>NW_026782608.1:0-600000 GCF_031769215.1 Ylistrum balloti | reverse complement strand
GAGTTGCCCGATCCACAGCTTCCTGTCCGCTATCCACGACTTCCAGGTCAGAGGGAACAAGTCGATAATGCTTGGTTAGTATTTATTTTCTCTTACATGAAATTTACTATAGTAACCAATGTATGACATCCGATTGTTCTACGCCGTCTCGGCGATTACTGCATCAGCATGTATTATTTGTCAAAAGACGTAAACGGAAGGAGATTGTGGCGCGTGCATCAATCTATTTACTTCTAATTATACATCGTAAAGAGAAAGTAAGAGACACATTGAAACTATTACGCTTACATGAAATCTTCCGTTGTTCCGAATTATATAAAATAGCATATTGACGTAATTGCGCAGTTTATTGTTACAATGTCGTTTGTTTGTTATTGTGATCTAGACTTAACACGAACCATTCAGATCAGGGAATAATTGCTGTTTGTTTGTTTGTTTGTTTTAATGACACAAACGTTTTCGACAAACACGTTCTTCACCACGTGAATATATCTAGTTCATCTAATTCACGATTTGTGTTAGGAGCAACACCAAGAAAGTAAAATACAGAAAGAAAGAACAGACAGAAAAGAAAGGAAGAAAGGAAAAGATATGAGGGCTGATTGATAAGCTGTGAGCCTTGTGTTAAAGAAGTTAAGCAGGGATGTCTTTTTTCAGCTCTACTATTCCCTGACTATTTAAGGCTGTGTAACCGGAAACTGATGTTACTGGGTCAGTTTATTTCGAGGAGGTAGCTCTCTAAAGTAAACAAGGCAATCGCCTTTTGCAAAAAAGCACAAAATCGCTGAAAAAGCAGTGATTTAATATTTGCATAAGAAAGGTCTAGTACCTAAGGATATCCATACTGATAAAGAAGAGACACCAAGGTCTGGTGCCCCTTTGTATGCTACAGTGAAAAGGTCGGTGGTGGAATTTAAGCATGGAAGGCAGAGCCTTTGGGATGCCACCCGTCCTGGAATGTCTGTCACTGTTGCAACCCCAGAAATGGTCAATAAGTTCATGATATTGTTACGGCTGAGAGACTACTTGCAGGGATATAACTAGTACATTTGGAACTTAACAGGAAAGAGTACATTCCATTCATATGAAAGTTCTTGCGGTGAGAGAAATCTCATTTCGATGGGTACCAAGACTTCTGACAGTTGATTAGAAGCACACTAGACGACCTTGTCGATTGCTAATCTGAATATTTTAGGGGCAAATCCTGCTAATGTTCTTCCCGTCAAAGACTGTTCCATTAGCTGGAAAAGTTTTGGCCTCTGTTTTCTGGGATGCTGATGGTATTTTGATGGTAGATTAACTGCACAAGGGACAAACAATAAGTGCATCACTTCTTAGGCAGTTAACAAAAAATATCAAACTTAAGCGCCGCTGAAGACTCAGTAAAGGTGTGTTGTTCCACCAGGCGAAGTGTATAGATACTGAAAAATAATGCAATATGTCCGTCAAAAGTCAAACCCTTAAATATGAGGCTCACAACTTATCAATCAGCCCTCATAAATATCCCAAGTGTTGCCATTGGGGCTATTGGTCTCTTCAAATTTACCTTGGTAGAAGGAAAGGAGAGGGAGTAAAATTAGTCTAGTTGTTATGGCTTCTAAGAGAAGCTGCGAAAACGGATAGCAGGAGAGAACTGTGTATTGATAGAGAAGAACTCTGAAAGGGAGGATGGGAATGAAGAGTGATGATAGCAGTTTGGTTGTTTGACATCACAGCGATAAACTATTTACAATATATTCTGTATGATAATTTAATCCTTCTCCGTGACGTCAAGTTTGAAAATAAGTCTATATTGTACGTCACAACATATCGGAAACAACAACAACAGGTAAAAAATAACTACAAGGTTTTTGATGCTCAAAATTTTACCCAACTATTCATACTTGAAAGGATGAGTGCTGTTTAATATCGTATTGATAGAGCGCCCCCTCCCCACCCACTGGCCCACCCACTGGCCCACCCCTTTCCCTTTCCGAAATTATTATCTTGTCTATCTTTTTCTGCACTCAGAAAAGAGGTTAACATTTCTACTTCATTACAGTAACATTGATAATAAGCATTAACCCATATGTAACGTTACACATGCGTTATCTCGAAAATGAACTAATCCAAATGACATTTAACCACTTAATTATGTTTATCCGTAATAATTTCCTTAAATGACTTTCTGTCCTCCAGGTACTGGAGATGTGACATTAAGGGAGCAGACTCTGGACTGTTGGCCGGTAAGACAGTGGCTATTAAAGACTCTATAGCTGTGGCTGGGGTCCCCATGATGAATGGTACAAAGTTACTGGAGGGTTACACACCAGAGTTTGATGCCACTGTCGTCACTAGGGTCCTAGACGCCGGTAGGTTCAATACTCCTGATATCACACCTTTGTCAGGTACTTGTACGTCAATTTTGATCAACAAAAAGTTAGATGTAAATACTCCTGAGTGGAAAGATTCCGGTTAAAAATTGAAGTTATATATTGTGCTGTTATTTAAAAAGGGTGTATTCGATTTACGAACGTTCGCTTTTGTGTGTAGGATTCTTATAGGGAAAAGTCTCCTGAGTGTTTTTACATACAACACAGTTGTGCGTTAGAGACAAAAAACACAACACAGAAAAACACTTCTAGTATAAAATTGGTCTAATTTTATCCTATTCCATTAATGATTGATTAATGATCAATCGTTTGATTTCAGAAATATGTATTTTTACGTCACACAAACATCTGTTTTAACAATTTTATATGATATCTCGTGTACAATTTATGCTAAAATTATGAAATATTTTGACGTAAAATTAGCATTTTCTGTCTTTGATAAGATGGGCAAACATGAAGGTAGGCACTGCCTGTGAGCTTTTAAACCTATGACCTATGTTCTTTTGTGTTTGATGAGGTGGATATATTCTAGGAAATGTGATTAATGTTCATCTATACTAAATACTCAATGTTTCTTTGCCTTTGAAAAGGTTAACATATCCTTGGTAAGGCGGTTGTGCCTATGTGTATATCTACCTGTATGATCTATGTTTTTTTGCCTTTGATAAGGTGGACATATTCTAGGGAAGGCGGTTGTGCCTATGTGTATATCTACCTGTATGATATATGTTTCTTTGCCTTTGATAAGGTGGACATATTCTAGGGAAGGCGGTTGTGCCTATGTGTATATCTACCTGTATGATCTATGTTTCTTTGCCTTTGATAAGGTGGACATATTCTAGGGAAGGCGGCTTGTGCCTACTAAGTATGTGAATATCTGCCTGTATAATATATGTTTTCTTTGCCTTTGATAAGGTGGACATATCCTGGGGAAGGCGGCTTGTGACGACATGTGCTTGAGCGGTGGTTCCTGGTCTTCTTCTACCGGACCTATTGTCAACCCGTGTGATCCCTATAAGGATGCAGGGGGCTCCAGTTCTGGATGTGCTTCTCTGGTAGCTATACTATTATAACAATATACTTCACGCGTTAATAATCCTTTTACTTAAATTTTACATTGATATTATTTTCGAATGTTATTTCTTTAAGAGTCATTCTTCCAATCGAATGACAGAAATAAGATACGGTATTATTTTTACATATTTTAAAAGAGAGAGACTAATATATGTGCCTGACGATAAGAGAAACTCATGATCATTGGTATGTTTGTTGTATCAGAAAAAAGTCGACAAAAATCAAGCTTTTGGAACGCGCGTATAATTGGCTTTATTATCAGGATGATAATCAATCAATATAATCGATCACTGGTCCATCCTTGATATCGGACTTTGGGATGATGCTGGACATGGTAAAATAGCGTAAGATTAGTCCATGTAAAATACACATAGGGAAAAACCATCAATAGGAAAAATTCCGAAATAAAAATATTAAATAAAATATCAAATATCTGAGGTCAATAATCATCAAACTTCGAGGATAAATGTTGAAAGGTAGAGTAATGCAACATATCAGAATATTTATTAATTTTTTTATGTCTTCAGCACATCTGTATAGTATTTTTATCTAATATTATCCCAGCCATGACAACTGCCTCTGGTAGAGTGGCAGATTTAACATGCATTCAGAAGAGCATTTGTACGGAAGTGTATTCTGGCCACATTGTGTTTTATTTTATCTCGAAATTTCGAGATAGTAACTCGAAATTTCGAGTTAGTAATCCGAAATTTTGAATTAGTAATCCGAAATTTTGAGTTAGTAAGTCGAAATTTTCCGTTGCTATCTCGAAATTTCGGGTTGATATCTCAAAATTTCGGATTACTAACTCGAAATTTCGAGTTGCTATCTCGAAATTTCGAGATAAAATAAAACACAACGTGGCCGGAATACACCTCCGTACATTTGAGAAGCAGTCGTTATCTGAAATTATTTAGGTAGCACGAGGGATAGTGGACATGGCTATTGGAGCTGACCAAGGAGGGTCTATTCGTACTCCGGCCAGTTACTGTGGTATCGTAGGGATGAAACCGACGTATGGACTGATCCCTTACACAGGGGCCATGGGAGGGGCGGTTACCATCGATCACCTCGGACCCATGACGAGGACAGTGGAAGACTGTGCATTACTTCTGGAGGTACTGCTTGCGATTGTATATAAATGAAATAAATCTTACGAATTCGGAGGTCCGGGCTGGTATGGTTAAAAATAAACGTCTTAGTTATCGAAATGAAATTTATATTGAAATCTGTATAAATAAACGCAATGACCGAAAAGTTTGAACGGTGGATTAAATCCTTGATGTATACCTTTGAAACTTGACAAAGTTTTGCCCATAAAGTCTTCCTTCCAGAGCGGACTATACAAATTCACTGATGGCTAACACAAACTGAACATGTCGAGTGTTCAAAAAACAAACACAAGCATACAAACGATGTCCCGATTTCAGTCTGTCTGAAGGATCGGTTTCATTTTTTTCTGTGAGCAACACTTCAAACATATCCGTCTTTATTTCTCATATTTTAAACACAAAGAAATAGCTTCAAAGAGGGCCACAAATTTGTGAGGGACGTGCCTTTTTATTTCATATGTAAGGTACCAAACAAAGTCAGGTCGAAAATCCATTTGGAGTTCATCCATTGGCGATTTGACGTTCCGACTCCATGCCACAGAGGATTTTGAAGACCGTACCTGAATCGGTCGGCCTCGTGTGACGACTCGTCGGCAGGGTCGATACTTGTTTTGGAAGTACTGTTCCATCATTGGCAAGAGGAGTTTATTATTAGAGAGTTAAAGCAGTGATATGAATTTTTATCAACACATATCTATAAATATATCAATACGTATTTGACCTAAAAGGCGTACATTTAGAGAGCAAGTCTTGTGTCAGTGTTTGTTTTTCAAGCAGCACTGGTTCACAAATGTCAAGAAACAGTCATTGTCATTGAATATAGCAAATAATCATATGAATTGTTGCATGTATTGGGGGCCCAAAAAGGTTATTTTTGTCAATAAAATTTAGGAATGTTTTATTTTAAATCTCATGAAATAACTATCACGCTAAAAAATGTAATATGTAGGTGTGTGTGTTTGATCATCAATTGGTGTTTACATGAATTGCAATCAAACGTTGAACTATGTTGTTCTCACACAGCTCTTGTTCATATCGCAGGCCCTTGCCGGTTTCGATGATGACAGGGATCCTAGACAGCGACCGATCGACTCCATACCTCCATACTCTAAACTGGCAAGTGTTTCAACAAGAACGTGTTGTGCTCAATGTGTAGCAACAGACGTCATATATCTCAAATGGAACTAGGAAAGTCAGAAAGCAGTATTACAATGTGATTTCTAATGTTTACCATGTGACAAGATGTAAACACTAAATCATTAATGTGTGTGAACACTTCTGTTTAGTTTAACCGTGACGTGTCCGGGAGGAAAGTAGGGGTTCTTACAGAGGGATTCCTGGGAGTAGATGCAGATGTTGATAAGTGTGTAAATGAAAAGTTGTCGAAACTATCCGAGGCTGGGGTTGTACTCAAGGATGTATCCATACCTATACACCAAGTAGGTATGTATAATATGTAGGTATGTATATTATGTAGGTATGTATACTATATAGGTATCTATATTATGTAGGTATGTATACTATATATGTATCTATATTATGTAGGTATGTATACTATATAGGTATGTATATTATGTAGGTATGTATACTATATAGGTATATATACTATGTAGGTAATGTAGGTATGTATACTATGTAGGTAATGTAGGTATGTATACTATATAGGTATGTATATTATGTAGGTATGTATACTATATAGGTATGTATATTATGTAGGTATGTATACTATATAGGTATGTATACTATATAGGTATGTATACTATGTAGGTATGTATACTATATAGGTATGTATATTATGTAGGTATGTATACTATATATGTATGTATATTATGTAGGTATGTATACTATATAGGTATGTATACTATATAAGTATGTATATTATGTAGGTATGTATACTATATAGGTATGTATACTATATAGGTATGTATATTATGTAGGTATGTATACTATATAGGTATGTATAGTATGTAGGTATGTATACTATATAGGTATGTATATTATGTAGGTATGTATACTATATAGGTATGTATACTATGTAGGTATGTATATTATGTAGGTATGTATACTATATAGGTATATATACTATGTAGGTATGTATATTATGTAGGTATATATATTATGTAGGTATGTATACTATATAGGTATGTATACTATATAGGTATGTATATATATAGGTATGTATACTATATAGGTATGTATACTATATAGGTATGTATACTATATAGGTATGTATACTATATAGGTATGTATATTAGGTATGTATATTATGTAGGTATGTATACTATATAGGTATGTATACTATATAGGTATGTATATTATATAGGTATGTATACTATATAGGTATGTATACTATATAGGTATGTATATTATGTAGGTATGTATACTATATAGGTATGTATACTATGTAGGTATGTATACTATGTAGGTATGTATACTATATAGGTATGTATATTATGTAGGCATATATATATAGGTATATATACTATATAGGTATGTATAGTATGTAGGTATGTATATTATGTAGGTATGTATATTATATAGGTATGTATACTATATAGGTATGTATATTATGTAGGTATGTAAATTATGTAGGTATGTATACTATATAGGTATGTATACTATATAGGTATGTATATTATGTAGGTATGTATATTATGTAGGTATGTATACTATATAGGTATGTATACTATATAGGTATGTATATTATGTAGGTATGTATATTATGTAGGTATGTATACTATATAGGTATGTATATTATGTAGGTATGTATATTATGTAGGTATGTATATTATATAGGTATGTATATTATGTAGGTATGTATACTATATAGGTATGTATATTATGTAGGTATGTATGTAGGTATGTATACTATATAGGTATGTATATTATGTAGGTATGTATACTATATAGGTATGTATATTATGTAGGTATGTATACTATATAGGTATGTATATTATGTAGGTATGTATGTAGGTATGTATACTATATAGGTATGTATATTATGTAGGTATGTATACTATATAGGTATGTATACTATATAGGTATGTATACTATATAGGTATGTATATATGTAGGTATGTATACTATATAGGTATGTATATTATGTAGGTATGTATACTATATAGGTATGTATATTATGTAGGTATGTATGTAGGTATGTATACTATATAGGTATGTATATTATGTAGGTATGTATACTATATAGGTATGTATACTATATAGGTATGTATACTATATAGGTATGTATACTATGTAGGTATGTATACTATATAGGTATGTATATTATGTAGGTATGTATACTATATAGGTATATATACTATGTAGGTATGTATACTATGTAGGTATGTATACTATATAGGTATGTATATTATGTAGGTATGTATACTATATAGGTATATATACTATATAGGTATGTATATTATGTAGGTATGTATACTATATAGGTATGTATATTATGTAGGTATGTATGTAGGTATGTATACTATATAGGTATGTATATTATGTAGGTATGTATACTATATAGGTATGTATATTATGTAGGTATGTATACTATATAGGTATGTATATTATGTAGGTATGTATACTATATAGGTATGTATATTATGTAGGTATGTATGTAGGTATGTATACTATATAGGTATGTATATTATGTAGGTATGTATACTATATAGGTATGTATACTATATAGGTATGTATACTATATAGGTATGTATACTATGTAGGTATGTATACTATATAGGTATGTATATTATGTAGGTATGTATACTATATAGGTATATATACTATGTAGGTATGTATACTATGTAGGTATGTATACTATATAGGTATGTATATTATGTAGGTATGTATACTATATAGGTATATATACTATGTAGGTATGTATATTATGTAGGTATGTATACTATATAGGTATGTATATTATGTAGGTATGTATATTATGTAGGTATGTATACTATATAGGTATGTATACTATATAGGTATGTATATTATGTAGGTATGTATACTATATAGGTATGTATATTATGTAGGTATGTATACTATATAGGTATGTATATTATGTAGGTATGTATATTATGTAGGTATGTATATATATGTAGGTAGGTATGTATACTATATAGGTATGTATACTATGTAGGTATGTATACTATATAGGTATGTATACTATATAGGTATGTATATTATGTATATGTATACTATATAGGTATATATACTATGTAGGTATGTATACTATGTAGGTATGTATACTATATAGGTATGTATATTATGTAGGTATGTATACTATATAGGTATATATACTATGTAGGTATGTATATTATGTAGGTATGTATTCTATATAGGTATGTATATTATGTAGGTATGTATACTATATAGGTATGTATATTATGTAGGTATGTATATTATGTAGGTATGTATATTATGTAGGTAGGCATGTATACTATATAGGTATATATACTATATAGGTATGGTATGTATAGTATGTAGGTATGTATATTATGTAGGTAGGTATATTATGTAGGTATGTATACTATATAGGTATGTATACTATATAGGTATGTATACTATATAGGTATGTATACTATATAGGTATGTATACTATATAGGTATGTATACTATATAGGTATGTATATTATGTAGGTATGTATACTATATAGGTATGTATATTATATAGGTATGTATATTATGTAGGTATGTATACTATATAGGTATATATACTATATAGGTATATACATTATATAGGTATGTATACTATATAGGTATGTATATTATATAGGTATGTATACTATATAGGTATGTATACTATGTAGGTATGTATACTATATAAGTATGTATATTATGTAGGTATATACATTATATAGGTATGTATACTATATAGGTATGTATACTATGTAGGTATGTATATTATGTAGGTATATATATTATATAGGTATGTCTATCGCATTAGTTCCCATTGTTATAACAATTAATTACTGTTACATTCTACATATGAAATCTAGATAATAATTCATTAATCTAAGAAAATGAAATGTAGTTCAGATGTGTTGTTAAACATCTCAAACACAAAACACAACTGTATTTTTATACAATCTATCGAGATTAAGTTTAAACTTTAAGTACTGGGAACACCAGTATATATCAATAATTCGTATAAAACAAATGGTCGAATGGTGCAGTGGTTACGCAATCGCCTTTCACCAAGACGTCCCCAGTTAGATTCCCAGAACAGATATGAAAACGTAGGGGCCGACCACATATGTAATACACAGTAAGACCCCTCGCGCGCTTAAATCCGGGCCAACAGGAGTGATCAATATAAGCTGCTAGCTTTTTTCTCAATTGTATTAGAATAAATAAAAATGTTACGAATGTTAATATCTTAATGAATGCTACAACTTTTTTTTATGTTAAGTGAGAATGACTGTGTTACATTAATGTCTATGCGTTACAATATACGTAGTTACTAGTCATTGTGTAAGGATTGGGATTCACTTGTGTAATGTGTATGTGAATTTATCAAACGACTGAAGTAAAATAACATGCTGCTGTGGTCATTATTCTGTACAGACTATTCCGATACTGGACAAATCTTAGTGTTTTCTTTTTTCATTTCTAGATTGTTTCCTATGATTATCTGCGGTGGTTTTGTTCTCGTATCTCAGTTCGTAATAGTTTTTGATATTTTTTTCTTCTCAGGAACAGATATCTTCGTCCCCATTACGGTCGAAGGTTCTCACGCCTGTGGATCACATGGATATGGTATGATGGACCTGGCTTGTAACTACACCAAAAGTAAACTTTAAAAATTTACACGCCTATGTGTCTATCAGAGTACAAGAAATATACCTATATGTATATAACGTTTGATACATTAAACGTAACTAGTAATCAGCTGATGAGTCCGGCAAGGGGACCAAACGATGTGTAATACGGTGTAGGTAAACATAACTTTAGCTTTAAACATCATAACTATCATACCGTGTGTACTCCTGTGTATGTTTTATCCCAATTTGTTACAGGCACTGGTTACCTGTGGAAAGGTTACTACCCTGTAACATTACAGGAAGCTATGGCTAGAGGTTCCACCCTGCGGCCTTATGACCTCCCCATTAATCTGAAGATGAGAAGAATTCTCGGAGAATATATGCGAAGAAATTATCAGAATAAGTTTTATGCTAGATCACAGAACCTCGTTCCTGTGCTGAAAAAAGCCTACGACGACGCTCTCAAAGACGTCGACGTTCTTGTGATGCCGACGATGTCAAAAACGGCGGAGAGCCTACCGTTTACTGAAAGTACAGCTAAAGGTATTGCATACAACATTATATATATAGAGCTACAATACCCAATTTATGTACTCTATAATATAGTACTGAGCACACATTCTATAATATAGTACTGAGCATACGCTCTATAATATACAATACGAGAAGGTGTATAAAACAGCTATAAGTAGTACCACTCCATACTGTATCATACAAAACACACTTCATACTCTATAACACAGCTACAGGTAGTACCGCTCCATACTGTATCACAAAACACACTTCATACTCTATAACACAGCTACAGGTAGCACCGCTCCCTACCGTATCATACAAAACACACTTCATACTCTATAACACAGCTACATGTAGCACCGCTCCCTACCGTATCATACAAAACACACTTCATACTCTATAACACAGCTACAGGTAGTACTGCTCCATACTGTATCACAAAACACACTTCATACTCTATAACACAGCTACATGTAGTACCGCTCCCTATTGTATCACAAAACACACTTCATACTCTATAACACAGCTACAGGTAGTACCGCTCCATACTGTATCATACAAAACACACTTCATACTCTATAACACAGCTACAGGTAGTACCGCTCCCTATTGTATCACAAAACACACTTCATACTCTATAACACAGCTACAGGTAGTACCGCTCCCTACCGTATCATACAAAACACACTTCATACTCTATAACACAGCTACAGGTAGTACCGCTCCATACTGTATCACAAAACACACTTCATACTCTATAACACAGCTACAGGTAGTACCACTCCATACTGTATCACAAAACACACTTCATACTCTATAACACAGCTACAGGTAGTACCACTCCATACTGTATCACAAAACACACTTCATACTCTATAACACAGCTACAGGTAGTACCGCTCCCTACCGTATCATACAAAACACACTTCATACTCTATAACACAGCTACAGGTAGTACCGGTCCATACTGTATCATACAAAACACGCTTCCTACTCTATAACACAGCTACAGGTAGTACCGCTCCCTACCGTATCATACAAAACACACTTCATACTCTATAACACAGCTACAGGTAGCACCGCTCCCTACCGTATCATACAAAACACACTTCATACTCTATAACACAGCTACAGGTAGTACCGCTCCATACTGTATCATACAAAACACACTTCCTACTCTATAACACAGCTACAGGTAGCACCGCTCCATACTGTATCATACAAAACACACTTCCTACTCTATAACACAGCTACAGGTAGTACCGCTCCATACTGTATCATACAAAACACACTTCATACTCTATAACACAGCTACAGGTAGTACCGGTCCATACTGTATCATACAAAACACACTTCATACTCTATAACACAGCTACAGGTAGTACCGCTCCATACTGTATCATACAAAACACACTTCATACTCTATAACACAGCTACATGTAGCACCGCTCCATACTGTATCATACAAAACACACTTCATACTCTATAACACAGCTACAGGTAGTACCGCTCCATACTGTATCACAAAACACACTTCATACCCTATAACACAGCTACAGGTAGTACCGCTCCATACTGTATCACAAAACACACTTCATACTCTATAACACAGCTACAGGTAGTACCACTCCATACTGTATCATACAAAACACACTTCATACTCTATAACACAGCTACAGGTAGCACCGCTCCCTACCGTATCATACAAAACACACTTCATACTCTATAACACAGCTACATGTAGCACCGCTCCCTACCGTATCATACAAAACACACTTCATACTCTATAACATAGCTACAGGTAGTACCGCTCCATACTGTATCACAAAACACACTTCATACCCTATAACACAGCTACAGGTAGTACCACTCCATACTGTATCATACAAAACACACTTCATACTCTATAACACAGCTACAGGTAGTACCGCTCCATACTGTATCACAAAACACACTTCATACTCTATAACACAGCTACAGGTAGTACCGCTCCATACTGTATCATACAAAACACACTTCATACTCTATAACACAGCTACAGGTACCACCGCTCCCTACTGTATCATACAAAACACACTTCCTACTCTATAACACAGCTACAGGTAGTACCACTCCATACTGTATCATACAAAACACACTTCATACTCTATAACACAGCTACAGGTAGTACCGCTCCATACTGTATCATACAAAACACACTTCATACTCTATAACACAGCTACATGTAGTACCGCTCCATACTGTATCATACAAAACACACTTCCTACTCTATAACACAGCTACAGGTAGTACCGCTCCATACTGTATCATACAAAACACACTTCCTACTCTATAACACAGCTAAATGTAATGCTCTTTAATGCTCGTTAGAGTATCACGTGCCTAACGCTTCACTGAACCGCTGAAAGTAACGTTTTTACGTTCTATATACATTGTATTACTGTGAAAGGTCCGTAATATATTACACACTCCAGTGATATAAACACATACACTTCAAATGGAATCCGTTCATTTTCAACAAAGTTAAATGTCTTTTATGTTTCATTAAGATTGAAAGTTAAACTTAACATTTTAAAACTTTCATAAAAACTTAATATTTAAACATTTTATAATTTTGATTGGCAACGTGGATTAATACACTACTGTATTTCATCATTATTTTTTAAAGAATACAGTTATTTATCAATTTTATTCACAAGGATGAATTGATAACAAGTACTCAAAATTTTGTTGACAGAGAGACTTGCAGCGTGTATGGAAATATCAAATAATTTGGCCTCCTTCGACGCGACTGGTCATCCGGCCTTGTCCCTCAATGCTGGTTACTCAGGACAAACTGGACTTCCGGTCGGACTACAAGTTGTCGGTAGACTGTACGATGACCTTAGTGTACTTCAAATAGCCTTCGCTATAGAACGGGTATAGAATATGATATTGAGAATATCTGGTTACAACAAACAAGCAATATAACTGATACGGCTTGTGATTGACACCATACTGTTTCTGGTGTTATAACAACACAGACATTTACACTACATATACAGTATATTTCTTTGTTTCAAAGTTTCGTGAAAAAACAACTTCCTGCAAATAAACATGAAATTGTAAATGACTTTCTTCTCTTTGTTCATAGTCAAAATCAAAACACAATATCGTAATCAAAGTTAACAGGAAAGAAACACAAACGTGTTTTTGAAAAGGTAAAGGAAAAAGACCAGATGTTCCGGGAGGCTAAGCATTGTCAGCCTGATATGCTGTGAATACCAGGAGTCTTGGTCATATGCTATTATCTTCCTTTAAAGAAGCATTATTGAGTTATTTATTTTACTAAGCATACGCTGGAAGAAAAACGTAAAGTAGTATTCTCGAATATGCGTATAATATTAGATGCCTTCGTTTGAAAATCAGAGCCTTGTAGTACAAACAGTTGCTTCCTGGATCATGTAAACGTCCTTCTGATTGGTTAAACAATAAACACATAATTTCTGTTAACACTCAAAATTTTGGCGAGTATGTCCCACATTCGGTATACGAAAGACATGTATTTGGACATGACTAGAACTCTGATGGCTTGTGAAAAGTGTTCAAAATAAAAACTGCAAAAATGCGTCATTAATCTCCCGCTCCTTTTCCGAAACACGTGTACAGGTATTGCGTGTATGTTTGGTTACAAACTTAGATAAAAGTATGTAATATTTCATGGCCTAGACAAAAGCGGAAAATTAAAAACTGTTTCCACTATGTAAAATGCATATGTTGTTTATCATATCACAAAAGATATACTACTGGTTACCAACCATTAAAAATAGATTGTAAATTGAACGATAAAAAAATCGAAGGGAACGTCGATATTTGATATTGGATTACAATATGATATTCACACAAACACATCGAAAATTGCAAAATCAATCAGATATTTAAAAACCTTAATGTAAAATGATATTTTAGGGCAGATAAATGGACTGCCAATAGTTAATGTATGAGATAATATGCATAAGTGTGCCACACACCAGTGAGGAACGGCGCTTTTGTGGTGAGGTTATGGTTCTGTCATATTTTCTTTGAACAGTAGTTTTATTTAAAAACCTGTCGACATGTCGGTATTCTCGCTATTCTTGTGTATAAACGCCAGGATTTCGCATGACGCTATAACGTTCAATTAAGCACAACAACAACTTTAAGGTCAATGATATATTTTAAAACCTAATGTAAATAGATATTTTCGGGCATTCTGTAAGAACTTTTTTTAATGGCAAGCCCACAATTCAAAGAAAACAAAGCACCGACATCTCTGTAATTCATTATGATGTGAAATTTCTTTATTACAACACTATTACAGTTGTTTAGTACATAGGTAATTAACTCTCATTCTATATACCTATAAACATCTATCAAATACCGAAATCATTCTTTATAGCTCCAGTAGTATGGTTTTGTCACATATTAGTAAACAGTAATTTCCTAGTGTTTGTAGTACGTTAAAGTTTAAATCGTTGTAGGATATAGGTTTCATGCTGAATATGAAAAACACGGCAAAAAATAAAAATAGAGCACAAATGTGCTGTTATAAAAAATCTACAGTGTCATATAATTTGTTAGCAGAACGATAGGTAAGATGACATAACTGCTTAAGATTCCGAAATGTTACAATAAGAGGAAGCTTAATGTTTGATATAAACACATGTGGCAACCGACAATGAACCAGCCTGACGAACATTTCCAGTCCAGTTCGAATAATTGGGAAATGGATAAGTTGTGTTTCACCAAATGAAAATATAATGTTCGTATTTATGCAGAAGAATGATTGTTTTTCCAAGGTCAACTTTAACGACGTTACAACAGGAAACGGACTTGGACGTGATATCAATATTCTTACACACGTGGTGTATACATTTACATGATGTATGTCTCTCGATATGTGGAATTTCCAGTGTGTTACCCAAAATTGGTTTACTTTACCAATAGTTTATAAGTTAAATACTCATCGCTTTGCGTTGTTTGGTTGTGTTCAAATCAATTTTGAGGAATAATTGAGGTTGGAGGATGTTCCAGAGATAACACAGAAAGACCCATCTGGGTTCACAAGTGGGATTCACAATTATTGTAACACTATCAAAGTTAATGTCATATTTAGTATTTAAAAAATGTAGCGATCGACAATAATAAAACAAACAAAACAACAAAGCGATAAATGACACCATTCAGAGCTGAAATACATATAACTAATGTCTTGATATCACAGACATCGTATTGACATCACAGACACATTATTGCCATCACAGACATCTTATTGCCATCACAGACATTTTACTGCCATCACAGACATCTTATTGCCATCACAGACATCGTATTGCCATCACAGACATATTATTGCCATCACAGACATATTATTGTCATCACAGACATCGTATTGTCATCACAGACATTATTGCCATCACAGACATCGTATTGTCATCACAGACATCGTATTGATATCACAGACATCGTATTGCCATCACAGACATCGTATTGCCATCACAGACATATTATTGCCATCACAGACATATTATTGTCATCACAGACATCGTATTGTCATCACAGACATTATTGCCATCACAGACATCGTATTGCCATCACAGACATCTTATTGCCATCACAGACATTATTGCCATCACAGACATCGTATTGCCATCACAGACATCTTATTGTCATCACAGACATTATTGCCATCACAGACATCGTGTTGCCATCACAGACATCGTATTGATATCACAGACATATTATTGCCATCACAGACATCGTATTGCCATCACAGACATATTATTGCCATCACAGACATATTATTGCCATCACAGACATTTTATTGCCATCGTTAAAAACTATTGCCGACCGCCATAAAAGACTGTCACATAACACCTTAAATGTTTATTACCTGAGCAGTTGTAATCCGCCACCCTGTAAATTATAGAACGCACACATATACAGACCATTCAGGTGATCCTTCAGAGCATGTTTTTGACTCTTCCCAACATAAGTGTTGACTCCTGATTTTGAAGGATATGTTTATGTCACATATTTTGACCTTTCAGCTTTGTAATCCGACTTCTGAACTGTCAAAGTCAATTGAATGCCGTAATGTGATAACGATGAAAGAAGGACTGGACGACCTGATTAATCTTGTTTATCCTTCATAATATATGTTGTCTGTTCCCAATTCTCACTTCTTTTGATTCTTCTCGTGTTTACGTGGTGCTGTAAACCATGAAGGATAGCAATGATATAGACAGGTTACCAACCATCTAAATCAAACAGAACATTCACAGGTCTTTTCCGACATTCACCTCTTCTCATCTCTTTTGATCAAATTAATTTTGTATCTAATTTGAAATATTAATAAGTATCATAATTCTTTAATTGGATTTGATCGAGTTAAAATTCTATTGGAAGAATTCCAATGCATGCTATGGCTGTGGAAAAGTTTCATCGAACTCCCAATGTATTAAAAAAAAGTTTTAATTTTTCAGATGAAATAAGCAATACACAACTACTTACAATTTTGTGTTGGGTTCGATTTTCTGAAACAGGAAAGATGTTTGTAAGTGGCAAGTATCAAATGCCGTCCAACGTACTTAAACATGGTTTGTTACGCTTAACCAAGAATAGACAAAGACCTGGATATTCCTTGGACAAAGACGATGATTTGAAATTAGAATTTATTGGAAACAATCTAAATCTTTAAAAACTCGTAAGCATTAGGGAGGTTTTGCCATTCCAATGCTTAGTGGATGTATGATATTAATGAAAATTATGTTTCTATATAAGAGAAGTAAACTTTTAACGAAAATCATTTTGTCAGTCTTACACTATTCTTCAGAACAATGGGAGTATTTTTTTCATAATTGATTCTGATAAAAAACAGAGAAAGACGATCAGACACCTTAACTTCTCGGCCACTATAGCATGTCAGTCAATGATAAATCTCGAGTGTGAATACCAAACACCTGCACATCACACATCATTTCCTAAATAAGATGCGAGTTTAAGTGGCTATATTTTATTCATTTGTATCGTGTACTAAATATGTACTAAATTTTCACGAGGACGATTAAATATGAAGTTCAAATGCACACGTTGTGGTCTTACTGGTATTATGTTTTGATGACTTAAGCTGCAATAACAACTACGATAACATATGGAGAGTATGATACCAAGATCATGTTAACATATGTACGTACACGACATGGAGAGTATGATACCAAGATCATGTTAACATATGTACGTACACGACATGGAGAGTATGATACCAAGATCATGTTGACATATGTACGTACACGACATGGAGAGTATGATACCAAGATCATGTTAACATATGTACGACATGGAGAGTATGATACCAAGATCATGTTGACATATGTACGTACACGACATGGAGAGTATGATACCAAGATCATGTTGACATATGTACGTACACGACATGGAGAGTATGATACCAAGATCATGTTGACATACGTACGACATGGAGAGTATGATACCAAGATCATGTTGACATATGTACGTACACGACATGGAGAGTATGATACCAAGATCATGTTGACATACGTACGTACACGACATGGAGAGTATGATACCAAGATCATGTTGACATACGTACGTACACGACATGGAGAGTATGATACCAAGATCATGTTAACATATGTACGTACACGACATGGAGAGTATGATACCAAGATCATGTTGACATATGTACGTACACGACATGGAGAGTATGATACCAAGATCATGTTGACATATGTACGTACACGACATGGAGAGTATGATACCAAGATCATGTTAACATATGTACGTACACGACATGGAGAGTATGATACCAAGATCATGTTAACATATGTACGTACACGACATGGAGAGTATGATACCAAGATCATGTTAACATATGTACGTACACGACATGGAGAGTGTGATACCAAGATCATGTTGACATACGTACGTATACGACATGGAGAGTATGATACCAAGATCATGTTGACATATGTACGTACACGACATGGAGAGTATGATACCAAGATCATGTTGACATATGTACGTACACGACATGGAGAGTGTGATACCAAGATCATGTTAACATACGTACGACATGGAGAGTATGATACCAAGATCATGTTAACATATGTACGTACACGACATGGAGAGTATGATACCAAGATCATGTTGACATATGTACGTACACGACATGGAGAGTATGATACCAAGATCATGTTGACATATGTACGTACACGACATGGAGAGTAAGATCATGTTGACATATGTACGTACGACATGGAGAGTATGATACAAGATCATGGTGGACATACGATACCAAGATCATGTTGACATACGTACGTACACGACATGGAGAGTATGATACCAAGATCATGTTAACATACGTACGACATGGAGAGGACTTTCACGGTTGTATAACAGTCTGAAGAACATTGAATACCTATAAATCTATACACTTAGAAAGATTTAACGGGGAGAACTAAAGATCATACCTGGGTGATTGGATATCCGGCAGGAATGACTGGGTCTGAGTCTAAAAAATAAAACGTCGATGTTATAACGTTACATTTGTAATCAATGTTTTGTTTGTACTTACTTCAATGATATTGACTTTTTCTTTCCAAATGCTCAAGAACTGGTGAAGTAAAATCATCTGTCATGATATTTGTTTATTTTTTATTCATACAACTAGGCACAAAAGAGTGACAGCTGTTGATTTAACAAAAATAATTAATAGATCAGTCACAGAAAAGTTTGATGCAGCCACATGGATTTTCACAAGGGAAATTCAAATTAGTGTGCTCCCATGGTATAATTATCCATCCTTATCAATTGAATTATTAATCCTTATCACGTGTTATTTATTTACAGGGTCAGACTGAAGGAGAGACAGTTTTACTATTCAAATGGTTGTATAAGGCACAAACTTCTTAACTGTTTTTTGCTTTCAGTCACGAAGAAGGATGTTTAAAGATCATGAACTAAAGAAGCCACGGTAAAGTACATCTAACCGAGAAGATTCAGTTCCAACCAATTAAAAACATTGTTTGATGTCTTTGCCTAAATCTGTTATCGTGAGGATGACTTTCAGTCCCTTGGATACATAGATTTCACTCCTAGTGACCTCAGCGTTTAATGTATGACCTTTCCCTAGACACGTGCCACTCATTTTCCAAACGTTGAGTGGAAAGATATAAAAAGTGTATGCACATGCAGTTTGGAAAAGGTTTCATCAAATCATAGGTCTACATTTGGTTATGACCACCAATGTAGAACCAACGTTATGGAACATAGAACCACCAATATATGTTTATATTTTCGCTTTATCGGCAGCCGCCATTAAACATATACATATGTATACTGACCCAGTTAATTCATATCAATGAAATAGATTTCCAAGTCTAGGAGAAGTCTGAACAAGATTCTTTTAATCAAAGGTCTTATTTGGTTACCATGACAACCAAACATCAGATGTTTTGGAAAACAGTACCGTTGTATTTGCTATTCTTTATAACCAAGATATTTTAGTTTTAGCATAACCGTAAAATAAGTAGATTTCGATCAGTAAGAAGTCTCCGTCATGTTCCGAGAGTAATGCTTCTGGAAACACAATAATAGGCTTTGATAATTTACATCATTTAACAAGCTTTAATGAAAATTGATATGAAGACTGATTATATACGGGCATAACACATTAAAAAATCAGAAATGAAATGAAAAAATGTAAAAAAGAAATTCATGTAATACTGAACACAAAGTGAAGACCCGCCACTACTCTAAAAGTCTGCCCTAACACGTTAAAAAACTAAACACAAAGTGAAGGCCTGCCACTACTCTAAAAGTTTGCCCAAACACGTGCAAAACTGGACACAAAGGGAAGGCCCGCCACTTCTCTAAATGCCTTCCCAAACACGTGCAAAAGTGAACACAAACCTCACTCCGCTACTCTTAACGTCTTCCCAAAGACGTGCAACACTGAACACAAAGGGAAGGCCTGTCACTACTCTTAAAGTCTTCCCAAACACGTGCAACACTGAACACAAAGGGAAGGCCCGCCACTACTCTAAAAGTTTGCCCAAACACGTGCAATACTGATCACAAAGAGAAGGTTTCAGAGTCCACCGTAGAAAATCCTATATGACATGAAAATATTTCGGACTTTCTCGAGTTTCTCGAGTTTCTCGAGTTGGAATTTTGAAATTACATCAAATACCACTTTCTGTTGCAGAACACAGCTTTTTTTAACTGGTTGATACATTGAAGGAATATTTCATTATTCTCTGTCCATTTCTTGTGTATGATTGAAAATATCTTTAACAATATTAAAGGAAAAACCAACCAAACAAAACAATACCCAACCTGCATGTTTGTAATAAACTTGGATAAAAAAGTGAGCAAATCTGGACACATGATGGACATATTTATAAAGATTTCCTCGTGAATAGTTTTATAGTAAGGGTTGTCGAACTATCTTCTTGTCTGGCTCAGTTTTAATATAGACCTATCGGGCATTGTAGAACTATCTATTTGTCAGGCTCAGTTTTAATATAGCCCTATCGGGCATTGTAGAACTATCTATTTGTCTGGCTCACTTTTAACATAGCCCTATCGGGCATTGTAGAACTATCTATTTGTCTGGCGCAGTTTTAATATAGCCCTATCGGGCATTGTAGAACTATCTATTTGTCTGGCTCACTTTTAACATAGCCCTATCGGGCATTGTAGAACTATCTATTTGTCTGGCTCAGTTTTAATATAGACCTATCGGGCATTGTAGAACTATCTATTTGTCTGGCGCAGTTTTAATATAGACCTATCGGGGATTGTAGAACTATCTATTTGTCTGGCTCAGTTTTAATATAGCCCTATCGGGGATTGTAGAACTATCTATTTGTCTGGCGCAGTTTTAATATAGCCCTATCGGGGATTGTAGAACTATCTATTTGTCTGGCGCAGTTTTAATATAGACCTATCGGGCATTGTAGAACTATCTATTTGTCTGGCGCAGTTTTAATATAGACCTATCGGGGATTGTAGAACTATTTATTTGTCTGGCTCAGTTTTCAATTCTCTTCCCTTTTACGCCATGTCAAGATTGATATATATATATCTATATAAGATTTATTTATATGTTTAATTATAATTAGATTAAATTAAATTGTTATTTAATCATATTTTGAAATCTCAAATATATTATCTACCCAAAATTCAAAAGTATATTAACTGGACATGTACAGTTCAAAACGCCAAATAAAAATAACAAGTACTTTTCGATATATATATATCATATATAAGATTTATTTATATGTTTGATTATAATTAGATTAAATTAAATTGTTATTTAATCATATTTTGAAATACTGTTAGGAGAGATATTTCATTTCTATTTCCTTGATAAAGAGATATCATCTTTCAAACTTGGAATAAATACTGTTTTTTATTCTCTATATTTTCATAACGTTTAAACAGCAATATTGGATTCACACAACAATTTGAATATTTACCTGTTGTTTATATTGTGGCCGATGGATGCGATTGATTAGATATCGAAGATCATGGTTCTCCGCTTCTAATGTCAATTCGTTCTGATCTTTGTCTTTTTTAAAATCCGGACATATCTAATTGTACTTTTTTCAGAGATATTTCATTTCTTTTCCTTTTTGCACGTTCCTTTTCAAGCTTTCTCTGTATGGTCAGCATTTGCGATTCCAGCTTTTCTATTTTATCTTTCATCTTTTTCTGCTCATCTTCAGAATGTTTTAATTTAGCAAATTCTTCTAGCATGATATTTGAATGTTGTTTTAATTCCCGTGTTTGTCTTGCTGTCTCCTCTGACTGGTGCCGTTTCAATAATTCAAATTTTTTTTGCATTGATTCTTCTTGCTTTTGTTGATGCCCTGCTTGCATCTTTTCGAAGTCTCCCATTAACTGTTTCATAGTAGCCACATTTATGGTGGAATCAACGTCAACAACCTGTCCACCTGGTTCATCTCGACGATTCTACAACGATAAGTCCAACAGCTGTAACTAAATGAGTCCCTTTGAACCAAACTGTTAGAAGGTATAAAGGCATCCTAAAGTGGAGGTTGTCTTTATGGAAAAAAAGAAACAAGGAAAATACCAACAATATCAATAAAATCTTATATTAAAAATTGACCCCAAGTTGACCTAGCCTATTTACCTATTTCCGGTCTGACCTACTTACACCTTGGTGATGTTTTGACCCCAAGTTGACCTAACCTGGTGATTTATTCTTGGTCTGATCTACTTACACCTTAGTGATGTTTTGACCCCAAGACGACCTAGCCTGTTGACCTATGCTCGTTCTGACCTATTTACACCTTGTTATATTTTAACCCCAAGTTGACCTAGCTTATTGACCGTGTCGCGGTCTGACCTACTTACACCTTGGTGATGTTTTGACCCCAAGTTGACCTAACCTGGTGACTTATTCTTGGTCTGATTTACTTACACCTTGGTGATGTTTTGACCCCAAGTTGACCTAACCAGTTGACCTATTCTCGGTCTGACCTACTGACATCTTGGTAATGTTTTGACCCCAAGTTGACCTAGTCTGTTGACCTAGTCGCGGTCTGCCCTACTGAGATCTGGAATGTGTATTAAACCTGAACCTGACCTAGATTATGGGTACGTGTCTTTTGGCATCAGGGTTCCCAGAAACAGGGAACTGCACGAACGAGAGAAAAACAAGTTTTTTTTATATAACGTATCAAAATGAGGATACGATCGTGTTATTTTTGCATAAGTTAATCGTTGAATTCGGTTATTTTGTCATTGCTCTCACATATAATGACTTATTAAAGAGAAATGTCAGAAATCGAGCGGAAATAATGTAACCTTCATTATACGCTACAAATTAGGCGAAAGTCATACCTAGAGAGACTTCAAGGTTTCATTGTCTAATGATTCATCTGAAGCAGATGAGGGCAGAAAACGTGAGCGAATTGTATGGATTCTAGTACGATTGGGAAAAGAATGTTTAGTAGCGAAACATGCAGGCGCAAAGTGGATTTCCCTGAAACGAAAGTGGCGATGTTGAAAGACTAGGTGTATGCAATAGATAAGGCGATCGAGACCGTGGTCTGAATTTAGAGCAGGGGCTAGTATCTGGGAGGAAATGCGCACATATCGATGATCGATCCATATCTCACGGTACACATTTATGGAGACCAAAAGGTAGGTGTGAAAAACGACCTACCCGTAAAGAAGTGTCACTATACCAAACTGAAGGGAGTCTTGTTAGAGTTAAACGAGTCAGGAAACTATACGACAGTACACCGTGCTATAAATACCATTTTAATCAAATATCAGTTCTTTACTGACCCGAGTGCAACCCCAGCGATACTTGTTGGATGTTTAAACATTGAACACGTATTAGCAATATTTTCTTATTCTGCGAAAACAGGTGATAGAGGAATTTCATAGGTCGTTTTAATGGATATGATTGCATTCTGTGTGGGTAGAAGTATCGTAAAATGTGTGGGTACAAGTATCATAAAATGTGGGGGTACAAGTATCGTAAAATGTGGGGGTACAAGTATCGTAAAATGTGGGGGTACAAGTATCATAAAATGTGTGGGTACAAGTATTGTAAAATGTGTGGGTACAAGTATCGTAAAATGTGTGAGTATAAGTATCGTAAAATGTGTGGGTACAAGTATTGTAAAATGTGTGGGTACAAGTATCGTAAAATGTGGGGGTACAAGTATCATAAAATGTGTGGGTACAAGTATCGTAAAATGTGTGGGTACAAGTATCGTAAAATGTGTGGGTATAAGTATCGTAAAATGTGTGGTACACTTAAATTGACTTGTACGCCATACATACCTTACACATTCATAAATGTTGAAATACGAACAAGTGAAATAGATTTTGATGAGCCATTCACCGTTAAACATTTTTATTGGACTTCATTGACCTTCGGTCTACTCAAGAATGTTTTTATCGTAATGTTACAAGCCTAAAGACCATTTTTGAAATTGTTGAGATTAATACAATTCTAGGTTATCTGAAGATATTGGTCTGTTCTATAAATTTTGACTTACAATCTTAATCTTTTGTGATAATATAACCATTTAAAATGTTTAGCATTTGTCTTTTACCTTTTAGTTTGTTTGATGTTATTTCCTCTTTGGATCGCTGTATGTTTTACCGTTTGATGGCCCTAATGGCTTTTTTGTGTTGACGGGCCCTTAAGAATGTCGAAATCGAAATGGTTGTATATGATGGTAGATAATAAAGTCATCCGAAGAGAGGGAAATGTTAACACAGGCATACAGATTAGGACAAATAAATGGCTCCAGAATCAGGATTTCTCACAGTTTATAGAAAGACTTGATTACAAAAAATTAGAAAGATAGTGTATTAGTGGAAGGAATCGACCCGTTTTTGAAGGAAACTTGGCCGACGTTCAAAATTTGGAATTTTTCGATGACAGTGTAAAATATCTGTTAAACGTAATCCACGTTTTCTCAAAGATATTTTGTCCGTACCATTGAAAAATAAAGTGGCAAAAACTGTCGTCGATGCATTAAAATCCAAATTTGAACGAGGTTGAAAATCAAGAACAACTCGCTTTGATAAAGGGACGAAGTTCCGGGTTGCTCAAATAAAGAAATACCTGGAAATTGACGACATGTGGGTACATTTTACCCCGAATACCACTTAGGCTAGTCATGCCGAGCACGTAATAGGAGCGCCGAAAAACACATTGTATAGATACTTCACATCCAAACAAATGTATGGATATATTGATATACTACGAGAGCTGGTTTCAATGTACAAAAACAGACTTTATATATCACTGAGTGGCTTGTCTCCTTCTAACGAGAGCTGCTGACATAAAGACGAAATCCGATACATGATATACCTAAAAAAGGGTATGAAATATTAAAAAGGAAAACCATCGTAAAGATTTAGTAAAGGCGATAAAGTACGAATGTCTTAAGTCAAACGAACGTGTCAGAGACATTATCAACAAAACGTTCGTATATCGAAGATATGTGAGGCAAGGTACACCGGTTTATAAATGAATAGGTTATACAAATGAGCGGGGGACCTTTTTAGGAAAAAGAAACGCAAAAGGTGAATGACGATGTCGAGACAAAGTATCCCTTGATAGGGCCACTGTAAAAGGCATTTAATAAAGTATATACACAATCTACTCGTTGGCATATTAATAAAATATCGACAAAGAGTTCTTTAGTAATTTATCAATCTCGAAGACTACGTATGATGTTACAAGATTGCGTTCCTGTCAAGTGTAAAATGGGCCATTAACACCGCAAAATCATACGCTGTGATAACTTTTCCCCGTAACCTGCAATCAAGTAATGATATAATTAATGCTTGCGTAAAAGGAAGGGCAAAATTCATTCCATCGGTATTCATCCAAATGTTTGAATCCTGTAACAGCTTTATATGTAATCAAACATGTTGTTTACTTTGGAATGCTGTGTGGGTGTGAGCTGTGGAACAAATATACAAATATATGTAGGCGTTGTACTGGTCTTCCTAAAAATCCTCCTAGGCAGTGGCTATTCAGTGACATTTAATATGTGGAGCGAAGTGTAAATACACGTAATGAACCCAAGAAACGCTATACTACAATTATACACCAAGCTATTTCTTCAACATTTGGAATTTAGTAGAATTATTTAAATACTCCATATCATGTTATGATAAAACTGTGAGATGCACGATCTGTGAAAAATAGTAACCATAACATGCGGTATTCTATACTAGCATATCAAGGTTTATACCTGTCTGTCTATCCATCTGTCTGTCCGTCTGTCTTTCTGTGTGTCTGTCAAGGTAAGGGAAGTGGAATAAGCCTTACTGAGATTGGTTAACGTTTCTACATTTGAAATGCGAGTAGCGTAGTAATCCTCCCCCCACCCTTTGGCGGTTCCAGTAGGACTTGGTTAGACGTCCATCTCTATATATACGAACCGGTCTCATTAAAGAAGGAACTCTGTAGATGAATCTGGTTATGAGAAAGTCCATTTTTCATTAATCGCCGTACGTATGACATTCTAAGATAAGGGAATAGTTTCTGAAAGACTTGAAAGGTATAGTCAGGTCGACACAGTGAACGTGACAATAAAGATGGTATGGGTGGCCGGCACAATAATACATTGAACTTGATTCCAGTTAATCCTCAAACAAGCTCTGGAATCAAAGTTTCACGTGAGAAAAGTAGTACACCCATGGATGCTGTGTCGGAAAGAGCAAAGGAAGATGTGAAAAGCCGTCAGACAAAAAAGTTCACATTTGCGTATAAATAAGACAACAAAACCCGTTTCGTCAATTTGGCACAGGAAGTAAACCTCAACGTCAACGGGAAGAGCCGTTTGTCTCATCGAAATGCATGTAGGAAATAATAGGAATGCCATTATGTTGTTCTACAACTTATTCGATGTGGCTGAAAAATGGAACCAAATTGAAGGTCTGACGGGCAAATTTGCACCCAACGACCTTGGAGAAGAGATAGCATGAAGCTGGGGTGTCAGGTGAACGTCAGATTGGAAGTGCTAAAACACGAAAGAAATATTAAATCGAATTTATGAATGATCATAAATCAAAGGCTTGATCCGGAAGTACGGTGGTACTGAAAAAAAACTGTAATGGACCACGCAGTGTAAAATAGAAATTTAAATGAATTCCTTATTTAATGTTTATTCAGAATAAAACATGTAGATTAATTCAATATTTTTACGTCTTCTGTTAAACTCGTGTTGCAGGTATCTTTTCACAATACATGAAAAAACAATTAAGACCACTCTCAAGTCCACATGTTTATCACTAATACAATAGCGGCTCACACAACGTTTAAAATCGATTGACTGACTCTAAACTTAGCTGAGCTATATATGTACATAATTCTACACGCTAATTATATACACATAACGTAACGACAAAGTATGACATCATGCTTATAAATTATCGCCGTATATTTGTTTGGAGTTACTTACTTCAGAAGGTTTGGAAGCCTGATCTGTGGAATAAAAAGAAAAGTGATTTAAATTTGTTTCTTTCGTGTAACTAATTAGCAGCATTAAACAATTACACGACTGCACGATGATGACTTGCTCGATAAACAAATTGAGGACAAAAACACTTGCCCATATTTCAATCAATAACATGCTTTATTGATATAAACGAATATGTCATCGCATTTCATTGTCAAATTCAATAATTACCTTCACGAAGTGTTTTAAGGATGTAACCGTAACCGCGCTCAGCAAGAACATCAAAAAACTTGTCTAAGTAGTCTTGTGGTTTGCTGAAAACCACATAAAGAAGAGCTTCCATTTGCTTGCTCTCTGACCTCTTTTCTCTAAAATGTGCACTGTCCTCAATGCTGATAAGAGATCGTTCTATCATAGTATCATTGATGTCTGCGAACCGTATTGTCTTCAACAGCCGCCAGTTGTTCTGCATGACAGACCTCGTTATCTTGGTATCATTCCGTCTGCTTTGGCTCTTCGACATTTCGGCCATTACGTTGAGAGTAGTTTTCACTTCCTTGTCGGCTTAAATAAGTCAATTTTCCAATTATCGTACGTACACACCTCACGTTTTTAAACTACATATATAGTTCACTACGCCAGTCTGTGTTAACTTCGTGTGTGTTAAATGTATCGGGACTTAGAAATGTGAGTAGTAAATGAAGGACGCAATAATTAGACAAACTTTTAACAGTAGTAAGACACCTTTTAAAGGGAACTTTTATGTAGGGCGTCATGATTTGTTAAGACTTGTAACGGTGGGTATATATAGTGCGATTCAGTGCTTCGTAAGGGCTCGTAAAGCAAGGAAAGAGAAGAGAGGGGAAACAACTCTTTTATTTCTCAGTTATCTGACAAAAATTAAACTCTTGATATACATAACCTGGTTTTCTATTATAGTATTTAGCTGTATAGAATATTGTTATTAACTTTTAGTGTTTTTCAAAAGATTCTAAGTTGATCATCTTAAGAGAATATGGTTTACCACAGCAAAACACAGATGTATTCAGACTATGAACAGCTATATGTATTTTTTCCAAACTAAATTCTATTTTAGAAAACCTGATGATCATAATGCAATCGACGAAGTATATAATCACCCTACTTTCTTTTGTCATTCCATTTTAACCACCTGTTCTACCTTTGATTAATGTGATTGTCAAAATGGACAAAATCTTTGCAAGAGCAGCGATTCAATATTTGCATAAGAAGGGTCCAGCGCCAAAGGATATACATACTGATATTGTAGCAACACTAGGAAATGATGTCCCTTTATAGTCTACAGTGAAAAAAGCGGGTGACGAAATTTAATCTTAGCAGACAGAACCTCGTAAATGACGCCCGCCTGCCACTTACTTTTGCAACCACAGAAATGGTCAATAAAGTCTATGGTATTGTTATGTATGACAGGCGAGTTACAGAGTTGTAAAGTGTACATTCAATTCTTAAGGAAGATCATGCAATGAGAAAGCACTCAGCCTGTTGGGTACCAAGAATTCTGACATTTGATCAGAAGCACACCAGACGGACTTTCAGAGACAAATCCTACTAACTTTCTGCAGAGGATGGTGACCATGGATGAAACATGTGTTCACTATTTCACCCCAGAGGCAAGAAAACAGTCTAAAAGAATGGAAGTACCACGGTTCATCCCCGCCAATGACGGGAAAAACTGTTCTATCAGCTCGAAAGGTTATGGCATCGGCCTTCTGGAATGCTAATGGTATTCAAATGATAGATCGTGACCTTTATACAAATCAGAGTATTGTACAAAAGACAAGTGAACATTACAAATGTAGTTAAGTAGTTAAATGAGTATAAACATATCTAGGAGATAAATTAAAATTTGAAACGGAACGAAAATTGCTGGAAAAATTCATTGCGTGAAGGACCGCATTCCTGAGAAAATACGAAACAAAACTTGTAATAAGAAAGAAATTTAAAGGGAAAGAAAAATAACAATAATCCTGATATAGTCTTTACAATTTATTGATATTACTTTCAAAGGATTACACAGTAGGTTAGGAACTTTTAACACGAGTTGACAAGAGGTTCAACATACGTATAAACATTCACATTAACAATGTACATGTAATTTTTATATCAGATGTCATTTAAGGGAGATAACTCTATTTTGTGGTTTTCTGCAAAAGCTGAAAAAAAGATAAGTGTCTGTAAAGAGTTGTCATTAATATACTTATCATCTATTGTCTTACTGGTATTAAGTTAATCCCCTCTTTATGTGAAGAAAGAGAAAGTATTTGGTATTTCAAAGTTGAAAGGTTATTCGTTTTGGAAATACAGAGATGTCAAATATTTGAACAAACATTGCTTTTGTTTTGAAATATATCTTCACCAAGTCGTTTACCCACGACATCTCGCTGCACACAAGAATTGAAATAACTTTAAACAAAAGAAAGATTTACAGGGAAACTCATGAAAAAAGACCAGGGAAGATAAGACAAAGTGTTCCGGAGAGGTAACTGTCTTCTGCTTCATCGACGACACCTGCTATGTCAATCTTGGTCAATCCATGTAAGTAATGTCATGTACCCAATTAAGAAACTGTCAAAAAACAACGGGACTAACAGGTATACTAACGAACATCAAAAACGTCCAACTTCATATTGCAAAAAGAGTGTTTTAGTTTTAGTGTGATCATTGTGACGACAGTAAAACTGCCATGGAATTTTCATAAGCCTGCATCTCTTGAAACCTTATGTTGTGAGTAGGTCAATCGCTTGCCATTTTCGTGATATTTACAAGCTTTAGAATATTGAATCAACTTTTACATACAAATATTATAGGTTCCGGATGCACGGATGTTGCTCTGCAGAAATGAACAATTACAATAAAGAAGTTGAAGTCATCGAGCTTAACAGGTGTTCCTGTTGACTTCGCTTTGGAAAAGGTCGAGGTATGCGGCTAATGTAAGAAAATCTGCCGTGACCTTGATTTCCAACAATGGACATAGTCAATGAATGTCTTGTTAATTAAAGACTAGACATCATCGATATATCTGAAAATGATATTGATGGATTTTTTGAGGATTTTGTGACTAGTTTTGGTAACTCTTCGAAAACGATAAATTCTGCATTACACGAAGAACAAAACCCAAGTCAGTCGAAAGAGGGACAGTTTGCAATAGTCTGTTAGAAGATCTTACCGCCAAACTCGACGAAGATATAGTCAACCAGAAATTCAACAGGAGCTAGCTTGTAGATAGAATCTGCAATAAATCATGTCTAAAAGCTACTTTACTAGGACAGCCAAATAACAAATATTTGAAATGTTTATAGCTGTGCATTGCATGTATAAATATATTTCTTGCGGAAATGGTCTGAATGGAAGTCATAATTAAGGGAGTTTGTTAACATCATAGTTGTCCATATTCCTTGAGAATATCGCTTGTCTTGTCGTCATTTTGATCTTTATTTAAACTTTTCAGAGACGGTCGCGGTAAGTTAAACAATTAATTAATAGATAATAGATAGGAAATAAAATAATCTCTGACGTCATATTGACATCATATAAGACATTATAAGCTTTACTTATGGAAGTTGATACTAAAGCAGCGTCAGTTATAATATCACATGTGTATCAGCTGAGGTATAGAAAAAAAACAACTTATGTGGTTAGAAATTTATACAAATGATATAGGTTAAACTGGAAGAATTTTCTGCTCTTGAGTCTCCTCCAAATACATCACTAGTCCGTAGTTCTCATTTCCCTTCTTTTTTTGATCTGTAATCAAACGATCAGCATTTAGCAACCCGTTAACCATCACATGTCAATCATATCAGGAGCAATGTACAGATATATTTCATTTCAATACTTTACATTATCATAAAAAATATCATTTTGGATAAATTATTAATGCCTGAATAAAAACGACAGAATTTAAAAATAGACGCACTTACAATTTTGGTCTTACGTCGTATTTCTGAAATAGTAAAAAATGCTTGTAAGCTACAAGAAAAAAATTAAATGTAATTTGTTACCACCCTATGCACATGTATATATCAGTATCTTTGTGTGTGTGTGTGTGTGTGTGTGTGTGTGTGTGTGTGTGTGTGTGTGTGTGTGTGTGTGTGTGTGTGTGTGTGTGTGTGTGTGTGTGTGTGTGTGTGTGATAAATACTAAAATCTTAATATTAAACACCTGCATATCAACAGGACATTTTAAAGGAACTTGAGTGAAACCGCTACTACAAAACGGATTTTCCATAAATTCAACTTTCTCTAAGTGCAGCGTTTTAAGTAGCACGGACTTATCTAAGGCGTAAAGTAGTCAGATATATGACAATCACGAAATAGATATCTGTCTTTCTATTATAGATAAGACGACTCTCCCACTGCCGAGAGGTCTAGGTGAGGAAGAACTTTTGTTACCTACCCGGCTTGTCAGCATTTTGATTGATCTTTGAGTTTTCGTGGCTGTTAAAAGAAAATATAAATGTGACATTTAACTTTTAATATCTATTATTTAAAAAGATTTTCAAGACATAAAGTACCATCTTCAATACAGCAATTTCGATTGTTTTTTTTTTGTTTTGTAACGACTTGAAATTATTGGAGAATGAATAACAGAACATTTTCGTTCCCGCTAAGCTAACCATTATAATCAAACATTTTTTTTTCGGTTTCTTTAACATATCGACATATTACATCAAAATTCAAATATAGGTCTTCCTATTTCGTTTTAAAGGAGAACTGATGATAGAAATTATCAAAGCAAGGTTGAAAAGGTAGTATAAAGGCAATAACCAAAGACATCACGTAATGAACGATAGAAAAGGTAGTATAAAGGCAATAACCAAAGACATCACATAATGAACAATACTTAGATGTTACTACTGGATACATTGATTCTATTTTTAAAATGCATTTATCTTTTCTAAGTACTTTTTCGTGGCTGTTAAAAGAAAATATAAATGTGACATTTAACTTTTAATATCTATTATATAAAAATACATTTCTTCTATAAGAACATTTGATTTTTCCACCTTATACACCGCCATACCCTATTTTAACTGAAAGAACAGCTGCTTAATTCGACATTTTTCTACAATGAAACGAACAGCTTTCCACCACACTGTATGATGCACGTGATGATTTCATTTTCCTTTTCAATTTCACTATTGTGAAATTTCCATTGCTGTAAAGCAACATTCCCATCATCTGACATTCACATTTAACAGTTTGATTCGATATTGAAGGGCTCACTATCACGAGAAGTCGTCAACTCTCCGTGTTAATCTTTCTTTTGTTCATATTTTGGCAAAGTTTTATGAATTTCCGACCACGTTGTGTTTTGTTTTAATTCGAAGTTTTGAGTTAGTAATCCGAAATTTTGAGTTTGTGAGTCGAACTCGAAATTTCTACTAACTGACTCAAACATTCAGATTACTAACTCGAAATTTCGAGTTACTAACTCAAAATTTCGAGATGCTAATAATAAAATAAAATACAAAGTGGCGGGATTACGCTTCTGTAGGATTGTGATAATGTTGCCATATTTTTATTTTTTGTTTTTTTTTGTTTTTTAATATCTATATACACTTAGTTTAAGGTTTGCACGAAATGAACTACTCATATACCCCAACTTCATTGCGTTCACTTGAATTATCATATCTTTTGTGTTAGAGAGACTTCACCTGAATGATTTTAAGATCAATGTATGCTAATAAACCAGGATTCTAAATACTACAAATTTATATAAAAAAAGCGGCATTTCATTAGCCAATATTAGAATAATGACAATAAAAGTAATTTCATGATATTGCAGTCAAGAAATACAATTTGATAAAGTTATCGTATTAAAGATCCATATTCAATCTATATATATATATATATTTCTAAGATATTGATAAATAAATTTTAAGGTATTGTCTATACGCATACCCGTCTTTATGTGCGCAAAATGTACATTTTTAAGTACCTTAACTAAGAGAAATAAGTCATTGTATGCATGTAATAGATATTGTAATAAAAGGCATTGTCAAGTATCCGGTATCCACCGTGTGTTACATGTTGTGTAAACAAAGACGGAGACATTTGACACATTTAAGCATGTAACAGAAAAGAAGCACCTTCAATGACAACAAGAGGAAAAATCTAAACATATCACAAAATACAGGTACATACAGAACTTGTGAGGTAAGTAAAGAAATCCTGGTCATTGTAACTAGTTGATATCGTTTCCTAAATCGACTGGGATTCTTTAATCGATATTTTTGACTGAAGTGGGACAGGTATGATATTGTGAAATGTTAACAAGTTATTTGCATTAGAGAGGATCAAACCTGCGAAACCAGGGGACATTTGTTAAACTTTTTCAAGCTTACATCACGTACCTGGTTATATAAAATATGTATATTTACAACTCTTGATTTTATTATTTAACATGCTTGCGCTTAACATTTTTTGTTCAAGTAAACTACATTGTATGCGTCCTTACAAACGAGGTTTTTTGCAAATGTTTGTCCAATGGACTTGTTGTTACAACACAAAACTTTGGGAAAATGCCGATTTGAACCAGTCTGTGACCACCCAATAAGATTACTTTTACTTTAAGGTCATCAGCTAATGTAGGTCAATATCTTCAACTTTAGCAGTATATGATAATTTTTAGCTTAATTCCTCAGAATCCATGCTCATTAAGCAGAAAAACACATAATCTACAATTTTCAAGGAAGCAAATATTTTGAACATTTATTTTTTTAATGTTTTAAAATCCCTTCCTCTAAAAAACTATTATGTAAACAGAATGATATCAGATATTGCATATTTTGATTCCTTCATTTTAGGCAATAATTACCTCCAGCATCCCTATTTGTTTTCGATGGATTTCTTTGATTTCATCTCGAAGTGACTTGTTATCGTGTTCAAGTTTCTTTATTTTCTTCATTGCTATATCCATTTCCCGTATCAAGCGATCATTCTCTCTTTGCAGACCTTTAAATTCTTTATTTGTTTTAACCGTATCTCTCCTTCTTTCTGGTTTTAGGTCAAGTTTTTTCTGTAACTCTTGAAGACAGGATTTTAGTCTTTGTTTTTCTTTTTCCGCCTCTCTCAGCTTTTCCTCATTTTGTCTTAAATCGGTAAGTTTTTCTTCTATGACACTTTCAAAATGCTTCCTTAGTTCCAACATTTGCTCTGACTGATCTCGTTTCAACAGTTTGAATAGATCTTGCATAGCTTTCATTTGTAACTGGTGAAAATTAACTTGCATTTCTTTGATTTCATCAATCAAACTTAAACTTTTCTTGGGAACAACATCTCTGTCGAGTTTAGAGTCTCTCTGTAACGACCAAATTCAACAATTTTAACAAATGTAATTTAGAGAGGGTTAATCTTCTGCTAAAAGCTAAGTACTGTATACGAAGTTCGAATTTATTCATATACACTAAAAAGCGTACGAACGACAGCAAAATTACGTTCCCTTCCCATGCCAATACCAAGATAATGGTATACAGCTGGAAATTCAATGATCTTGCAAATTCTTTTCTAAATATATAAGTGTAGCACATACAATGTCATTGGAAGTTACTTACGTTGGAAGTTTTGGCAGCTTGATCTGTAAAATACGAGAAGAAAGTATACATGTAGCACCACATTTAAATCGTTTCTTATTAGAAAAGAATTGATTAGAATAAAATTCCGTTGTTAAATCGAAAAAATGTGCATGAATAGACCCTGAATTTCAATGTTCCGGAGATCCTTACCTTTAAGTATCTGAACAATGTGGTTGTAGCCTTTTTCAGCAAGAACGGCAAAAAATTTGTCTAAGTAATCTTGTGATTTTTTAAAAACCACATAAAGGAGAGCTTCCATTTGTTGGTGCTCCACTGTCTTTCCTCTAAACTCTCTACTCTCATCAATGCTTATAAGATATCGTTCTATCAAAGTATCAACGATGTCTGTGAATCGTATCTCCTTCAACCTCCCCCAGTTATTTTGCATGACAGATTTCGTTATTTTGACTTCAGTCTGGTCCTTTGGTTTCTTCGATTTTTCGGCCATAACGTTGCTAACTGATTTGATACACGCTAGTTTTAGATATCATGAAATCACATCAGTCAGGTCTATTACGATAATGAAATTTAAATCCCTGTTTCTAAAATGACGAGTCAATCTTAACTGCCGTATTCGTAATCTAGCGTTTATAGCATGTGTGTTTTAGAATAGAACCCCTTATCACTTACTTACCAACCAATGCTGTAAAGAAAAATGCTTAATACAAAGTTAGAGTGTTCTTATCATCAAGTCGACAATGTTTATATGAGAATGCGTATCATTCACGAAACTTTAAACAGGATAGTAAATTATTTTCATTATTCATATAAAATTGACCCCACTTTTGAAACAGGCTTAAATTCTTTTTAGCGTTATAAGAGAACAGGATATATTCCATCACAAAGACGTTTACTGTTTTCTCCGTGTGCTACGTTGTTGAGCAAATGCGACCGTGTATTGATTACTGGGAAGATAAATTACCTTCAGATATTGACTAATCAAAGATACATTTCGTGTAAGAGGACCTTGGTCAGTGCACGTCACGTTCATTCTACGGCCTTTCGCACGGTTTTAAAACATATGAGTTTATATTTCACTCTGTGACATTGTTGGAATGGGTTTTTTTATCTCTATCATTTCCTTTTTCATATTTTCACTTTTAATTAACTGTGATTTCAATAATGATCGACATAATTTATGTTTTTATTATCACAGAAAAAACATTATTTTCTCAATTTCTGTTTAGATTGTTGTATCGACTTGAAATGAAGTCAAAAGGTTTGGACACCAAATATACATGAACCCTAACGATACAAAGCAGTAGTGAAACAATACACTCACTTATTGAATTATTTACTGGACCTTATGTCCGACTGTACGGCGTTTTAGATCAAAAGAATAATGATGAAGATAAGTTTTCGAAGCACTGACTTAAAAATTGAGGAACTCCTTGTATTTTAACAATCTGACAATCTAATAAATATGAAGGTCAGAAAATGAGAACATGTATCTATGATCGAAAGTGTTAAGCCATGTTTTCTTATCATATTATAATGTTTTATCAGAAAATATTTAGATCTATAACGATGAGCTTTGGTACGGGGTGAACAAACTACGACGATTGATCTCTAATTAAAAAAAAAAACACGATTTTTTAATGTGGATGTAAAATTATACAACCAGTAGTTGAGTAGCATTGAGAAACGGATTCGCACCAAATATCAAGGTTAAAATTCAAATGAACGCGAAGTTTCTTTGGAATTGCGTATACGAAATTAAGTAAGAGTTAACAGTGACTCTAAACACAAATTGCAACATGCTTATGATGAATGAATTCAATTTTTTTCATTAACTCTATGTTGTAAAGTCAAATACGATGTTCAATCACGAAACATTTGTGAAAATATGTGTTTATGTTTAAGCAATTGTCATGTAAAGGTCCAGGTGCGACACGCCACTTGGCCATAATGTACCATTATAGCAATTCCTAACGATGCTTCTAACATAAAGTATGTGGACAACAGCTCAGTCGTAAATTGATCTGTGCATATATCTATATTGGCCTTATCTGCTGGCTTTAAGTTGAAGACTAGGTACAGTATTGGAATAATTTACTTTTGGTAGTACATTGATGTTGTCAACGATCCTTATAGAAACAAAATTCTAGATCATCTTCGTCTGATGCAGGTTAAACAATTTATCAAGAAACAACACTGTGGACATGGAACCTCGAGACAGCTCAAGCAAACAATGATGAAATTACCGATTTTTGTGCAAGAAGTTGTCAACTGACGAACAAACTCGTAACACATGGTGCAGGTTGATTAAAAAAAACGGAAAAGTTAAACGGTCGTCATAGTGATCTCAGTAAGAAACATTCCATTTCTTTGTGCGATATGAAGCTGGACGTGTTTTATGGTAGTTAGTTTGCCTGTTGGTTCCGTTGTACGATATGAAGCTGGACGTGTTTTATGGTCGTTAGTTTGCCTGTTGGTTCCGTTGTACGATATGAAGCTGGACGTGTTTTATGGTCGTTAGTTTGCATATTGGTGCCATTGTTTTATACCTTGTTCTCATTTAAGAACGTGACATTACTTACTTGGATTGATCAATGTTTACATTGCAGGTGTCGTCGATGAAGCAGAAGACGCTTACTCTTCCGGAACACCTTGTCTTATTCTCCTTGTACTTTTTCATGAGTCTCCGCATCAATCAGTCTTTTGTTCATATTTTGTATGTTGGTATTTTCTTGTTGTTGAATTTTTATCACATATCTATCAACACTTACATTCAAAAGTGACAGAACAGAAACCTTATTAGTATAATATTGTAACTACCTGATCTGTTTGGCAGTTTACAAAGCAACTGTTCATTATTTCAGTTTTTTTTGGTCTGGGTATATGTTTGTAGTGAAAATTCTGTTTACTTGTGGCATTGACACTAAAATCACACGCTCTGAAATTATCAATATCTAATTGATACCGGTGTAATAAGATAAAGAAAAACATTATATTAGCTTATTAAATGAAAACAGTTTTTATTTTCAAATTTTTCAGATACTGTTCACATATACATATAAAACTATCTGAAGATTGTACGTTTGTTGAAAAAATGTGATAACTTCGAGCTAGTTTGATATGTGTACATATCTCTGAATGACAATTAATTTTGAATCCATCCACAGAAAGTAATTTAAGATGAATAGTCACATCAATTTTGTGCTCTTAAATTAACATTGGCTATGTTTTATCAATAACGTTTCTTATAAACATATATTATATAAACAACAACAAAGAAAACATGTATTCAAATTTAATAAGATCAACAAATGTAAAGAAATAAAACGTATCGGAAAATAATGTTTTTTTTTTCTTTGACCATAGGTCTTTTCCAATGTGACTATTCAAATCGCAGTTGTCTCCCTTCCCTTACAAAGAATAACACAGAAAGTAGATCCACCAATGTTATACACGTTATTCCTTCATTCGTTGATCGCATATGTCTTTCCTGTATCCTTTATCGCAGCTGCATTCCTTAATTCATAATCCTAAATGAATCTCACCTAACTCTGTCTATGAGTATCTCTCTTCTTCACCAATAAACTACATGAATTCAATATCTGATAGCAGAGACATAATGTGATAATTGAATCATACTTGTAAATTCAATGAAATAATCAATCTTGTTCCTAGAAGCGTTATGATACATATTATCATTGCAAAAATGCAAGCATCAATTAAAAGATAAAAACAAAACGAGGATATAGACAGAAGAGGACATATTGTAAAATCGATTTTCGCATTTCTCTCTGACATTTGATGAGCTGAAGCCGATCAAGCTACAAAGAAATTAAATATTATACCATACGAAGGAATTAATGAATATCGCCTTGAAAAAACTTTGACGATATAGATAAAAAAAATTCCCTCCGTATTTATCTTCTCCTATTTCGTACTTCCTCCAGTGTCCGTGCCAATCTGTAAAAAAAGAATGTGCTTGATTTCCTTGAACGAATTCTTAAACGATTATTTCTATTTCAAGTTTACATTATTGTTTGTTTTTTTAAATGTTATCGTCCAAAGAATATAATTAATTTCTTTTTTAGATAGCGTTTTCCTTTTATATTTTACAAATAAGACAAAACAACAAAGACCACAAGTATTACATCACTTACTTTGGGTTCAGCGGCGTTGTAAATCTTAAAGAAACAAACAAAATTTTAACATTTTTATTGTTGAAAATGTAAGTTTTATTGTGAAAACTTCTAATATAACTATGCTGTGTTATAAAATTATTCCATTCATCAGTATGTTATCACTTAAAATATTTTGTGTTCAATAGAACTGCTCTTATCAATCTTGCCTTAAATGTCTTCCAAGGAAATAACAAAAAAGTTATTATTTCATTAACAAGAAAGTTATCATCTGTTTACATGACAATAATCTCTTACTTACGGGTTTGTTATTATCTTCTGGTTGCTGAAATAAAACGTGAAAAAATAATCTATATAGTTAACAAAATCATACAACTCGACACAATAACGTCAAAACATGATGGTTTAAGATCACTAGAAACAGAATTGGTCATTTGATTAAACTATATCATATCTTTGACACAGCTAGAAGATTGTGAAAAGACACAGAAGCAAATATTACCTTTAAATAGAAATAAATAAGATACAGGAGAGCGAAACAATGAATAAAGCGCAAATATACCTAACACTCAATGAATAATATGAAGAGAAATATGATCTATTGATATCGATGTAGTAAAAACTTATCTGAGAAATGCTCAAGGCGATATCTTGTGTTGATATTGATATAAAAGCTGTTGAAATTCATTTTTGTAAACATAATTCCATATACGACCTCAGCCGAATTTAAGTCGGAAAATCTTTTAAACATTTCCTTGATAGATCGGTATATAACATAAATACGGACACACCCCATTCAAATGACTACACACCTGTATTCTACTTGTGATACGACGTCACGTCGTACTTTAACTGTAAACGCGCCAGCTACACCTGTATATTTGAGTTTGCGGATTGGTAACGTGGTTTTTCATGAGGGCCTATAACATCGGTTAGTATTTAAAGTAGGACCCAATTTTATTAATTTTTATTTGTTCCTCACCAACCTTTTCTTAATAGGTACCACATGGATTCAGCTTAAGCCTGTTTCAGTTTGATTTAACTACCTACTGGAAGTTCTCTGAGAATTATATGCCAAGAAGAAGAAGGAATATCACGGTTTGAAGTGTGGAGTTTATTAATGTGTGATAAGTACAGTGGGTGTTCTCTTGTGTGGATTTGGATACCGGGACTTAATATCAACTATACAGACTAGGTTTATATACCATTTTGGTCATGGATGAGTTATCCATAAAAGAAGAATGATCAAGGTTGGCCAAATTGAACATGTTAAGCTTGTAAAACATATAAGATATGATGATATAACATTGGCACCATTAATACCTATTTACTTAACATAACGACCTATTACCTATGCATCTAATCCGACTATAGCTTAGGACATGATGACGAATTATCATATGTATCCCATGTTCATTTTTTTAAGTAATATTATATTTGAAATTATTATTAAAATAACATTGTTTTTATCATAGTTTATTTCCATTTATTTTTTTTGGAAATGATATATTATAATTCAGTTAATACAATGTTAAAAGATTCCATAACAAATAATGAACATTAGTTATCGAGTTTTCTCTTTCACTTCTGCTTTCTGATATCTCAATAAACATCATACTGAAGATCATTATTAAATAAAACGATTTACCTGTTATCACGATTTTGGTTGTTTTTGTCCTGCTTTATTTGATTTCGAAGATATAAATTCTCCTGTTTCACTTTTTTCAAGGCGTCATTAGACTCTCTCTTGACCCGAATTAATTCCGTTTTTAATTCGTCTCTCTGTCTTAGTAGTTCTTGAATTTTTTCGTTTGTGTTTTTCGTTTCTTTCTTTAACCTTGCACGTTCTTGATCAAGTTTGCTCTGTAAGGCTTTACGCTGAGATTCCAGTTTTTCTATTCTTGTTTGGTTCTCTTTCTGCAGATCCTCGCTTTCTCTCAATTTAGCAAACTCTGCTTGTATGAGGTTTGCATGATGCATTCTCAATTCCAGCGTTTGCTTTGCTGCCACCTCTGACTGATGCTGTTTCAACAACTCGAATTGTTTTTGCATGGTTTCCACTTGCTGTTGTTGCAATTCAGTTTTCATTTCCTCAATGATTTGTTTTTTAGATACTTTCTCTTTGTCGGATCGAACGGCATCACTTAGCTGGCGTTGGACGTAAAATGGTCCACTGTCACTCCTGCGCAAAGGTTGTCCAGATGTTTTAGGCAGACGATCGTCGCAGGATGAATCTATTAACTGTAGAATGATAAATAAAACGATCAATTAAACACAAACAAGGCGATGGCTGTAATAAAAGCTTATCTGTGTGTGAAATGACTAGAATTCCAATTATGCCTGCTTATCATAAAATATTATCAAAAAGCAACTTACGTTGCAAGGTTCGGCACTCTGATCTGTGGAGGGAAAAGACAAATTGTAATTGGTTGTACGATCGTACCTTGCTATAATCGATGTATATTACATTATTTATCATATTTTAATGAAAAAAGGCAGAGTAAACAATAAAATGTCTATTCAAAATAATTGCCTCTAAACGACTATAATATTTTGAATGAAATTACTAGCTATTATTATGACTGTATTTCGAATTCAATGAACAATATATCCAATATCAAGGCGTTATAACCACCTTATTCTAATATTACCTTCCCGGAGTTTCTGGACGATATAGTCGTATCCATTTTGGTCAAGAATTGCAATAAAAGCATCCAAGTAAGACTGTGATTTGCTGAAAACAAGATAAAGCAAATCTTCCGCTTGTTGGCTCTCGGTTTCTTTTCTCCGGATAGCTCTACTGGCATCAATTGTGATAAGGGATTGTTCAATCATCGAGTCCAGGATATCGTTAACATGAATCTGTTTCAACAACCGCCAGTTCTTCTGCATAGAAGACGTTGTAATTTTGATATCAGTATGGTCTTCAAGTTGACTTGACATCTTGGCAATGAAGCTTGTGGACTCCGTTACTCAGCACCGTTGGCTGCAACGCCTATCAGATGTTAATCTCTCGCCGACTTAAAGAAACCAGACACTAATTCAAGTCATAGCGGGTCTCTGTAGATTCTGCTTATAAATCAGGACATTTAGATAAGGTATTATACTACTAGATTATTGTGTAAATAAATGTTAATTTCTTATATACTGAAGTAATATCAAACTGTTCCTTAAGTAATTGTTTCTATTGACATTATGAAGAAAAATAGCACGGTTTAGACATAACGATATACCCTACAATAACTCTGTTTTTAACCTACCTGTCTATGTATTGTGTGCCTTCCGTGCAATTCTGTCTAACATTACGTATGTACATGTAGTATGCTCATTAAGAATAACGTCTTGTGTATAGAAACAATCAATTATAATACTTAATTATTTAACTTCATAGAATGAATCAATAAATACTAAACTTACAATTTGAAATATCTTGAATAAGTAAAAAGAGGCATTACATGTCCAAAGCTTGTCGCTGAGTGGTCTCCATAATTTATCATATTCTCAATTAACTAATGATAGGATCTTATAACATCTGATTTATACGATATCAGTAATTGGATTGTAACCAGGTCTATTGAAATTGTACCCAACACCTAAACGTTATTAGCGCTTTGTGGTACAACTTAAACATGTTAAAGATGTCGAGATATGCCCAGGTGATCATTTCGAAATTATTAGAAACGCCGTTTAACAGCTTTAAAGAAAACAAAAAAACTATTCCTTTGTTGGCACATCTGATTGTACGTATTCTTAACTTAACGAACTGTGTCACATGGTCAACGGCATGGGGCGAACACACACAGCCTGTTAAGGTCATGGCATCATGAAATCCCAAGGTATTTAAATTACTTTGGTTAAATAGTTACTGCTCAGGTAGTACTTTAAAAATAAGCTGACAGTGTATTGCTCAATAACCAAAAAAGTTCGTATGGTATTCTTATCGCAAATCTCACTTAACCTATCAAATTATAAGCTGAACACATTGGGATCATGATTAAAATGCATTGTCATTCTGAATGTTGTCTATTGCTATTTTTTATGTATAAATATGCTTTAATGTCGATTTAGCATACATATATCAATTAATCTTAACTCGGAAGTAGAGGTGACACACATATGTATCTAAGATTACATTAGAATATTGATAAAGATACAGTAAACGTGCACCAGTTGATGTGATACAATGATTTCTCACATAATCGTCTTCTTATCCAGTGAGTTCACCAATGTACTATTTTGTATATGTCACAAGTGTAATATACTCTGGAGCATTATTCCACTCCGAAATCGATTGTGATAGCATGGACAATAACATGACGTCATGAATTAAAAGTGACGCATCAGAAGGCTGCCTCCGCTTTGAATTTTGCCCTTCACATTTCACTTTTCTCAAATAAGTTCTATTGTTAAAAGTCGAGAAATGTCTTGTGTCATTGGTTAATAAAATGTAAGTCGGCTATTCATCTGTTTATCATGTGTGGTACTACTGTAATATATAGATACGGGTATATACTAATTATCATATATTATTGTAAATAAAGTAAACTATTAAAAGTTAATATGTGAGTTCATTAAAGTATTCAAAATTGTGTTCAATCTGACATATGCCTTACTGTAAAAAAACAATTTGATTAACTCGCTTAGTTCAAAGTTGTATTCAGTTAGACATATGTCAGATTTTTAATAATAATTTAATGCCAGAATAAGACTAGTTTTATAAGTTCAAAAGGCAGAGTTCCTAGTGTGCCAAAACGGAGACAAGATTAGTGACCCATCATAATTAACCATTGTATATCAACATATACGTTAGTGTAAACTCCATATTGGTGTGACGTATTGAATAGACTTGTCGCCATAGCCATTTAGAATGGAAGACAATATAACTTTAGTAGTAAAAAGACTATATATAATTAATTACGGTATTTAAGCTTACGAGATTTTCCTTTTCAAAGTCACTCTTATACCATTAATGTGACTGAATGTTACAAATATCTAATAGATATTCTGCATTGGCTATATAGATAACATGTGCCAAAGAAATCAAACGGGTATAAGATGACACCGTATGTATCTAAATAAAGATAATATTTGAGTTTCATTTATTTTCTTTTTTGGGTAGAGCTTTCACACATCACGACGTAGCACGTTTTACAGATGTATCAATATGTAAAAAGGGTCGTTAAAGAAGTGAAGATTAATGTTCATCTAACTGTGAATCCCTTTAATGGAGGTTATGTACAACTTGGTTGACATTAAACGTAAGATACTATATATGCAGTGCCTCCTTTTTTATACACTCATCCTGTAACTAACATCTAAAGGCCTTACTTGTGTCTCCTCGTTTGAACTACGTTTACATATAGCGATGTTGGCTAACAACACACATGACGGATTGTAATACATCATACAACTTATGATAACATTCAAAACTCACCTCCTGTTTGTGGTGTGTATGTGGGGGTTCTATCTCTTACCATGTTGTAAACATTGTTGTACAGTGTATCAGTTTCATAAGCGGGTATGGATAATACATTACCATGAAATTGTGGAGGAAATTGACACGCATTAGCTTGATTGTTCCTACCGTTAATTTACTATGGCATAATGGTATCATATTGTTACAAGTATTTACTTGTATTTATTTACAGTTGTGCTATGTTTTAATTATGTTTTCTGTGAATTTTACATAAAAAGCATGGTTTGAATGTAATTAAAACAGTCCTGTATAAAATGCAGTGGAACAGTAAGATAAGAAAAGCCGTTATAGACATCAGCAATACTATATACAAGAGAAAACATGTATCATAAACAGCTGCAATGTTATATAAAACAGCTCATCAGTAATGATATATACAATAAAAGGAAGCTAATTTAACAACAACAGCACTGGTATATAAAACCATAGTAAATACTGTATAGCTGGTAACGTTAAGGGGTCAAACTTCTCGCGAGTTCCTTTAAAATGATCGAATGATATTTTTTTAATTAAAACTTCGATTCCTGGATGAAATGTTAAAGTTAAACGTTAAAGTTCCGTAAAACAGCGAAGATATCAACTCCGCGAAAATACCCAGCTATACGGTAAAGAACAGTATAATGTATAGTTGTTTAGCAACAACGGACAATACAGGTGAAGATTCCTCCAAAAACATTTGCCGTACAGTAGTCTCTATATGTGTCTATCTAACTTTAAATTGACGGCGTCTATAGTCATACAGATCAAAGGTTATTTTCCGATTTTAAATACACTTTTGAATGGAATGGAATTTCATATACATGTAATGATCCTATTACAATCTCATGATCATCAAGTAATTGTCTCATATTGCTTAATCCATGTCAAATGTAATGGTAAAACGTTCCTGTTCTGTAAGCTGATGGTGTCATATTCTGCAGTCATATCAAGAGGAAATGTATACATCTGGACGAATTCTGGAGATGTTGTTTACCGTTCAAAATATTTATCATTGGCCACTAATGTAATTTCCTTTGTTTCCATCATTGTTTGCTCGTGGCTGTAAAACATGAATCAAAGAGTCAGCAATGATACATATATACATATACTTACTATCTGTATAATTTTCTACTATAGTATTTTATCATTTTGTTTAAAGTCTCTTCCAAAAAGAAGATTTAGGATCTGTCTTGGAAGGATAAGAAGTATCAACCATGATCTTCAGTTAACCAGACTGAGCCGAAAGCCTATAAAACACAATTTAATTAGATAATGAAATGGTCTCCCTCTTATCAAATTACTTGTGTCCACTTCATAAAAATATACAAATCAAAGACAGTCCTCTACCACTCTCTGTTGGGATACGATTAACACGATAATTTGCAGAAAATAGATCATTTTGTTTTGCTGGATATTGAAAAAGATGTACACACCATACCAAAACTTGTTTTATGTATTAACGTCGTCAGGGATTACTTACATCGGATGTTTTGGATTTCCTTGCTTTCCTCAATAGCTATGAGAGATCTTTCTATCAAAGTGTCAATGATGTCTTTGAGGCGTATCTGCTTCAACGTCCCCCAGTTATTTCGCATGACACATTTCGTAATTTTGCCTTCAGTCTGGTCCTTTGGTTTCTTTGATATTTCGGCCTTGATGTTGGTACCTGTTTGGGCCTAAACTATTAGATACCACTTTCAGTCTCTCATCGGCTGAAAATAAATCGATCCATAATATTAATTCTTTACGATATCTTAATGATATCTTAATCATGGTCAATAAAATGACAAGTAAATACTGTCGTATAAACATATCTTATTGAAGCTGACCTACAAACTCATTACAGGAAATCTAGAATTGTAAAAACGACAAAAAATACATAAATATCAACTGAAGAATCGTCTCTCTCTACATATATTATATATTTTTTAATTAAAAGGTGCTTTTCACTTGTATGTCTTTGTACAATGTATGAGATACCAGATGGTAGACCTTAAATCCCCAAGCTTTGTCGTACCCTGCATACCACGTTAAAAGTCCATTAAATATAATTAGTGCTAAACGTTCCCTTAAAAAAACCTAGACTAAATGATCAGAAGAACTACTTCCTCTTTCCTGGTCGAAACACATAATGTTCTTTTCTACTCTAGAATAACACAAAAAACACAACACATAATGTCCCTACCTACTCTAGAATAACACAACACAAAACAACACATAATGTCCCTACCTACTCTAGAATAACACAACACAAAACAACACATAATGTCCCTACCTACTCTAGAATAAAACAACACATAATGTCCCTACCTACTCTAGAATAAAAACAACACATAATGTCCCTACCTACTCTAGAATAACACAACACAAAACAACACATAATGTCCCTACCTACTCTAGAATAACACAACACATAATGTCCCTAACTTCTCTAGAATAACACAACAAAACACAACACATAATGTCCCTACCTACTCTAGAATAACACAACACAAAACAACACATAATGTCCCTACCTACTCTATAATAACACAACACAAAACAACACATAATGTCCCTACCTCCTCTAGAATAACACAACACAAAACACAACACATAATGTCCCTACCTACTACCTACTCTATAATAACACAACACATAATGTCCCTACCTACACAACACATAATGTCCCTACCTACTCTATAATAACACAACACAAAACAACACATAATGTCCCTACCTACTCTATAATAACACAACACATAATGTCCCTACCTACTCTAGAATAAAAACAACACATAATGTCCCTACCTACTCTAGAATAAAACAACACATAATGTCCCTACCTACTCTAGAATAAAAACAACACATAATGTCCCTACCTACTCTATAATAACACAACACAAAACAACACATAATGTCCGTACCTACACTAGAATAACACAACACATAATGTCCCTACCTACTCTATAATAACACAACACAAAACAACACATAATGTCCCTACCTACTCTAGAATAAAAACAACACATAATGTCCCTACCTACTCTAGAATAACACAACACAAAACAACACATAATGTCCGTCCCTACCTACACTAGAATAACACAACACATAATGTCCCTACCTACTCTATAATAACACAACACAAAACAACACATAATGTCCCTACCTACACTAGAATAACACAACACATAATGTCCCTACCTACTCTATAATAACACAACACATAATGTCTATAATAACACAACACAAAACAACACATAATGTCCCTACCTAATAAATAACACAACACATAATGTCACCTACTCTATAATAACACAACACAAAACAACACATAATGTCCCTACCTACTCTAGAATAACACAACACATAATGTCCCTACCTACTCTATAATAACACAACACAAAACAACACATAATGTCCCTACCTACTCTAGAATAAAAACAACACATAATGTCCCTACCTACTCTATAATAACACAACACAAAACAACACATAATGTCCCTACCTACTCTAGAATAACACAACACAAAACAACACATAATGTCCCTACCTACTCTAGAATAAAAACAACACATAATGTCCCTACCTACTCTATAATAACACAACACAAAACAACACATAATGTCCCTACCTACTCTATAATAACACAACACAAAACAACACATAATGTCCCTACCTACTCTATAATAACACAACACAAAACAACACATAATGTCCCTACCTACTCTATAATAACACAACACAAAACAACACATAATGTCCCTACCTACTCTATAACACAACACATAACACAACACAACACAAAACAACACATAATGTCCCTACCTACTCTATAATAACACAACACAAAACAACACATAATGTCCCTACCTACTCTATAATAACACAACACATAAAACACTAATACTCTATGATAACACAACACAAAACAACACATAACACAACACATAATGTCCCTACCTACTCTATAATAACACAACACAAAACAACACATAATGTCCCTACCTACTCTAGAATAAAACAACACATAATGTCCCTACCTACTCTAGAATAACACAACACATAATGTCCCTACCTACTCTATAATAACACAACACAAAACAACACATAATGTCCGTACCTACACTAGAATAACACAACACATAATGTCCCTACCTACTCTATAATAACACAACACAAAACAACACATAATGTCCCTACCTACACTAGAATAACACAACACATAATGTCCCTACCTACTCTATAATAACACAACACAAAACAACACATAATGTCCCTACCTACTCTATAATAACACAACACAAAACAACACATAATGTCCCTACCTACTCACAACACATAATGTCCCTACCTACTCTATAATAACACAACACATAATGTCCCTACCTACTCTATAATAACACAACACAAAACAACATATAATGTCCCTACCTACTCTATAACAACACAACACAAAACAACACATAATGTCCCTACCTACACTAGAATAACACAACACATAATGTCCCTACCTACTCTATAATAACACAACACAAAACAACACATAATGTCCCTACCTACTCTATAATAACACAACACAAAACAACACATAATGTCCGTACCTACACTAGAATAACACAACACATAATGTCCCTACCTACTCTATAATAACACAACACAAAACAACATATAATGTCCCTACCTACTCTATAATAACACAACACAAAACAACACATAATGTCCCTACCTACTCTATAATAACACAACACATAATGTCCCTACCTACTCTATAATAACACAACACAAAACAACACATAATGTCCCTACCTCCTCTAGAATAACACAACACAAAACACAACACATAATGTCCCTACCTACTCTATAATAACACAACACAAAACAACACATAATGTCCCTACCTACTCTATAATAACACAACACAAAACAACACATAATGTCCCTACCTACTCTATAATAACACAACACAAAACAACACATAATGTCCCTACCTACTCTATAATAACACAACACAAAACAACACATAATGTCCCTACCTACTCTATAATAACACAACACAAAACAACACATAATGTCCCTACCTACACTAGAATAACACAACACAAAACAACACATAATGTCCCTACCTACTCTATAATAACACAACACATAATGTCCCTACCTACTCTATAATAACACAACACAAAACAACACATAATGTCCCTACCTACTCTATAATAACACAACACAAAACAACACATAATGTCCCTACCTACTCTATAATAACACAACACAAAACAACACATAATGTCCCTACCTACACTAGAATAACACAACACATAATGTCCCTACCTACTCTATAATAACACAACACAAAACAACACATAATGTCCCTACCTACTCTATAATAACACAACACAAAACAACACATAATGTCCCTACCTACACTAGAATAACACAACACAAAACAACACATAATGTCACCTAAACACAACACATAATGTCCCTACCTACTCTATAATAACACAACACATAATGTCCCTACCTACTCTATAATAACACAACACAAAACAACACATAATGTCCCTTACTATACCAGATTGATACAACACGTAACAGAATAACACAACACAGTGGTGCTTTGTTTGCGATTTAACAGCTTTGAATATGAATACATGTAGAGCATTTACCATTAAAAGATTGAAAAATGATACCTAGAACTCACAAAAAGTGACTATTTCGGCAATCTCAAGTTACTGCAATAACAACCATTGATTTACGTTTGGACAAATCAAAATATAACGATATTTAAAGTGGCGCTTTGTCTACGATTTAACCCTTTTGAAGACGAATACATGTTGAGCATTTGCCAATAAATGGTTTAAAAATTTATACTTAAAATAGATAAAAAGGTGAATATATAGGCAATTTCCAGTTATCGCAATCATAAACCTTGTGTAATGGAGGACGGAGTTACTTTGGTTGTTAATGGACTATCTATCAATAACTACTGTGAGTGACTATGTTTTTCTGGTTTCATATTTATTTGATAAACATTACGTTTAATTAAAGTGTTTTTGTGTATATGTGTATTTCAATTAGCATTATTGCCGTGATTTAGCTTGAACAATCCGTTTTTAAAATATCACATACTTTGAGTTAATTGTTTATAGCTACATATACAATACCACTAATCATTTGTTTATCTTTTTATTTATCAATCTATTTAGTAGGTTTAATGGTTTTGTTTTTATACTTTAATTTCATATAGTGGGGACAGGTGCTGCCGGAGCGTCGGAACCGACACCTACTGAGGTAAGTTGTAAACATCGTTTCTACAGAAGTGAAATATGCATAGATACATTGTATCTTACTACCGTGTTTTATCACACGACCGCCGTTTTAACACGTATTTGTCTATCAAACAAATAAACAAAAGGTACGTTCAATTGATAAACCTTTTGGAATGGAAATTTATAAGTGATTTTATTTGTTTAGTGGAATTTCTTTTTGTAATATGATCTATAACATCGTCAAGTATATATATATATATTTAACCTAATCAAATATAATTTCGCTATATTTAGCGTTTAGTGTTTTATACCTGTAGCTTTGTGTTTCTTAATTAGCGGTAAGTAAGTATTTTCATCACACAAATAAACCGTCAAAGAAAGTTAAGGAAAAGCAAATTTGTTACAGGACGCATGCGCAGCATCTCCATCCAGAAAGGGGAATGACAATGTATCCCAGTCGGACAGTGTTCCTATGGAGAGTTTCAAAGCTGTGCTTCAAGAAAGTTTGAAAGATATGTCAATCGAACTCTGTCAGGAACTAAGGGAGATCAAGAAAGTACAGGAGAGGCAAGAGTGCAATATAAACTTACTATACCAGGATAGACAGAATGACAGAGAAAAGTATGAGGATTTGCTAAACCAACACAACGAACTCAAAGAAGAGATGGAAGAAATCACGCAAAGTTTGGAAAATTTAATTGAAGAAAAAAATGAAAAATCACAGAATCTAGAATCTGTGCAGCAGGAACTAAACGAGATGTTAAGGCATCACCAATCATGTGATGTTGAAAATCTTCGATCCGATATACAGAACAAGGAAAAAGAAATAGAAAGTCTGAAATCAAGAATTCGAGAACTTGAACAAATCATTGAATCAAGCAATGAAAAACAGAAGCTTAACGTAGCTCAGGTCTGTGAAGTAAAGCAGAAAATGGAAATGCTGAAGGAAGAAAAAGAAAAACCTGAAAAAGGAAACAGCGTCCGATTGAATGAAAGTGGGGAGACAAAAGGTCGCGACGACATCGTACCTGTAACAAAGCCAGACCAAAAATCGGAAGAAAAGCAAACAAAAAAATCTAATGTTATAGCAGGGAGTCCCAGACCACATCGCCAATCTGATACGAGGAAATTTCGCCCTGGACCAAAGACCTATAACACAAGAGAAGACAAATACAACACTACTCGACAGCAAGCCTTTGTTGGTACGAAGCCGCCCAAAGTCTCACACAACATTGTTTTTAAGAAAGCTGGACAGAAAAACACGAATGATAAAACGGGATGCCAATGATAAAATACTTCTAACGCTGGTGACGAACGTTTCTTCACTACACTTTTCCTTCTTCTGAGATGATGATGATGATGATGATGATGATGATGATGAAGACTGTGTCTTTGCCACACTTTCCTAAATGCTGTTGAATTGTGACATATTATCTAACCTTCGTTATTATTATCATCAATTCTGTAGTTCTGGATCCTGTGGTCCTGGGATCTGTTGAATTGAGCTCGGTGAACATCCAGATTGTGTTTCTGTCCTGCATGTGTATGTAATGTTCACATAAAAGGCAAAGAGAAAAATATGGACTATCAAACTAGTTCCTTATCTACATTGTTCTAAAAAACAAAAAATATGAATTTCATTTGCATGTGTTTGGGTGTTTAAGGCATTTTAAACATGGTGTCTTGGGTAGACGAGATAAGATATATATACAGTATATGTGGTGTAACATTTACGTGGAAATTAAAAATTCATGTTACATAAGCAGTTGACATAACAATCTTGGACAAGTTGACTTCGCAGTCAGGTGTTAACATGCCGCCGAACCCACCCTTCCAGTCTGAGCTGGTATTCCTTACATTGTGTGTTGTGGCTCGATGATTGACAGCGCTATTTTTATACCTGAGCTCACCGTGTAATTAGGTCAATGTTTTGGGAATAACCTAAAGTTCCTTCTTTAAATATCAATGACTCAACATTCCTTCCTTATCACATGATTTTCACGTTTGTCTTATTGTATTACATGTTATACCTATATATAAACATTGTACCTTACAAGCAATTACGTGTAAGATTATTGCATACATTTATATCTATTAATAAAGTGCCTTACTTATCAATGTGTTTTTGCGTATCAAGGGTTATTTTCCAAGTGACCAATACAGTTTTTATCTTCACAAAATATTTCTCAACCAAAACTGTTGAATCTCTTTTCAAACAAATCGTTCCATTTCTCAATGATATGATATATCCGAGACAAATTGAATTAATATTTACATACTTATACTTGTTGAAAGGCGAAGATAATCATCGGTGCATAACATGTCATGAATCATTCACCGTTAAACATTTTGGATAAGACTGCATTGACCTTCTGTCTACTCCAGAAATTTTGTATCGTAACATTGCAAGTCTAAAGACTTTTTTTGAAACTGTTGAGATTTACAAAATTCTAGGTTATCTGAAAGATGTTGGTCTGTATTATAGACTATGACTTACATTTTAATCTTTTGTGATAATATAACCATTTAAAATGTTTAGCATTTGTCTTTTACCTTTTAGTTTGTTTGATGTTATTTCCTTTTGGATGGCTGTGTGTTTTTCCGGTTGATGGTCCTGACACTTTATGTGAATGTCATAATAAAAATTATAGCATCGAATTAATAAAATGAGGGTGGAACTATAGTGTTTCATTACCGCTGCTCTCTTGCATACTTCACTTACAATATGATGTATGTTCTTCATGAAAATACCTTCAATAGAAGGAAAATTGGTTTGTGGTCGACATGCGTTTCAACGCGCAACATAGAATATGTCTGTATTGTACAGAATGTACTTTTCAAATCTTATACGCCATTTTCCCATCTGTGGCTAAATCAGCTTCTACAAATAATATCTAAAAGACGAATGTAAGGGTACAGATGAAACAAGCGGGGTTAGAATTCACAACTCGTTTACAAACACATTTTGCTACTTACGTGAAAGCGATTATTTTCTCTTTATGGATCGTAACACAATGACGAAAACATTTCCTCAAAAATCTAATAATATTGTTATGTATCTCGCTGTAACGCATTTGAATCATGTCTAACTCAGGGAAGGTAAACGTAAAAGGTTTTAACTAAATGCAATTAAAATTAAGACCTAAAAAGCTTTCCCCAAATACATCACGGTATGAAAATATTAGATATTGCCAAACATACATCTGGAATATTTCGGTAATTAAAACAATTTTGTTTAATTAATCACTACCTAAACTTATTTAAGTAGTAATTCGATCAATATAGATAAAGCTTTGGTAATTTTATACCTCTGTAATGCTTTATTTTCATATTCACTTCCATACAATTATAACACTCCTCCAGCTGCTATTTAAATGATCCGAACTTTGGTGCCGCTCATACGTTGATTATAACATCAATGATCAGTACTCGGGACCTGAACGATCATTACTGGAATGTGTGAATGATGAAGAATATAATCGCTCGTACTTCCCAGGAATGTCCGTCGCAAGGTACCCAGACCACGACTTCCGGTCACGATATAATCAACTTCCTGTTCCTTAGCTGTCCGCACGACTGCCTCGCCTGGTTCCCCAACAGCCCGGATCACTTGTCCGTCCACCTGTTGGGAGTTAATCTATATTCAAATGGTTGAGACAGAAACATGTAAAAATTTCCCTGAGAGCGTAATTTGAAAACAGTCAGTAGAACATTTTCATCAACTTACTTCTACGAGCAGTTTCACAGTATAACAGTAATTCGAAAGAGTGTTAGCACTGTGACAGATTAATTGTCCTTCTTAACCCGTCATGATTTGTGTTTAAGCTGTTTTACATCATTTGTGGCAGTTGTTGAAATCGTTTAATGTAAATAAATTTATTTTGACAAACGATGAATATTTATATACCCCCATTGAAGTTTGTCACAGCAACCTAAAACATCGCAAAATCAATCATAACGATTTTATCCTTGTACCGTTAATTCTTCACATTAGACTTTTTCATAATCAAATAAATAAATGCCACTACATTGCATTACAATTTAATGGAAATGATGACATCAGATCTGAAGGATGAATATGTGTCCACATAATGCTAAATGGTATCTTAAAGAAATATAGAAATATTCAAGATATCCAACTTAATTAAAACCAGACAGGTAACACTGTAAAAAACAAATAAAAAACATTCAGATTTATTCACCTTGTCGCTATGACGATGTCAGTGACAATATAACATACCATAGATCGTTTAATCATCTCCGTAAACTTGGCCAGTAGAAGCTTGATGCGATTCTCCTCTTCCGAGATCATTCTCATCACCAAGGTCGAGTCCAGAGACATCACAGCTATTTAGGGAAAAATTCATTGAATTTTCAGAAATTATTAATAAATATGGAGTTTTTAACGACATATTATTACTACAAATACAATGTACACCGGTATCGTAAGCTTTTGATTTGCTAGAAAAAAAATTCATATTACCCTGAGCGATATCCTTCATAATGACAGTATATTGCTGTTTAAAAATGTTTTATCTCATATATATATATATATATAAGCGTTACACGAGAGGAAAATACGTCTGTTAGCAGAGATCGACACCCTGACGACTTACGTGTGTGCACGAGTCCTTTGTAGTCAGCTACATGGCAAAGGACAACATGGTTACCTCCCTTGTGACAGAAGTTCATGTACCCTGTTAAATGATAGTTATTTATTAATGGTTGCAGGTAGGTAACTTTTAATTCACGTATATTATAGCGTTGTTTGTTCACTTCAAGTGATATGAAGCTTCATCAAATATCCACCAACGAAATGACAAACGTGTAGCAGTTGCTTTTGTAAGTCTAGTTATTGTCTATAAATAACGTGTACTTATGAACAAATCATAACTAATATTGTTGCAGTATAGGAGCGAAAAAAGAGCTGGGAAAAAGAAGGTTGTGAAAGATTATACAAAACAATCGTAGTAAAACATCTTCATGATCAAAGAGCGATGTGAGTCGAATTCGAGACGTTTCGTTGAGGTAGGTATAACTATGTGTATAGTATAGTATACTAGGACAGAGAAGATATTTTTAGAGTCTAGAGCTGATTGCTTTGTACAGACACAAAATATGTAAATGACTGTTCAGGAAATATTCTCAAATTCCCACACGTTATTACATTTGATTTTGGAAGTTTACTGACAAGTGTCTGTTCAACATTTCGTCACAGTATCCTATCATGCCGTGTGACTAATATAGCTAAGAGATCTCGGTCAATCTGGCGTTTTTATAACATGCCAATACATCGAACGAGTGTAGCCAATGACGTGCCGTATATAATACGAGACTACCGGCAGGGTCTTCACCATAATATCACATCTAATATAAGGATTCAGTAAGCTTCCATGCCTTTTTTTTTTAATTCTACGTAGATTTCCCACGAATATTTACTTTTTCAGTAGGTATCCTTGTTACAGTTAGCATCCTTCTAAAACTAAAAATTTTCTGTTTATTTCTCGAAAGTCACATGAAATACAATATACAAAAAGTGATTTTAAATGTGTTTTGGATAAACTGGTCATAGAAAACTTTCCCTTTCTTGTGGTCGTTCAGGTTTAAACACATGATGTATGTAATGATAAACGTAGATCAACATGTCGATAAAATAAGTCTGGAGGGGTGCAATGCTTCCATTCAGTGTGACTGCGCTATAACACCGCCACTTAGTTGCGGCAGTAGCCCATTCAGAGTAAGGGCACGGCACATTTTAACCCTGTTATCTAATTCTCAAAACCTGGAATCTGTATTTTTCAATGTACTGTCTCCAATATTGCTAAACAATCCCTTACGTTTCTTAATTGTTTCACCCTTCAGCAAACCTGTACTTTCGGAAAACGAGCCCAGAATTAAATGTTGATCTGTGACAACGTTTTTGATACGGATATGTTTTATATATATATTTGTCGAAAGAGAATGGTACAGTCGATAGAAGGAGACAGGTACAGCTGTTTCCCTTTCTAGTATACTTACATGTCTCACCACGATTAGATGGTATAACATGTAGGTTAAATCCTGTCGATAGAAGGAGACAGGTACAGCTGTTTCCCTCTCTAGTATACTTACATGTCTCACCACGATTAGATGGTATAACATGTAGGTTAAATCCTGTCGATAGAAGGAGACAGGTACAGCTGTTTCCCTCTCTATTATACTTACATGTATCACCACGATAAGATGCTATAACATGTAGGTTAAATCCTGTCGATAGAAGGAGACTGGTACAGCTGTTTCCCTCTCTATTATACTTACATGAACCAGAGTACTTCCATCCCTATAGTAGCACCACTTACACGAACCGTAATTGCCGACACTGTCATTCCTAGATTTTATCTCACAACTCTCGGAATCCTGTACATTTGCTGGACTGAATAACTAGGTGTAGAACACTTAGGATAGTCTGTCTGGTACCTACTGGATCAGTGAACAGTCCATAGCTTTTATCATTAACACATTTTAACGCACCTTCGGTAAGAAGAGTGTCACTTTTAAATATTGATAAGTTGACCCCTCTTTGATGCGATCATTTAAAATGCTCATTGTACATATAGTTAGCGGGCACAGTTTCTTAATGTTGTCTATAATATACAGGTGTAACAAAATCATTATCGGAGTTCAATTAAAGATGTTAGTTATTATTCTACATGTTGCCAATGATTGATTTTAATTTATTATTTCAAATTAGAATTTTGAGTTTAAGATTTAAACAAACACTGTACATACACTGTTTTAATTACATGTAAAAACAATGGTATAACATGCTTCATCAAAAAGCCCAGTCAACACATAATGTGTGTAAGCAGTGATGTTGTTTCATGTCCTCTGACAATATTACCATAATTACGGCGTTTATCACAGCGTCCATTAGATAGTTAAACGGATAATGCACACAACCCAGGCGCCTGTGGTAGACCTACACGTGTCTGTGGTAGTACTCAAATCGCAATGTTGGGGGGTTTATCTGTTATCAAGTTTGCACGATCATCTTAACTTAGGCATTGTAGATAACCTACCGTTGTATATGTGTGTGTATGTGGGACGACTTCAAACTGAAAACAGCTCAAGTCATATATACAACAGATCTTCTAAACTGAATGTCAGAGTCCTACGTATGTCCGTCAGCATGTGTAATGTATCGCTAGCCCCCATGTACATGAATGCATTTATACATTATAAATATATACGAGCATCTACTTAAGACTGAAGTAATGAACGGAAACATAACTTTAGAACTCACAGTTAAATGCATACTCAGCATTCTCGCTGCCGTCCATTGCGATGAGAACTTTCTTAGGACCCTCTGAAGTTTGTTTAGCCATGTTCGCAACAAGTCGGTAGGAAGTCTGCAGTTCTGGAATAACCAGAATTTGTAAACCATGTACTATCAATGTTGTACTTTTGTGTTGATGCCATGTACGTCATCATAACGTGCTACAAACTACTGATCGTCATTGAAACGTGTGCACCCTCCTTGGTATGTTGAATGGATACATTTATTAAGATAAACATATAAAAACAATAGTATGTAGTTTTCAGACCTGTATTAAGTAAGGTACCCGATGATATCAGAGACATTATAACAGTTTGATTTTTCATAAACGACATATTTAAAAGTTTACTTAAAAATAAATTACAACGGTTACTATTTTGTTCAAACGAGAGGATTTACTACCTGTACAACGTAAACAAGAGGCATTCTATGTAGATTTACCTTCATTGTACTGATAACGTTACTTCACAACGTAACGCTCGAGAAATATGCAAACATTAATTCTGGTGGATACAGATTTTTATTTTTTGTTTTTGTTTTATTTCATTTTTGTTTAGTATCCGACGTACTTTGAACAATGACAATTGTCGAATCCCGATTGGATAATCATTGGAGGCGAACTGAATATGTTTATAATCATAAGCGAGACAATAACACACTGATCCATTTTCGGGATACTAATTCTTTTTAACTCTGATCTGGATGTATAGGCTTAATAAGCCTGCGTCCAGTACATTATTATTATTATGACGAAAAGTATCTAGTAACAAAACGTGTTTAATTGTTTGTGACGAATCGGCAAGCAAATTTATAATCACAATAAAAATAGTTCAGGTGTTAAATACGTTTTAAATTATTATATCTTAATTGGCAAACTTCAAATATAATTGGTCTGTGTATTTATATACGTTTGTCTAGAAACATTATATTTCTAACTTGTCATGTGACTAGGAATGAAGGAGGAAGTAAACAAAGCACGGGGAGTGATAGACATTGACAAGTTGTGAGTTAAGGTATGTGGACAGTGTATCACCTGTTTCGCCTGCGTGGAGAAAGAGCAGATACATGATCTACATATATACAATGTATTTTAAACATACAAAGTTTGTAATATACACCTCTCTGTCTCTGTGTCTCTCTCTCTGTGTGTGTGTGTTCTCTCTGTGTGTGTGTGTGTGTGTGTGTGTGTGTGTGTGTGTCCCTCTCTCTCTCTCTACATGGTTGTTGGTAAAAACTCTCTCTCTGAGGAATGCACTTTTTACTCTCTCTTCTCTGTTTCTGACTCTGTCTCTCTCTCTCTCTTCTCTGTCTCTGTCTCTGTCTCTCTCTCTCTCTCTCTCTCTCTCTCTCTCTCTCTCTCTCTCTCTGTCTCTGTGTCTCTGTGTCTCTCTTTCTGTCTCTCCCTCTCTCTCTCTACATGGTTGTTGGTAAAAACTCATACTTGTGAGGAATGCACTTTTTACGTGGTAACATTTTCTCTGTTTCTGACTCTGTCTCTCTCTCTCTGTCTCTGTCTTTCTCTGTCTCTCTCTCTGTCTCTGTCTCTCTCTCTCTCTCTCTGTCTCTCTGTCTCTGTGTCTCTGTGTCTCTCTTTCTGTCTCTCCCTCTCTCTCTCTCTACATGGTTGTTGGTAAAAACTCATACTTGTGAGGAATGCACTTTTTACGCGGTAACATGTTTGGAAGGAATGTCATCTCATTTCTGTGAGCAATACAAATTGTTTTCACATCACTAAATGTTAGAGGGAATGATATTTCATAATTGTCAGCAAGGAATACAATATTTTCATATTGCTGCCTGGTTGTGTGGAATTATTTCTCATGCTTCTGAGGAATACAATGCTTTCACATCGCTAAACATTTGTGGGCAACAGTATCTCTTACTGGTTAAAGTACAATGTTTTCACACTGCTAAACGTTTGTGGGGAATATCTCGTACATATATGTAATTGTGAGGAATATAATTTTTCACATTGGTAGACGATTGATGGGAGTGATATCTCTTATTTGTGAGGAATACGTTTTCACGCTGTTTCATGGTTGTGAGGAATGATTGCTGATATTTGAGAGGAACACTATGTTTTCACACTTCTGATGGTTGTGAGGAATGATATCTCAAACTTGTGGGGAATACAATGTTTTCACACTGCCACTTGGTTGACGGGAGCGATGTCTCATATTTGTGAGGAATTAAATGTTTTTACATTGTTTCGTAATTGTTGGGTGTGGCATCTCTTTTTTGTCAATACTATATTTTCACATTGCCAAATGGATGTGGGGAATGTCATCTCAAATTGGTGAGGATTTTTTTCACTATCTAAACGTATGTGGGGAAGGATATCTCATACACGTAAGGAATACAATGCTGTGACGCTGCTGAACGTTTGTGGGGAAGGATATCTCATACACGTAAGGAATACAATGCTGTGACGCTGCTGAACGTTTGTGGTGAGTATTATCTCATACACGTAAGGAATACAATGCTGTGACGCTGCTGAACGTTTGTGGGGAAGGATATCTCATATACGTAAGGAATACAATGCTGTGACGCTGCTGAACGTTTGTGGGGAAGGATATTCCATAATTAGATGTCATTTTTACTTTCCTGTTTTGTCCGTTATTTCTGCTCGAATCTGGAATTCAATTACCAATATTTGGTCTGGACTGGATACAGAGCAATTATCTACAGTGAATTTAGTTGATCCGATCAGGCCTCAATGCATTTTTCCAAGTAATGCCTACAAAGCTGACAATGGAAATAATTTCATTCTCTGAAATGTGAATTAAATTATTAATGAACTTAAATTGCTTAATGTTGAAAAGTTAAATACCACGTGTACTGTGTATGTATTTAACTTTCAGAATTAAGTAACGAAAGAAAAAATATAGTAATCAAATTAGAAGTTAAAGTAAATATTTCTCCTACACCTAAGAATACATGAATTTTGTTATGTACATTGTACTTTCACTACATTGCTTCCACATTATTTGCCCTAGTCCGTCGGTAACATGCAAATTGACAAAGCCAACAAAATAAAGGCGCAATAATTTATTTCAATAACTAAATATGAAATGTTATTACAATGACAAATGGCAACTCAAGAGCTGTGAGACAAATATGTCCAATCTACCAAATTATCGTCACTTCCTCTAACAGAATGATGTAGCCATACATTGAGTGGTTTAAGGAGAGGGCAAACCTATAGAGTTTTATTAAGTAAAAGATCAATCCCGAAATATCGTTTATACTATAAATATAAACTAGAAATCTTGATGTAATTTGTTAATTCTGAAAGTAACAACTAGGATTTTTATGTTAAGCTACATGCTAGTGAGGAACGATATCTCACACTTGTGAAGAACACAATATTTCACACTGTTAAGCATTTGTAGAAAATATTTCATACTTGTGAGGAATACATTTTTTCACACTGCTAAAACATTTGGAGGGAACAATATCTCATACTTGTGAAGAATACAATGTTTTCACACGCCAAAACATTTGTGGGGAACAATATCTATATATGTATTTTGTCTGTTTGCATTGTAACTTTTCAAAAGTTGTTCTTATTTTCTTTAAAGCACATTTCATTTCAATATGTAAAACTTGTTTCAAAACTTGTTGATTTCAGTGGGAATGGTGACGTTGTAAATGCAAAGAGGAAAACATCCTCACATTGGCAGGTTTGGCTTCTAAGAAGAGTAAGGTAAGATGCCAGCACTTGACAAATGTATTTATGATAGGGTTATTTGTCAGTGATACAGTAGTATTTACATTTTAGCTTTGCCCCGCTTCAATGAAACTAGTTAACTTCAGTCACTTCATTTGTCAATGAAAGAAGTGAGTTGCGTGTTTTTGTTCTTGGTGAAAAGATACATTTTTTTCTGTTCTGTAACATTGCTGTACAGGTCTACAATGTACTCGAGCTCAATGTGTTCACACATAAAACGGCTGTCTTGTCTGCCTATGAAAAATACATGCATGATGCAGAAAGCTTATAAATGTATGATCAAACAAAGCACTGACATTCCTGAAAGCATCAATATTATCACTCAGACAATCCTATCTTACTCGATATTCTCATAGCTTGCCTACCAGATTTCTTGCGAAATATGTTCTGCTCTGTCGGTCAGATTTCGTTATTACAATATCAAATAATGTTCATAAATGGTCAGGTAAATAAAGCATCTCTTCAAAGCTACAAGTGTTATTTTTTAACAATTCAAATGCCATTCATTAGCGAGATATTATAGAATGTTGAGCTTGTCTAGACTGCATGACCCTACTGTATTACATAGCCTAATATATGTCTCACCTTTCTTGCTTAATTATCTGTAATGTCCAAGTCCATACAGAAATATAATAGTATGATTAAATTAACAGGCTAAACCAACTAAGTCCAGTTTTCAGAGTGTTATTGATGTCTTATCCCAGATAAAATATTGGATTTTAACTCAAATTCTAAAACTGCATGCACCATCAGTTTTTTTACCCCAAAAACTAAAGTGGTAAAATATTTCCCCATAAATCAGGGGCTAGTCGGTATGATGGTATGAACAAAGTGACCAACTTAATTGGATAACAAGAACTGTACACAGTTAAAAACAGACTTCAATGCAAATGTTGAGGCAGTCTCGGGCTGCTGGAAAAGTAACACCTTGGTTTCGCCTTCTTCATCTACTGGCAAATGCGAAAACAAAAATAGTTTAGATCTACCACAGTATCAACAATTACTGGTATCACTCAACAGATTTTAGTAAACACTTTCGTAAGGCACTTTGACTGAAGATATACAAATGAACTTACCTTGGTTTAGGCTTTTGAGAGAGGATAAATACAGCAAAATTTAGGGAGATATTTTTAATAACATAGATAGCAAAATTAATTTTAGCATTTCAATTAAAATCAACTCGCTAAATTAGCTAAATCTGCATCCTGCTAAATAACCCGCTATAGGGTACCACATTAATTTAGGGTATTCATAGAAGACCATGGAGTGTTTTTTTATGCTCGATTTATATTGGTTATTTACCTCTCATATGAGTGTTCCTCATCATCAGATGGCTCCGGGCAGTAAAGTGGAGCTCTGTCGTCCTCATCCTCATCATTATAAGGGTCAGCATCATTACTGAAAACAAGAGAGAAGGATTTTAACATCTGAGTACTACAACTTTGATTTGGAATATGTCCCTTACCAGCCCCACAGGCTTTTAAGATGCCATGCTTACTTGTGCAGCCATCAGTTTGATATTTTTATCCTTTATAACTGCATGGAGTTGAATCAAAATCCATGAAGAAATCCACCGCTAGAGTGCTGACAATTATTTTCTTATAGTAACATAACTGACATTGACCCCACAACCCTGAAACTTCAACTTGTCAAAAACCATTTTGAAGGTCGCCAGTGAAAACAGTACTATAATAATTTGATCTATATATCGCATCACAACAGAACTGGTACATGTACATCTTTGTATTTGTGTGATTAATACTTGATGGTAGACATGTTACTGAACGACGTATTCATTGGTAGGACAATGTATCCAGCATGTAAACGGTCGGATTGTGAGAGCGCGTGCCGAAGATTTTTAGGCTAAACGTACTCAGTACGCATAGCCTATTGCGACGGCCTTTCAGACAAAATTTACCGATCCTGGCCTTCTCATTAGCTGAAATATCGAAAAGCGGCAATTTTCTGCGTAAATAATGCCGTGATTTTTCAAATCGCTATTTTAAAAGCATCCAAAATTAGTTGATTTTTTTTAAAATAACAATACGATTACTATATATTTCAAAAAAGAAGCACAGTGTGATAGAACTATTGATAAATTTTGAACAATATATTTTACGGAATTTTCGACATGACATAAGCGTACAGAACACTGTACGTGCGAGTTGGCGCCATAATAAGAAGCTATTCTGGGGGCTTGGTTTGAATTTTCAACTAACAGCACTTATAAACAAACAAAACTTACAAACAGAACATCAGTTTTGTTTTAATCCTTGTCGTTGTGGCAAGATCGTCTTAATATATAACATCACTTTACCTCGGTAGACGTCACCGAATTGGACTATTCGTCCTACGCGCACACTCGCCGATATGACACTTTTTCAGGATTTTCACACCCACTGCCATGACACTTTTTCAAGTTTTTGAAGATAAAAAGTTTGCGCTTCGTAGGCAAGGTTCATTTGGTGCTCATGATTTATGAATGATATATTTTAATACTGTACTGATCATGATATTGACTTTGTTATAATTTATATTTTTTATCTTTTAGTTTTATTTGATGAAGGTTGATTGTGCTGATTTCTCAAGGTTTGTTAATGTGTATCAAAGTTCTTTGAAATAAAAATATTCCTTCAAACAAAGCGCGTATAAAAAAACCCAAAATATTCATGTTTATAATTATCAATTAACTAAAACGAAATATTTCCATAACATATTCATTTAGCGTGTCATTGGGGATCAGAAATAGTAGTAGCTATATTGAAAATATTGTAAATTTTGTACATATATGGAAGTCTGGTTTAATCTCATAGAACTATGCCTTTATAGACATAATTACTGGAAGAAAAAACGATACTCCAAGGAAGATAGGCATGTAAATACATTTAATGTAATTACTTACACTTTTATCTATCTGAAATGCTGTGTATACCTTATCTACTTTCCTCAACTACAAATATAATTATAATAAGTAATGACTATTACTTTGCAATACATTCAAAATAAGGAAGTAGGTATAAAGTCCTTTCGATTTGTTTAAATCCTCATATTGATAGGAAAGTAATTGCAACATCTTGGGTATTTCAAAGGTTTTATTTAGTCAACTTCATCTTAGAGCTATTCATCATTTGGCTTGTTGGCGATAAATATATGGTTGTGTGTATTTTGTTATTTTTTTTTTTTTTTTTTTTACCTTTTTTGATTTATTTATTGTCGTCAAATTTGAAAGAAGAATTAAAGAAGATATAAAATCGCTTAAAATTAAGAAAAATAGCCTCTGGTTCTCTTATTTTAGTAATTTTTGCATTCCAAAGTGTAGGAGTATGGTGAAAGTAATATAGCTTAGCGGTTATTTGTGAACATTTTTCAGTACGTTTAGCCTCTCAGTACTTTGATTGAAAATTGTAAACCATCACGTGCGATATGTGCACATATTAGTGTTTACCTCCTGTCCGTCTATGGGCTTTGACAAATCTAAAAGTTCATCCATGACCGGAAGTTCTGCAGAGGAAAAATGTCGGTATAGGACCTGAGTTATTCAAACAACTAATTATTTGGTTCAAACTGGTTAAGAAATGTTTAATATTTTTATTTCTTATGATAAATGAATATTATTTTCCTGACAATGGTATGGAATTATCTCTTCATTGAACTGTGTCGTGTATCGCCTCTTTATTTACAATTTATACAAGTCATAGCAGGGTTACGACTGATACAGTAAAAACACCTTTTTTATTTAATAACACCCTAAGCGAAGCTCGGCTTTATATCCGCTGAGAACTCACTACAATACGATAATACCCTTTGTGTTTTTTAAGGTCACTCACAGTATGTGGTCAGTGTTACATTGGTTATGTCCCCTTGTTAGTTATGCCTCACTAACGCCTTGTTCCAGTCTGTGTATCGAAATTCTAACCTACAGTGTTAGGGGAAATAGCAAAAGAGTATATCTCATACAAAAGAAAGAAGTTCTGTATGAGAGTGTATGCACGTAATTAAGGCCAGAACCTTGGTTAGCCCATTTCCTACTGCTTAGATACACCAGGAAACATGGAACCCATGATCAGTTTTATAAGGTTGGAAATGGTTTACCATTAAATACTTGAATACTAAAACAATATAAGCTAGTTTTCTCCTTGTGTGTAGTTTGACGCACTGTGTATCATTAGGGACGTGTGTTGTGTTTAATAATACATGTAACTTATATTTCCACATTACTCTGTGTTAATTAGGATTGTATTCACTGGAACGTAGACATGACGTCATGTTGGCGTCACGTAAACCTATGTTACGTCAGCGCTTGTCACGTCGCCTCAGATAACACTCAATATAAATTCACGTTAATATCTTAGAATAGTATCTGAAATGTTGATATAACATTTAGACGGTGATCCGATTGTATTCATTGTCAATATGAATGCCATGTGGTTAATCATGAGGTCCTTACCATCGAGTGCATTCAAATTCATGACGGCCTTTCATTGTCAATATTTACGTAATATTTTGACGCTATAATGACGTCTTGTATCGCCGTCTTTGATATCAAAACATCAGTTGTAAAGGTATGCCAGGACATTATGAACAATGTATACCTAATATGACCTTCAACCCAACCCGGCGAGGGGAGATAATCAAGTAAGCAAACAGTAGTAATTTCCACCAAAGTACATGGTCTGTGTCTTAAAAAATAAGCTGTATTTTGACTCGGGACAGAAAGACAAATTTGACTCGCCACTTCTGTCTTTCTTCATCCTCGCCAAAATACAGCTTATATTTTAAAACACAGACCGTGTATTCTCTATATATCACGTTGGTGTAGTCATGGTTTTCCTTGCCCCATCCTAATAATAGACATTACGTACGATTTTTGTGACGTTACATGAAACTTTACCATTGAATTAGGTTACATAGGTCATTAAGTACAATTCTGAATACATCTTAACTGTTGATAATATGATGTTAGATTTATATATAAGTGTCTTGGACACGTTTTTCTATTTATTATAACTGCTGATCATTTGAAATAGCCGGTTTAAGTAGAACAACTTTGTCATACATGGGAAGGGAGATAACTCCTTACTGTCTTATATTATACTCTCCTTAAAACGAACACCAGAGATACTTTTAAAAGTTTTCACATTTTCATTTGAAATAGCCGGTTTGAGTAGTACAACTTTTTTACGATATAATTACTGCGTAGTTGTTTTTTCTTCTCTTTCATCGAATCAATTTTTTGGATCTTTGTCATGCATGGGGAGGGAGATAACTCCTTACCGTCTTATGTTATACTCTCCTTAAAACGAACACCAAGTTTTCACATTTTCTACCTATCAACATCATAAAAAATATATATATAATCGTAAATGATCTTTACATCATTACTTTTTCCCACTGAAATTATGTCTAAGCATTTCTTTCTCTGATTTGATAGTCCAGCCTTATCAAGACATAGTGACGTCAAAGCTGTACCGCCTGTTGTTATGGAAATAGAAACCTGCTAGATTATAGAACTAGGACACGCTAATTCACAAGAATATCTATACATATTAAATATTATTAACATGCTCTGTATTACACTGAGGAAGTTAAATTCCAACCTCGACACGACTGAACCCGACTGACTTTTTAATGGAAATTGCTTCAGTTGAAGAGTTCCATGTTACCTATACCACTAAGTTAAAAGAACAGTTTATCTGATGACATTGGACACAGCGAACAGTATTGTACATATGTGTATATACATGTACATATGATTCACAGATAGAAAACAGTTTCTCTGTCGTTAGTGAATATAAAGATTATAACAAGGAATTTGACTCTGCAGATTTAAGACCTAGGTTTTATGTTACTGTTAGTTTAACGAAGTAATTCAAATGTAACACCGCCTTTAGCTATATATCTCAGTTTTATCTGTTTGTAATCTCCATCGTCTCTATCTTTTTTCACTATGCGTCATAAACTGACTTGCTGCACTCAAAGAATTTTGGCGATTGTGTTTTTTTTATTTATTTATTTTTTTGTGGAAATGAACAGGAATGATTTTTGAAATCTGATTTCATAAGAGAATTGTAAATGAATATCAAAGTTTTGTAAATTTTCGTCGTACGAAACGAAATGGTGTCATAAAATATACACGAACTTTCAATAACTCTAATTGTTGCTAACTATCAACGTCAGGACGCTAATTGATCAGGTTTAAATACATTAAGGCTTCTAAATGCAACAGAGGATCTTCCAATATTATTATATACATTTTATTACTTATGAAATGTTTTATATATAAGAAACAACATTTCTCTTGGTTCAGCTTTAATTCATTAACATTAACATTAGGAACGACTTCTCCTGTAGCCTGATGTAGTGTGATTAGCAGCTCCTCGTATACTAAAATATAGCATTGCCACAGATACAGTATGCTGTTGTAATGTTCCTCAACAACTTTGCGTCGTCAAGAATGGTCTCCAATAACTTCCGACCAGAAAAAGGTTCTCCAACAGCTTCCGGTTGGAAAAAAAATGACCACAAACAGCTGGTGATCATGTGAAAGGAAAACGGTCTCCAACACGTTCTCGTCTTAGGAGGAGAAAATGACCCTACAGCTTCCGGTCACAAAAACTTTGTACATCAGTTCATGTCTTGTCCGATAGGAAATGGCATTAGGACTTTACTACATCTGTGGTCTTGTCTCCAACATCTCACTCTAGTAAACAAAACCATGAAAAGGATAATTGATTAACGTACACTCAAACATATATCAAATGCATTGTTTATGTAACCATGGTATTGGGAAAGTATATAAGAAATTGTTGAGGGTCGGATAGTGTAGTCATCACTGAGGGGTTCAGGGGAGGTAACTCGTAGTTTTTTGGATTAAGCCATATATTTTATAAGAGAAGTAAGAACGGAACATATTCTATCCAAAGAAAGCATTCCATTTTCAAAAATGAATGGCGCTTACCGATGACAAAGTCAGAAGCAGAACGTTCTCACAATTTCATCCACGGTGGCAACGAGCGACAAGCAAAGAGCATACGAGAGTGTTAAATTTTCCGTGCCATGTGTTTGACATGTGTAATAAAACTATAAATAATACAAGAACTCGCTTCCCTCTTAAATTCTTAAACAATAGAAAGTGAATGGCTTTTATGTCTAAGAACGGTTTAACGGTTCTGTGAATTATGAAAGGTGTGTTTGATATAATCTTTAAAGAACACTGATACAAAAGACAGCAGAAATCCATTTCTTTTCGCCGATTCGCTAATTTATATAGACAAGGGATGTAAAGAAAGGATCTGAAAGTTTCTGTCTGTCGTCTATCATCCCTCATTAGTTGTATTCTCACACCGTCATACAACCGGATAACATCTCTCACACGCCCCGTCCCACAGGGGAGAACTTAATCATTTTATGACCCTAATTAAACAATCATTTCAGGATTCCGGAATCAGGAAACCTGACATCTCAGGGGACCGGAGGTTAGATGGGTGGATTCACTTCAGTGATTGAAATAGTCACAAAGTAGTGTGAGGAGAGCCATTAGCGTGAAATCGCTAATTAATCGCCACTTGTGTACGCGTGAATGATATCGCCGGAACCTTAAGGGGGAGGGGCGAGGGGGGGGAGGGGGAGAAATCTGTTATCGACAAACAAGACGTCCTGTTGATTAGACCTTAATTTGACAATAAGTTGAAGCTTTACATTAAATTAAGCTATTAAATCTAGCTACTTAAGAGCTTGTGGAATTAAGAACACATTACTGTGAAAACCACAATATATAAGTATAGATCTCTGCGTTAACAATTCCACAGAATCATTCGAGGAAAATCAAATAAAAATTTACCCACAATTTCTCAAATACCATCGTTAGTTACATTGTATAACGCAACAGTGAGACATTACGAAAATCAAAATCGATATTATATTACTTAATATCATAACTTAATTACAGGTGTACAACGACATGCCATTTTATATGTTTAATAAAATCTATCGATGAGAAGTGAAAAACGGATATTTCAAATACCTTCATGTCAGGTTTTAGAATCCGGCATTTTAATTGTACAATTAATATAATGACATGGGCGGTATACACCATGTTAACACGTGCCCACGCGGCATTATTATGTAATGACACAATGTTGATGTCTGTTGTCATTTCCTACCTGTGACTCTAGGTAAATAATTAATCTATTTTGATGAATCAATAATGGAGAATTCTAGTACCAATTGATTTTTGTTATAATTTCATTTTTTATGATAAATGATCTGGTTTTGTATTTTTTTAAAGGTCCGTCAAGTACACACTGTGTAATTACTAAATAACTATACAAATATTTCTGTTATTTCGCAATGACAGACCTCTTGTCAACGTAAGGTTTTAGTGATAAATAACCAGACACGCCAACAAACGATACATGTACATTTTATAAATTATTTTTACTTCGATGAATACATATTTCATTGTCGCAATACATAAGGTATGGATCATCGAGCTTACAAACATTTAAGACAGATTGAGATCGAAAAATAGAAAGGGAATATAAAAGTTTTACTTAATGTAAAATCTAAATACTACTGTGTTGTAATCTAAACTCTGGATGAATTATAAACAACTCTACACACGACTGGATAAAGAGTAATCTACATTCAACTTGACTGGATAAATTATAAACAACTCTACACACGACTGGATAAAGAGTAATCTACATTCAACTTGACTGGATAAATTATAAACAACTCTACACACGACTGGATAAAGAGTAATCTACACTCAACTTGACTGGATAAATTATATACAACGCTACACACGACTGGATAGAAAACAAACAACACTGAACTGGATAAAGAGAAAAAAAAACATAACACAAAACCTGACGGGATAAATAACAAAACACTTTCCAGAATTGACTCGGTAAAAAGATGGCAGCCCTATTGGATAAGGCTGGAATAAAACATATTCCCGTATTTTCATTGTTTTTTTTAACTTTCTTCTTGTTTGATCTGTAACACATACGCTCCTAACTTGACTATTATTAGTGGTCGGGTGGCGCAGTGGTGACGTACTCACATTTCATAGGCGTTTAAAGATTGTTTCGCAAAGGTTGTAAAAATAGAGAAAGTTTTAATTTGATTAATTTGAAGATAACCTCATAATTCTGTCTATAGTATTTTGTATAGATATACCATTAAATGGAAGGAAAATGAGACGAACACCTTTCACATTTCGTCAGTTAATCCCGCTAGTTTGTCATATGATAAAGGAATTTTATTTGCTGTTATCATGACTAAGAGAAGAGGATGACACGTGAACTTGTCGGCGTAGGAGGAATAGGGCGGATTTTGTCATAAATAGTGATATCTGGGGATAATCATCGGTGTTCTACTCTAGCATGTAACATCATCCAAATACAGATTTGAAAAGAGTTTGTAAACATAGTAAAATGAAAATGTGTTTTATTACTGAAGTAGTATAAGTAATTTCTATTTATCTGGAGAGATTCTACTGATTTAAAAATAATGTCCTTCCATGATATGTGTAGTTAGGTATGTATATACTTATGTGATCTACTCCACTGAAATGTTGCCAAGTTAGATGGACAGGTGTAAAATTTGTTGGGTACCATAAATCAGAACTAAACACCAAGCGGAATATTTCCCGCGGGAAAGCAGACCTGACATCCGAAACTGATGGTAATGTACACCTCGTAGTATACACTTGTAGTCTAATTAAAACATTCGTGTATCATATAAAGTTTTATTAATTAATAATTAAATTAACGACTTGTCATATATTCTAAATTTTGTCCCGATAATACCATATAAATAAAATAATCGTGTCGATACTTAATCTATTTAATTCTAATACCGTCTGTGACATATCTTTATGATTATTTGGGTCAGTGAATTCGATCATCAACTTGTGAATGATAATAATGATTAGAATGCTATCAAATAAGAAACAATATCTGATGTATACGTTAATATGCATGGATTTGTTAACAGTACACCTCTTTGATACAAGCTTAAGTTTAATTACATAGTTGGTGTCAGAGTTACATTACAATGTGATGTATCTTTACTATGTACTATGCGTGTACTCTAGATATATTCTACTTAACAGATGATTTAATACTCTCATAATAAGATAAGACTTTATGGAGACTATTGCGAACAAATATGCTATATAACCTGATACTTTGTATGTACGTGTATGTAAGGTACAAATGTATTGTCTATTATGTAATCGTGGTGATATGTTCGGAATGTTTGTATTACACGTTTCATTTCTTTTGTACTCTTCCTTTTGGAGGTAATGAGGAGAATACTGATAAACAGTTTTGGATAAGATTATAAACATTGACGTGAAAACAGTGTACGTGATCGAGCAGCGCAATGGTAAAGCACTCGTCTATCACTTAACCGTCCTGGGTTCGATTCCCGCAAAAGAAGTGCGTTTTCCACCGAGTGCTGATGTATCCTACCTAAGTAAGACCGCGAGCTTCCTACCAGGCCATTCAGTGTGATTAATAAAAACAGATTGCTTGTTACGCAATTGTTACAAATGTTTGTGTGTATGTTTTTTTTAATTCTTTTTTAGTTCGTTTCCCCCATTAATTCCACTAACAGGTCTATGCTGTTCTGCCATTACAATTTCTGTTAGCCTAAACAGACGCATTATTTTTGTTTCAATAATTTAAGTGTTAAAAAGTAAATGATTAATGCTAACCTGTATTTTCAATTTTTTTTCTAATCAAATGTTTAAGGAAAATTAAAAGTTATATCGATTTGCGGGAATTGTTGGCCCTTGGGGATGGGTTGGGTCATTATACATATATATGTATGATGTAATGAACCTGTCAATTAATGATAGTTGGAACACTTTCATCCACAACGTAACACAAAACGAATGTGAAACAATTGTATGTTTGGGCGGATACTCGGAACAGATGAAGAATGCGGAAGTGTAAGTAAAGAAAAACTTAATGAAATACGTCTACCTGTTCACGGATAAAAATAATAGATATTTAAACTAGTATAAAATGTAACATCTTTTGGAAAAATGAAGGTAGAATTGACAGGTTATTAAAATTCATACTAAGATATTGACGTGTCTATCTCAATAAACACTAAGACAATTATGTTACCTGTTCAATGTCCAGCGTATCCAATCTGGTGTTGGTCTGGTGTGTTATCGTCCGAGGGTAGAGGGTACACACCGTCCATAGCGAAACAGCAGTCGCTGGAAAACCGCTCCCTACCACCATCGTCTTCCGGTTCCAACACCTCCTCACTTCCGGCACTGAGGAAACTCGAGTTAAGTTCATTAGCATTACGTCTGTCCCCTAATGGCGATGAATATACGGATGAGCGGACAAGTCTCTTAGCAACACTTGACAGTCGATGAGACCTGGAATCCAGTTTATTAACCGTGTGTTTGTCGTATATAGGTGTGAACTTAGGTGTGATGGGTACCGGTGTTACCCCTGGGGTCTGGCAGATAGGCGTTTCGTAGCACGAGGGCAGAGACATTATCCGGGAAGCCGGACTCTGTGGACCATTTGTAATCCAATATGGCGAACCAGGAAAGTAGGCCGGGTACATGACCGGATTGGTGTACAGAGTTTCCATGGAGCTATTTGTTCCGGGAGTCGGACAGTGTTGCGGGGTACACGTTCCGAGGGCAGCTAGGTAGGCTGCATTTGGCCCAGGGACCCCAGGGGTACCAATAGGAAAGTGTTCACGTTTTACAGGTGTTGGGGCTGACTTTAACATGGATTCCAAAGCTCGGATGTATCCAATTGCCACACGCAGTGTACGAATCTTTGACAGTTTCTTATTGTACAATTTGAATTCGTCCGGTAGACAGTCTTTGAGTTGTTGAAGTGCCGAGCTCATTTTCTGCATACGATGTCGTTCCTGGATATTGGCCGTCCGCCTCTTGGTTTCTTCACTCACCATACACCTTTGATGAGAAGTTCGGAGCTGACGTGCTTTCTTCCTCATGTATCGGGTAGCCGTGTTCTCTGTCTTTTCCTGTGAGTCCGAGTTTGGTTCCTCTTTGACACCTATACACTCTATCGTTAAGTCAATAGGCTCGTCATCGTTACTTTCATCTGATAAATCGTTTTTCTCTAACGGAATTTTTACATTCTCAATGTCCCTTTTTACTTCCTGACTCACACGCTCCATCTCCATTTTGGTAAACTCTTCAAAAGTTTCAGATTTTGACCAATGCTACTGAGAGATGCTTCACTGTCTGTCTAGGATGGTCAAGTGGCAGCGATTGGCCGAAATCTGGGGATTTAGTGACCTTCGGATAGCCCCTGTCTATTGTTTTGTGTGAGGTAATTCTACAGCCATAAATTTTAAGTAGCAACTTCTCGTCAGCGATCTCGCGGTTGGGGGGGTCTGTGCCGTGCGCGCTCTGACCATTGCCCTACGGCTCAAATATGAGTTTAATTAGCGATCCTCAACGGTCGCATCCCAATGTTAAAATGAAGTAAGTTATAGGCCAGATAACATTTCCTTTCTACGTAGTTATTTGTCAATTAAAGTGAATATAATACATTTCACATCGATTTACACTCATTAAGGCCTCAGACAAGGTCGACCTTCGTCGTTATTTGTCTTTGATTTTTATGGTAAGAGTTTAACTTAACATTAATTATACGCTGATCGTGTCCATTTGCACGGTTTGTTTCGTTAGAATGGAAATCTTATATTCGGAGTAACGACTTGTAAAGTACATGATATTATAATTGTTAAAATTAGATACATTTCAATTTTTACGAAACTAAAATAATTGCATTATCCGGATTGACTGAACTTTGATAAGGTGCTATGACACGAGCGTGAAGTAAGTGCCAGGCAGTCCTACTTACATTTAGATACATATGTATATAATACTACTGCATAAACGGTTTTTTTTTGGAGGTCAACAATGTCGAGGTCATTCATTTAAAACGGAAGAATTCGATTTCAATAAATTAAAATTTCGCGATCTGGTCTGGAGAGGATATTCTACATTTTTTTTCATTTTCGCGATGATTGCTCCCGAAGTCAAATCACAAACTGTTTAACGCATCAATGTTGATATAAAACTCGATATTTCACAACTCGTCACAAGAAATTAAGATCGATCACGTGTGACGTTTCCACGTGAATGCTGACCCGTTGTAAACATCTCAAAACATGTACCACATCATTGTGTGATAAAAGATTAAAAGTTATGTCTTTCTTCTTTTGTTTTTCTATATTTCTCTTTCCGTTTTTCTTTGAAGTCTCCTTATTACTTTACAAATTACAAACATTAGACTATCAGCCCATAACGTAACCGTAGAAAAATGCCGATACCAAAATGTACGGAGAAAATTCAGCGTTTGTACCGTTGGTATTTAGATAATGTTGAAGATGAGGTTCGATGCGAAATAAAAGATAAAAAAAACGCTATTTTTAAAAACCGAGTTTGTTTAAAACGATAGGTTTATTTAATGTTAAGAACCTCAAACGAAATAGAAAAAATATCAACTACATAAAATCAGCTAATGTTACGAGAAACCAATTAATCTGATTGGTTACTTTCTCCGGGTATATTTTGTATTAAGTATTGTATAAAGTAATCAATAGTATTGATTATGTACATGTATGAATGTATTGTAACTACTATTAAACTGATGTTTTTTGTTCTAAACCGACGAGTCGATAGAATCAGGATCATTAAAGAAAGTTGACTGTATCATAGAGTTGATAACTTGTGTCCAATACATAGATATTGGAAGTACATAGGAATTATTAAACATGTCTAAACCGAGGTCTCAGCATAATGGTATTTTGATTTGATTTAAACTTATTGTATTACACATAAGTAGAAATAGGATTGGGCACAAGTTTTACAACTTATATAAAGCCCTATATATTAATATATTAATACACACACATTATATTTATAAGGTGGCAGTATGATATAATAACAAACAATAATAAACAAGTTTAGAGAGAGAGAGAGAGAGAGAGAGAGAGAGAGAGAGAGAGAGAGAGAGAGAGAGAGAGAGAGAGAGAGAGAGAGAGAGAGAGAGAGAGAGGGAGGGAGGAAGAGAGACAGACAGATAGACAGAGAGAGAGAGAGAGACAGACAGAGCGAGAGACGGAGACAGAGAGAAGGACCCAGAGAGACAGAGACAGACAGAGACAGACACTGAGAGAGACAGAGACAGATAGAGACAGAGACAGAGAGAGACAGAGACAGAGAGACAGAGAGACAGCGACAGAGACAGAGAAAGATAGAGAGACATATGCAGAGAGAAGGAGAGAGAGAGAGAGAGAGAGAGAGAGAGAGAGAGAGAGAGACAGACAGACAGACAGACAGAGAAAGAGAGAGAGGCAAAGAAAACAACCAGTCGTTCTGCTCTTAATAAACATATAACTAAATAAGAACACCAAATATGGACAAGACAGGACGTACACAGGGCGTGCACACAGCACCAACGTGGCACAGACACATCACGTGAATAAGCTAAAAATACAAACAGGTGTTTTCCCGTTTCATTACAGATAACAATAAACAACTCAAATGAATATATATGTACCTGTTACATTACTCCCCCTGTCAGGAAAATGTCGTCCCGGCATTTTATATCCAAAAATCCTGGAATTGAATTAAAACATTTCATTTTTAACCAATCTGAAACATAAAATTCCATTAATAGTCCTGAAATTCTACAAAACCATAAAAAATAATAATATTCAATTCTCAGTTTAAAAAAAAAAAAAAAAAAGCAATACATGAACAATCAAGCAGGAAATCAAATTCCATAACCACCCAGCTCCTGAAATCAAATTAAACCAGTTATTAATAAAATGCCTGAAATAGACACTTTTAGCACCTGAAATAAAAGATAGAATCTATTTACAGTAATATCCAATCATCCTCCACAATTTGTCCCATCATAAAAAATTGTCAAAACGTTGAGGGACCCGTCTGGTCCTGGTGGATCTCCGTATTGGTGCAGTTTCCACCATAGTGGTATCAGGCGAATAAGAGGAGGTAACCACCTCAACACCAGTATCTAGACCACAACTTATGGATACCACCTGAACTCTGTTGGTTACTATCATGACCAGACTCCTCTAACACTATCTCCCTACCATCAGATGAAGCTGATCAACCTTAACTGACTGAATTTGACTCTCCTAGCACAGAAATATCTCCAACATCTGAGGTATTCCTAGGAACTCTCTAGCTCTGGGATTTAACCGAGTACTTCGAGTAACAAGCCTTGACAAATATATAGTGTCTGAATCACTATCCCCTTCAAAACTGTCATCAACCTGACCTTGGGGGGTTCAGACCTCTGACTTTTGGCCGGCCGACCTTGACCTTGACCAGACCTTGACATCTGAATCACAAGTCTCAGGTGTCACCTCTGTATAAGGTAAAAGCATATTTCTATGCAGAGTCCTCACTCTGCCATGATCTTGTTCTAATCTCACTCTATACACTGGAACATTAGCATGGGGTTTAGATAGAACCTTGCATGGATATCTTTTCCATTTATCCGCTAATTTGTTCTTTCTCTTTAAACCAATATTTCTGACCAAAACACGATCTCCTGACTGAAGAACAGAATCTCTGACCTTCACATCATAGTGTTGCTTATACCTCCGAGCAGCTTTACGTGCATGTTTAGCCGCTGTCTTATAAGCGAACTGTAACCTTGACTTAAGTTTGCTGATATACTTAGTCCTTGGCTAAAACTGTTCAAATTTACTTTCTGAAAGGCCAAAATAAGCATCAGCTGCCAATCTTGGGTACCTACCAAACATTAAATAGAAAGGCGAAAACCCTGTACTATCATGCGACGCTGCGTTGTACGCATGCACCAAACTTGGTATATAGCTTTTCCAATCACGCTTCTGTTCCTCCGCGAGAGTACCTAGCATTTTGAGTAAAGTTTGATTAAACCTTTCAGTCATTCCATTACCCTTAGGGTGAAATGGAGTAGTACGAGTTTTCATGATTCCCGTAGAATCACAAGATTAAACTTTGCCTCAACATCACCATCCATACCTGGCCAATAAAATCTAGCTTTGACTAGTGGAAGAGTCCTGTCCCCTGATGACCCTGCTGGTCATGATAACCTTCAAGGATCATAGCCTGCATATGTTTTGTTAAAACAATCTGCCTTACTCTGACATCATTTACAGTACAGACACAAAACACTATCCTGCATCTCCAATCTTTTTCTCTCACGTAACAACTTCATGACGAGAACAGCTTCTCGCTCTAACAACTTCCCTGTTAGCTCAGTACATTAACTTAACAACAACATCACTCGACAAATAACAGAATCTGCTGCCTTCTGTTTAACCCAATCTACCTGTTGGAAACTAGTTTCGTCAACCACATCAATGCAAAAATTTGCACACAACTAGTCTTTCAACCAAAGGGAGACAACCCTTGCTCACACAAGCCGCCTGACATACTGCCTTAACTACATCGGGGAAAATACATTCTGAATCAGAAGGTTTCCTGTACAGGCCATCTGCATCTCTATTCACCTTACCCGAACGATAAAGAATTTTAAATATATAATTCGCCAACTCTGCCACCCATCTGTGACCTGTAGCATCAAGCTTAGCAGTAGATGTAACATACGTCAAAGGATTGTTATCAGTGTAAACCTCAAACTTCTTACCATACAGGTAATCCTTAAATTTTTCTGTAACTGCCCACTTCAGACACAAAAATTCCAACTTGTTCGCTGGGTATAATTCCTCACTAGGCCTTAAGTCCTGCTGGCATAAGCAATTACCCGATCGTGACCTTCTTGATTCTGATATAGAACTGCCCCTAGAACTGTCTCTCTCGATCTATTATATCCCATTCTCACCAATGACATGACCTAAGTACTACACAGTAGTTTTGAAAAACTTCGTAGGATTCAACGACAAACCATGGGTGTGAAGCTTACTGAAAACACCCTCTAACCGCTGTAGATGTTCTTCAAATGTTCTAGAGAAAACCAATATGTCATATAGAAATAGCAAACATTCTACCAAGTTCACATTTCCAATACAGCGTTTCATAATCCGCTGAAAAGTGGATGGGGCATTACACAACCCGAAAGGCATACGCCGGAACTGATAGAAATCTACAGAAAAAGCTGTTTTTCTCTTTCTCCTCGACCTCTACCTGGTAATATCCTGCTCGCAGGTCTATCTTAGAGAAAAATTTTGACCCTACCAAACTATCCAACACTTGATCAGTCCTGGGCAAACAATATTGATCCTTGATGGTCTTAGAATTGAGTGTCCGAAAATCTATGCAAAACCTCAACTGTCCATTCTTCCTGACTAACACCACATTAGATGCATATAGAGACCTAGAATCCTTAATACCATTGGATGCCTTGAGATCCTTCATATGATCCCCCACTTACTCATACATTGCAGGAGGAAGTCTAAAAAAGGTTTCTCATCTGTCAATTTATCTGATGCTTCTCCAAGTCTGAACAATGTCGAACTGACTAGTAGAGAACACAGTCTTCCAACCATTTAGCATACTCCTAGCCTCATCTAATTCTACAGACGATAGACTTTCTGTGTTTAACTTTATACCTAGACCTTCAAAATCCAACTCCCCATCTTCCAAATCATGTTTACTAGACAGACTCTCAGACTCAGTACCTGGGTCCCAATGCTCTACAACTCTGGCCTCATGCACAGAACAAAGCACTGAATTAAGCTTAATTTGCACCAGATAAGCAGATATATTGCAGACTCTCACTGGTATCCTCTCTGTGCTCCCAGACTCCAACTTAATTAACCTGGGACATTCCATCAACCCACTAGGTGACTCAGAACTTGACTCAACAACCAGTGTCAGTCCTATCCCCATGTCTAATCAACCCGTGGACCACTTTACTCTCCCCTGGACCTTTACTGAAAGGGGCATGGTTTGTAGTCTTAACATTTACCAATCCTGACAAACGTCTTACGGACTTCCCTCAGACTCTACAGTCATCTCCATCTGTCACATCACCTTCATCAAAAAGGTTTAAAACATTAGTACCAATGACCAACTAAAACCTTTGCATAAGACTTCAGCTACAAAATAGCCTAGATAAGGCATAGTGCTTCCGTCTGCACAGTACACATCTAATCCAAAATCCAACATTGCTAACAACTCACCACCTGGCAACTCTTCAAAGAACCTCTTACTACCATGGAACCTGCATCCACTAGACATGTAGTAGACACCCCACAAATTTCCACTGAGGCTTATTGCCAATACCTGCTAGTGCTAACCCTACTCCTATCTAGCTTTTTAGGGCTTACCTGATTGCCTCCCCTATTCGCCCTTCAATAGAGGAAGCTAATCTTTTGGCTGCTGGGCCTTGTCATCCTTTGGCTTTTCCTTGCTGTCATTTCCACTTTTGCCGTGTCCACTGCCATTCCCTTGTCCTTGTTGGTTGGGGCGATCATCTCTGGAATTATCAAAAAAATATTTATTTTTGTTCCCAGATTGAAACTTGTCCACCTTGCTCTCTAAACCCTTGAGCTTCTCGCAAAGAGTAGATAACTGTGTTGTCATTAGTTCTAAGGTCTGATCAGTTTGCTCAGCTTGCACAGGGTGGTGCTGTCCATTTTTTTTACTGAACTTTTGACGTTATCAGCAATAGCCAGTTCTAACTCCACGGCCCTGACTTCCCTGACTAACAAATCAAAGGATTTATAGACTCATAGTCTGGGTCTTTAACCTCTCATTTATTGAAGTCCAAAATTTTGACCTTAGCATAGTTTCCTTAGCAACAGCGTCAATGTAACCAATATCTATTGGCTCCCTTAGATCTTTCCGTTTTATTTACCTTTCTGTCTGTGGTCTCGCCTATCTATACGAGTTATCGCTCTTAGTACCTAATTATGCAATTCCTGGTTAGATCCTATATCCGATTGTCAAATTCCCTAGCATTACCTTATGTATTTGACTTCCTTTATCGCTCGGTTTTAGTAGGATATCTATACAGCCTGGTATAACATCTTTCTTTATCGCTCGGTTTTAGTTGCATATTTATACAGCCTGGTATCACATCTTTCTTTATCGCTCGGTTTTAGTAGGGTATTTATACAGCCTGTTATCACATCTTTCTTTATCGCTCGGTTTTTGTAGGGTATCTATACAGCCTGGTATCACATCTTTCTTTATCGCTCGGTTTTAGTAGGATATTTATACAGCCTGGTATCACATCTTTCTTTATCGCTCGGTTTTAGTAGAATATTTATACAGCCTGGTATCACATCTTTCTATATCGCTCGGTTTTAGTAGAATATTTATACAGCCTGGTATCACATCCATCTTTCTTTATTCTTTAGTCTTTCTGTATTATGTTTCTTACAATCCAGGAGTACGTAGTTTCTGGTTTCTGTTTCAGTTTTGACAAAGACAGTTTTTATTTTACCCATTTTATAAATATTGTGATTTAATATCGTGTGGCCTGATCCAAGTCTACTGATAATCATCTAACGAATTTTGTGTATAATCTTGGGTTTTTCGATGGTTCTGATATGATTGTTCTAAGACTGTTGTTTGCAGTAATATGTTTCCAATATTTAACCAAGATTCTTCTATTGACTTGTTTAGCATCGAATATACTTCTTCTTTAGAAAGATTAACCTCTCAATCGATATTGTCACAATTTAGAACATTTTAAACCAAATTGTCTGCCTTATCATTACCCGGAATGTCTACATGAGCTGGTATATATTGAAAGGTGACTTGGATGTCCATTAGGTGAAAATTCAGGTCCTAGATTTTGAGTTCTTGTCCAGTATTTTAATATCAATTTTTCTCCCCTAAGATTTACTAGTATTTCACTAGTTTCCGTATGTAGACTTATAGTGGGTGTGGTTTTTTTATTGCGCCTGTTGTCATTCTAAGTGCTTTGTGTTGTATTATATTTAGTGTTTTTAGGTGTTATCTGAGACATACATTTGACATCCATTATGTGTTGCTGACCTGATTAATGCACTATATATCTTTTAAAGGTTTATCTTATTAGTGCCTAGTCTGTTTCACGATACGTAAATGATTGTGTCATGAGCTCGTTTACAATTTATTAAGATGCTATATATATAGGGTGTACAGGCTACTTTTTGGTCAAATATCATTCCTAAATATCTTATTTTAGTCGCCTAAGTAGAGTTCTGGTATTTTGGTTCTTCTTGATAATGACATAGTTACTGTTTTGTCTTTTGAATGTTTTAATTCCCAGTTATCAGCCCACTCCTGTACGGTATCTAATGTTCTCTGTATTATTGTATCCTTGTGTGATGTAACCTGTGCACCAAATGCTGGTGTCATCGGCAAAATATCCTATCTTTCCTACATGGTGCTTTTTTTTTTACTCAGTTCGTATATTTGTTATCTAATATGTATATGTTAAAGTGGAAGATATCACCTACTGTGTAGGAGCCCCTTCTCTAAATTTAACTTATCTAACCCTGCATTTATATATGTTATCTGTTATTTCTATTTCTTTTATGAAAGTAAGAGACCCTCATACCAAACTAAGCCATAAGCATTTTCTAAAATCTAGGAATAATGCCAAAGTATGGTGATATTAACATTCCAGAAGATAGCCTAACAAATGGATCAAGGACGGATCTATGGTTCCGGAAACCGCTTTGACTCATTTCTCTTGGCTGAATGGGATGTTTAGATCTTTTTCATTTGGTCCTGTGATTTTATACTATTTAAACAAACTGTTGTGCAGTTGGTATTGCTGCTGGCTTTTTAGAATTGTTTGGCCACAATGTTTGCTTTTTGTATGCTTTACCTTCCGAGTTTGTATTTAAGACCGACCTGGTACTAGTTTTTTAGTTAAATCCTGACCAATGTTTCTCCTCAAGTTTTTTACATGTTTTATTGTATTTAGTTCTAGCAGTTTTACATTTTTTTTTTCATTTTGTTCTGAAGTTTTTTTTGTTTTGTTTTTTTTTTTGTTTTTGTTTTCTTCTAATTTTGGCTTTTACCGAAGTTTGTAATATACATTGTGCCCGAGTAGATTTCAGATGTGACACATTGATAGCATCAGGCATTTGTACTTTAATTATTTTTCGAAATGTCATGAAAATGCATCGATTTAACATTGCAACATTTTAAAAAGTGCATTCATACCTGTCAACCCTTTTCGGACAAGTGATTTTGAAATTTGACCGCCAACTGCACTTACGGATAAGAGAATTCTGATACCGATATTTTACTCCTCATTTACAATAAACTTATGTGACGTCAGATAAGCAAAATCACTCGATACAGACGCTTGAATAACGTAGATATAAAATACGAGAAAAGAACAATGACACATACAATAAGCTAGATAGCATAATTTATTTTCAATAAAAAACTCTCCGAGATTACCTCAGTCCAGTTATAAAATTCTGCCTATGTTGAGAAAGCTCCATCTAGAGGCTATGGAACGCAAGTGTAGATATTCGACTTTACCAGTGATTAGATCAAGAAAATTATCAAATCACAATATGCGTTCTATCACAATCATTTTAACCAATCAAAACATGCGTTATATCACAATCATTTTAACCAATCAAAACATACGTTATATCACAATCATTTTAACCAATCAAAACATACGTTATATCACAATCATTTTAACCAATCAATCATGCGTTCTATCACAATCATTTTAGAATCAAAGAATGCATTGGATGACCTTTTCATGATCACAGCGCTCGATGTGGACATCAAGCTTTGATACAGCAAAAGTAAAGGGCTGGGCGTGTGAAGTCGTATACTGGCAAAAGTCTTCTCTGATACCTAGAGGCACCACTTTCCATTGTTAAACATCACTGTTGTTTATGGTGACTTGAGCGGCACATGCAGTGCTTATTGCTTACAAGTTCAACAATAAACAGGAAAGATATTGACAAATCAGATAACACTGTTTGAATGAACAATACGACAATAAAGACATACGATGTACGTTAAACACTCCGTCATATCATCACATATGTCTATATATATAACTAACTAACTAACTCCACACCATACCACACACGCTCGTATACCATATCAAAAATAAACTTTAATAAAACATATATTTAACATATATATGTATGTATATATAACTAAAGTGAAGTTTTCTTCTAAATATCCTTAAAATTATCCATATAATTTCAACATTCTTCTTACATATCATGTTCCTTGACCCTGAAGTTTTTGACAACTGTTCTTCTGAACATGTTATACTGAGATCAAGCTGCAGAACACTTTGCCAAGTTAAACATATTTCTATAAGAGATTGTTATCGGTACATATTGTACGGCATACTGTTACTAGATGATGAGCCATGATATGAGTAAGAATGATCGTATGGTGTCAGACCTGGTATAGAGTACACGTCCAGATAGCCTTCCCGTTTATGTCGACTTCGTCTATTATCCCGTATCTCATCAGCGTGATCATTGTTATAGCCTCTCTGTCGTCTCGAGTGACCCTTCCGCACGTGTCGTCTCGATATGTACCCGGATTCCACGTTCCATCGGGTAAATTTCCTCGTGGCGGCACTCTTTTCCTTCTACCAAAACAGCAGGACATGCTTATACCAAACAGGATTAGCCACATCGCAGCCACACCTGCTGCTTTTGACAGACCAATCAAAATGGACTGGTCAGAGTTGTAGACTACCCTTGGGATGGCTGTAGTGGTTGGGGTGGTTGTTTGGGTGGCTTGGGTAGTGGTTGGGAGCCAATTAACGTCGGTCACGAGTGATAATGAAACGATATTAGATAGCTCTCCAGTGTTCTGACTATCGTCTATGGCTCGAATTGCCAAGTAGTATGTCCGACCGTCCCGTTTAAGGACCGGAAGGGTAAAAGTAAATGTTTCCACCTGTCCTGAAACTTTCGGAGTAGGTAACTGGGAGGTTAATTGTGTGGCACTTCCTGGGTTTGTCATCAAGGCGTTGATGTCAGTTGACAACCGAACATCGTAAACAGCAGCTGTGTATACAAAGAAATGAATTACAGACAACCCAATTTAGAGAAATGAAGCAATTTACTTGACTCTGAACACTGTTGCGATAGAAATATTTGTTGATAACGGACATGTTGTTATTGAAGATATGCAGTGATTTAGCGTTTGCTATTTAGTAATAGTTTATAATATTATCAAACCTTTTCACGAATGAAAGTAAAGTTGGTCAAGAAACATTTTGTTTGGTATCGGAAGATGTTTTTACTCTATTTGAAATGTTGCAGAATTAATCAATTTACCTGTTCCATCATCAATGTCATCACCAACAGCTTTCCACGTGACCTGTATGACACCGGATGTGTCGTCAATAGATGTCAGTGAGAGGGTAGTGATTTTGGCGGGAGGTATGACGTCAGGTAGTGATCCAGGCACATAGTTCTGAACCAATAGTACACCAGTCTGGGACACTCGTTGAAAGTTCTCCTGGTTGCTAACAGTCACTTTGTTGCCTGTCACCAAAAGAGACCTTAATTGAGAATACATCCTTATCTACTTCTAGACAACATCTTGAATTTAATTAACTGTTCCAATTTCGTTGAAAAGAGCTATATGTAGAAAAAAGACCGAAAGGAAGCGAGAGTAGGACAATGTTTAACTTTAGATTTTACCATCTGTATACAACATGTTCGAATATATATATATATAATCCGCCAAAAATACGTATTGCCGAAACTTAATAACAGAAAACTTCATTTTGATCTTCCACATTCAGGTACATAATTATAGATATTACAGTTTTCAAGTGTATCACATACCACTGCCGCTGAGGGGAGCTGCATCAATACTGGAAGTAGTTGCCAATACCTTTGCCGTTCCGTCCGTAGTTGCAGCTGTGACCTTGACACTGAGACGGCCATCAAGAGTCACGTACCTTGGAAGAACAGTGCCAGAATACACTCCGTCATCAGCCCTCAGGTCAGACCCTATCATAAAACAGTAAAAAAAGTCTCATAGCTAAGAACCAAGTTATATATTATAACTAATGGAGGGACAAAGCAAAACATCCACACAAATGCCTTGTATGTACATACCGACACCATCATCTTTAAGGCCAATCGCTACCGACACGCCATTTTTGTTCTCCAAATTGGCTATGACAGTTGTCCTCAATACCGGAGATTTGTTCCGGAGCACGGAAGCATAAACAGTGAAGGTCGAACTTTGTCCATAACTGTACTGTTTTTCAGAGGTCCATGATCTGACGACGAGCCCATCTGTGGTATTGTCCTTCCGTCCGGACTGCACGATTAACGTTCCTTTCAGGTCTGTTCCGGACGTAACTGTATATGTATAACGACCAGCCTGTAACACAAAACAAGTGACTTTTGTTTTCAAATTTATTTCAATAGGTTATTGCGAAGAACTTAACATGTGCAGTTATTCATCATCATCATCATCATCATCATCACCATCAGATAATTAGATAAGGTCCTTGTTTCCATAGTTACCTACCGCAGCAGTGCCACTGATGGCCACATTTCGGTTAATAGAGTTAACAGACGAACCGCTGCTGTCGGTGTATGTTGTACCGTCCGGGCCGGTAACTCGGACGGACACACTTGACGTGTCGTTGACTATGACCTGGAGGACTGTATTCAGTCCTACTGTGGAGTCAAGGTAGAACTGTCCAGTCACCGGACTTCCACCCTGTACCGACAAACTTTGACTGTCTATCTGAAAAATACGTAAGGAAACACTTGGTACACGAACCTCATCACAGAATGATTATAAAACTTATTGTTAACACCATTACAAAGTACAGAACAATCATCACAGAATGATTATGAAACTTATTGTTAACATCAGATACAAAGTACAGAACCATCATCACAGAATGATTATAAAACTGTTAATACCAGATACAAAGTACAGAACCATCATCACAGAATGATTATAAAACTGTTAATACCAGATACAAAGTACAGAAACATCATCACAGAATGATCATAAAACTTATTGTTAACACCAGATACAAAGTACTGAACCATTATCACAGAATGATTAGAAAACTTATTGTTAACACCAGATACAAAGTACAGAACAATCATCACAGAATGATTATGAAACTTATTGTTAACATCAGATACAAAGTACAGAACCATCATCACAGAATGATTATAAAACTGTTAATACCAGATACAAAGTACAGAACCATCATCACAGAATGATTATAAAACTGTTAATACCAGATACAAAGTACAGAAACATCATCACAGAATGATCATAAAACTTATTGTTAACACCAGATACAAAGTACTGAACCATTATCACAGAATGATTAGAAAACTTATTGTTAACACCAGATACAAAGTACAGAACCATCATCACAGAATGATTATAAAACTGTTAGCACCAGGTATTTATAGTTGAAATAACACAACATTAGTGCAGTAAATTGTACGTTTGTCACAACATATGTAATATAAGCTACTGTATAACACAGCAGAAACAGATAGATATTACCCAATGTATACACTGTGCAGTACAAAATGTCGGCTTAGATTTCTTACTGCACAAAAATGTTTTCACGTTAACATAATGATATACATGTATGTGCGAAAACAATACACACAAGCAAAACAATATGAAAGAATAAATTCGAAAGTGAAACCTTTGTACTTATCATGTACCCATCAATTTCCGTTATAAAATGTGTATCCCCTTTATCGCTGCATTGAACTTTTCAAATGTACCTGTACTGGAGCGCTAGACCCTTCCAATATTCCCGCGAAAGCATCCTGTAGAGCCGTGGAGGTACTGCTCTCAGAATAGAAGAAACTCCTCCCCCCGGTAGCCTGGGAGATGGATGTCAGCTGACCGTCTGAGCTGCTACTAATGGCGAGCGAGTGGACCGTGACACCGGAACTAACAAGAATTGGCAGCACATCTGCTACCAGAGGGCGCCTATTTTCCTCCCCGTCGGTTAACAATATAATGGTAGCCCCATTCAAGTTTGCCGTAGTGTTAAGCACCTGCAAAATAGGACGAAATATTCGATACAAAAAACACAAATAGTAACTGTCGACCTTACAAGGGTGTCAGCATGATTGTAAAATAAACACAGACATCACACCAATTACAAAATATTGCCTCATGGCAATGCTATTTGTGATAAAATCGTGTAATTTACTACATAGCTAATATTATATATACAATATGCACAGGTTCCATCACCTCTAGCCCTTTGACCAGACGCTGTGGACGGCAGATCCTGCACGAGACTCTCAAGTACAGCGTCTGACGTCACGGTAGTCATGGAAGTGACGATCTGGGCACTGGAGGAGAAAGTGACGATTTCAACATCCGAGTTATCTGGTACTGTGTACATAAGGAAGTTTCCTACTATGTCCTGGAGTAACTGTAGTCTTGATGGCTACAATAAAGAATGGGGAACCACCATGTGATTGTATGATACTGTACTATATCAGTAGAATAATATCAGAGAAGGTCACATTGATCTTAAGTACAATTAGTGTTAATGAAGATATGTATATGAGTTTGTTACAGGGCTACATACCCCGACAATCTGAGGGTTAATGAACATATGTATATGAGTTTGTTACAGGGCTACATACCCCGACAATCTTAGCGTTAATGAAGATATGTATATGAGTTTGTTTCATGACTACATACCCCGACAATCTTAGCGTTAATGAAGATATGTATCAAATGAGTTTGTTACAGGGCTACATACCCCGACATTCTGAGGGTTAATGGAGATATGTAAATTAGTTTGTTACAGGACTACATACCCCGACATTCTTAGCGTTAATGAAGATATGTATCAAATGTGTTTGTTACAGGGCTACATACCCCGACAATCTTAGCGTTAATGTAGATATGTAAATTAGTTTGTTACAGGGCTACATACCCCGACAATCTTAGCGTTCATACTATTGGAAATATCCAGTACAAGAGCAAGTCTTAACTCCCCTTCCTGGACCACAGTAAACTCGGGAGTGGTCGACTTTGTAGAAGTCCCTGCTGTGTTGGACGCTGTAATGTAATCATATTCATTGAAATAAAATAAAGCTAGGTGTGCAGCTTGTGTAGGTGATGGATCGATAAAATCGATATCCAATGTAGATCACGTCCTACTGATTGATGTATATAGATAAGCTAGGTCTATCTTTAGTAAGTATATAGTACATATCGATGTTAACATCGAATATCCTGGTGTTATTAGTGTCTCGTAAGGTGTACTATCGGATACACTCGTGTACTAGGATCATAACCGTTATGACTGGAGTCAACCAAATGTACATGGTTATGGTGCTTTACAGTTCCACTGTTTACAAAATATGTAAACACATTAGAGATGCAGTACAGATAGATAGGTACCTACAACAGGCGTTGCCATTGTCGAAATATATCTACAACATATATTTTTGCTGTATTCGGGAACGGCGGAAAACAGCTGTATTTTAACACGTGCATTAGTGATCAAGTAAAGAAATATACAGAGAATACCGGTCAGTGTCTGGAAATATAGGCTGTATCTTGGCGAGGGTGAAGAAAGACAGAAGTGGCGAGCCTTTGGCGAGCGAATTTTGTCCTTTTGTCCCAAACCATTGGCCATATATTCTATTTCCCTGCAACATTTACTGAAAATTCTCACTGTCGAAACTGTCTGTTAGGTCTATTTAATCTTTGTTTACCTGACATTGACGTTATGCTGAATTGTGCCCAATGACGCATGTCAAAATAATCATGCCACGCAGGCATATAGTTTCAGACAGCAATGGTTATCAAAACCAATTTCATGAATTTTCTTGCTAAATGTGACTTAAGTCAATTCGTCAATACTGGAAACACACGTTTATTTTGTCCCGTAAATTAAGGCTTGTTAATGTTTTATACATGTATTTGCATAGTGATTTCTATGTTTATCAAATATCTGACACTTTTATGAACTATATTTTATCACATATGTTATTATACTGCAGCTTAGTACCATGAATGTGTCCACAACACATGACCCTACAACTCAAAATATTGAATGCGTTTGTATCACATGACTCGGCCATTAAAAGTTTTACTGTGTCTGAATTAATCACGTGACCATACCATTAAAATCTGAATGTGTCCTCATCACCTCCCAAACACTTCGCTGACCACAATAGCGATTCTGGTCGTTGGGAGCACGTGAATTATGACGTAAAGCTTCGTCTACTGACGGCGTGTTCTCGTCACAAAACTCGACAACCTAAACAAACACAATTCAAAGAGATTAATCGATATTTAATGTACACAGGTAAAAGAATAACATTGGTATTCTAATAACTACAGGAATGAAAGACGCTCCTCTGAATTTCTGTGACCTAAAATCAGTATCAACAGTCAAGATTCTTCAACTGTCTGTAGTCGTAATACGGAAAATATCGTAAACGAGGCAATGTTTCAATGAGTAAGATGTTCGGAACTTACGGATGATATCCACTGAAAAGCCATTAGGGAGGCACGAGCGCTGTTCGGAACCTGTACACAGAATTGGCAGTCCGATTCCGGTTTACCGTCCGGGTCGACGAAGCACCTTGATCGAGAGTTCGAACAATCTCGTAGATTAGATCCCAGAATCTTCTCAGTACACCTGAAGTGGAATAGATAGAGGATATCTAATGAACTTCTGCTATCACATGTATGTCATATCTAACGGGTAAGTTTCGTTAAAGACATTTTCAAAGGTATGCAAAAGAGTTTGGAAAATGTTATCACATTCTTTGACGTCGGATAGTTTTACCTTACTCTTGACGGGATTACCTGTCTTAGTACAACTTTTCTCTGCAGCGCTTGATAAAACTATTGCACTCCAGCGGTGAGTATAAATACCACGGCAGGCATTCCAATGTACACTGGACATCAAGACGACGCCATTTCAAATGATAGAAAACCCGAATCACACTGTGATCAAACGGCTGGATGAACGAGATTACAAACTTCATTGCAGTGACTGCAATGCATAGCTCTGATTGGTCAAAATTGCAAAAGTTCGATTTTTTACCAAATGGATAAATTAATATATTTCTCAGTTACAACTGTGATAAATGCACTTCTTAAAATGTTATCGGTTTCCAAAATGCAACCAAAAGGGCATTGCCGCCATGAAAAAATACTAATATAACAATCAAATAAAAATACATGAATTTTTTCGGGTATTTTTTGCGGAATGATTATTCTTACATAACCGGTTTCCATGTACCGTCCTCGTTGTAGAATCTCTCATTCTCATCCATATTTGGCTGTTCTGCTGATGGGTACTCATCAAACACTCCCCATCTTAAGTGGGCCCACTCGTGAACCAAGATCTTTCCTGCAGATAAATATCATCATTGCAAGAGATACATACCACACAGAAGATGAAAAAGGCTTATCATATCAATAATTATTAATAAAATCGTACTGTGGGGAGGGGAAAGATATGCCCCGTAAAAGTGAGACGGAAAATGTCATATAACAAATTAGTCAGGCAGAGAGGAAACCCTGACTATAGGGGAACGACATTCCATTGAATAAAAAACAACAAATACCAAGCGGAGGAATAGCATCTACATTCAAGACAATGAAGGTGAATCAGAGGATTTCACGACGATGAAACATCAGACAACAAAGAGAGGGAGGAGACAGTGGATTGCAAGGAGGAAGGAAATATCATTTTACAAAAGAAGGATGAAACATCAGATAACAAAGAGAGGGAGAAGACAGTGGATTACAAGGAGGAAGGGAATCTCATTTTACAACAGAAGGATGAAACATCAGATAACAAAGGATGGAAGGAGACAGTGGATTGCAAGGAGGAGGGAAATATCATTTTACAAGAAGATGAAACATCAGACAACAAAGGGAGGGAGAAGACAGTGGATTGTAAGGAGAAGGGAAATATCATTTTACAAGAGAAGGATGAAACATCAGATAACAAAGAGAGGGAGGAGACAGTGGATTACAAGGAGGAAGGGAATCTCATTTTACAACAGAAGGATGAAACATCAGATAACAAAGAGAGGGAGAAGACAGTGGATTACAAGGAGGAAGGGAATCTCATTTTACAAGAAGATGAAACATCAGACAACAAAGGATGGAAGGAGACAGTGGATTGCAAGGAGGAGGGAAATATCATTTTGCAAGAAGATGAAACATCAGACAACAAAGAGAGGGAGGAGACAGTGGATTGCAAGGAGGAGGGAAATATCATTTTACAAGAAAATGACACATCGGATAACAAAGGAGGGAGGAGACAGTGGATTGCAAGGAGGAGGGAAATATCATTTTACAAGAAAATGACACATCAGACAACAAAGGATGGAAGGAGACAGTGGATTTACAAGGAGGAAGGAAATATAATTTTACAAGAGAAGGATGAAACATCAGATAACAAATAGAGGGAGGAGACAGTGGATTGCAAGGAGGAAGGGAATCTCATTTTACAAGAGAAGGATGAAACATCAGATAACAAAGGGAGGGAGAAGACAGTGGATTGTAAGGAGAGAGTCCGAATAAACGATCATGGAAGTGTCAAAGTTAGGTGAAAAATGACTGACACACATCAATAATTCTCTATATGTTAATTGCTTTACAAGCTTACTCGCTCCATTTCACAAACCCTCAGTATTCACATGTAAGTCAGCATACACACAAAAAAATCATCATTCCTTTTACTATATAAAGTTACAATTATGGGGAAATAAGAGCCCATTAAACAAATCCGGAATGTTGTACTACCAGCGATATACAGGAAATATTACCTCTGTCGTATCATTTTTCAGTTCAGTGGGTGGAACAGAAACACATTACTTACACGATTTCCTATTATCAATACCGTCCACTTTCCTGGGGTATAAGATACTTGACGCGATAATATTAACAATATGATTATCTCAAAATTATTTAGTCTGAGGACACACTTTTTTAGGAATGTATCGTTAATGTATTACCAACACAACATTATTGGTAGTGTTCGCACCTCACGGAACACACATAGAGATGGGAGCATTAGACGTTAGGCAATGGTAAAATTAAACATGGTATCCTCAACACTGACTAGAATACCGCTTCCTTACCAATAGGGCCATATCCTATTGACTGAGATGTAAACATCAGTTCCGGTGTGACATGCGCATACAAGCCTTGTCCGCCGCACTTAGTCAGTCCATGGACATATGGCGTATTTCCTGTTTCTGGTTTTGCAGTGTCCACCAGAAAGTCCATACTGCTTGATACTAACCCAGAACTGGTAGTATACTGGGTGGAGGAAGACCAAGACTTCGGGACAACAATAGTTATCTCCTTGAAATACACCAAGTTCTTGGTGGCAGAATATAGTAAACTGGACGCGTCAGTGAAGGCCGTCTGCAAAGGATTGAGGTCAAGGTTATTAGGACTGAACACGTTTTGTATCCCATAAACATCGTATTCATTTGTGGGTGACGGTTTAACCAAGGATATCGATCATTGTCGCTAGGAATTCGAACCCTACAATCACAGCTACATTGACATACTTTTGTATACCATTACCTACATACAACTTACATTTATTTTGTACTATGCTGTTTAATTGGTCCCTTTATCATGTGACGTCAGATGTGTCGGATATTAGAAGGCTTTTATATCACTACAAGGCAGAATCTGGGTACTGATTTTAGGTGATGTTACCTGCCCGAAATTTACATATAGGTCAGTCATGGGTTTGTCAGTAGTCGGGTGATATTACCTTCTCTAGGTTAAGTCATCGGGTGACTTTAAACAGATATTGACATTAAATCAGGTTGATAAAATAATCTATCCACCCAAGAAAAGTGATTTAATATAGAACGAAAGCCCAGGTAAAAGCAATACATATATATATATATCCTATATGGATCAGCCAACGGGTGATACATGTATTACCTTCTATCACGTGATATCACCTTCCTAAGTTTGTCAGCCATCAGGTGATATTACCTTCCTTAGTTTGTCAGCCATCAGGTGATATTACCTTCCTATGTTTGTCAGCCGTCAGGTGATATTAAGTGCCTAAGTTTGTCAGCTATCAGGTGATAACACCTTCCTAAGTTTGTCAGCCATCAGATGATATCATCTTCCTAAGTTTGTCAGCTATGACGTGATATCACCTTCCTAAGTTTGTCAGAAATCAGGTGATATCACCATCCTACGTTTGTCAGCCATCAGATGATATCACCTTCCTACGTTTATCAGCCATCAGGTGATATCACTTTCCTAAGTTTGTCAGCCATCAGGTAATATTACCTTCCTAAGTTTGTCAGCTATGACGTGATATCACCTTCCTAAGTTTGTCAGAAATCAGGTGATATCACCTTCCTAAGTTTGTCAGCTATGACGTGATATCACCTTCCTAAGTTTGTCAGAAATCAGGTGATATCACCATCCTACGTTTGTCAGCCATCAGATGATATCACCTTCCTACGTTTATCAGCCATCAGGTGATATCACTTTCCTAAGTTTGTCAGCCATCAGGTAATATTACCTTCCTAAGTTTGTCAGCCATCAGGTGATATTAAGTCCCGAAGTTTGTCAGCCATCAGGTGACATCTCCTTTCTAAGTTAGTCAGCCATCGGGTAATATTACCTTCCTAAGTTAGTCAGCTATCAGGTGATATCACCTTCCTACGTTTGTCAGCAATCAGATGATATCACCTTCCTAAGTTTGTCAGCTATCAGGTGATATCACCTTCCTACGTTTGTCAGCAATCAGATGATATCACCTTCCTACGTTTGTCAGCCATCAGGTGATATCACCTTCCCAAGTTTGTCAGCCATCAGGTGATATCACCTTCCCAAGTTTGTCAGCTATCAGGTGATATCACCTTCCCAAGTTTGTCAGCTATCAGGTGATAACATCTTCCTACGTTTGTCAGCTATCAGGTGATAACACCTTCCTACGTTTGTCAGCTATCAGGTGATATCACTTTCCTAAGTTGTTCTGCCATCATGTGATATTAACTTCCTAAGTTTGTCAGCCATCAGGTGATATCACCTTCCCAAGTTTATCAGCCATCAGGTGATATCACCTTCCCAAGTTTGTCAGCTATCAGGTGATATTAAGTCCCTAAGTTTGTCAGCCATCAGGTGATATCACCTTCCTAAGTTTGTCAGCTATCAGGTGATATCACTTTCCTAGGTTTGTCAGTCATCAGGTGATATCACCATCATATGTTTATCACCCATCAAGTGACATCTCCTTCCTAAGTTTGTCAGCCATCAGGTGATATCACCTCCCTACGTTTGTCAGTCATCTTCTCAAGATGTCGTGAATATGTATTGTGTCCAGTGTTTCTTGGTTTTTTAATGAAATGTGTGACAAAATAATCATTTAAAGAATTTGATTTGACCCTCGGTTTCTATATACGATAAACCAGGATGTGTCTGTGTTATCTGGGTTAAGGGTAGCACAATTAGACCTTTGTGATCGTTAGAGTCTATACTTAATGAGTTGATGTCAATATGTTGTTCCGGTCTTCTTACAATAATATGATATAAAATTCTACATATCTAGAACAAGTTTTATTGGTTTAATCACACTGAGCCGACAACGCTGTTTTTTTTAAATTATCATTGTGATATTTTTTAATTTTTAACGTTACAGAGTTTTCTTGCTTTTAAACGTGATAATTATAATAAAAATAAATATTTCATTTTTTTCAAATTTCAGAATATTTGCTTATATTTATTTTATGTCGAATGAATAATGGATCCGCATGTGTTAAAGGATGAAACAGAGAGATATTAGATATATACATCCGTCCAACGGAAAGAAAATATTTAAGAAAATAAATGTCAGGTTTTTGGTTTTATATGAGAACATTGTATAAATCAGCCGCAGTTAACTTTTATTTATCTATTTATTTATCTATTTATCTCTTTATTTATTTATTTATTTATTATTATCTTTTCTGCAGTAATACACATTCTATTGCTCGGACTATAATGTAAAAGGCCAATGTTTTTATATTATAAATCTTTAAACTGTCACATATTACATGTATATGACCATACTGGCTTTTTGTTCACTTTCAGACTTAAGTACGACTTTGTTGCAGGGATAAAATTAACTTTATATTCCAACCCTCTAACATTGCTGACATATATAATATAAGGTAGTGGTGACGTCACATATTGTAATAAAGGGCAGTGCTAGAAACCTAATCCTTGTACTGATTATACCAGAACCCACTAATATATGGCTTAGTTTTAAGAGATTTCTTGAATAGTAAACTCTGGGCATGAACTATATAAGGAAGGACGGAACCATAAAATGGGGAGAAGTTTCCAAACACATGTAACATTATACGGGTATCACAAATCCGGATCCAGGATGTTAAAAGACGGCGTCAAGTTCTAATGTACACCTGGGGATAATAGTTCTCTAACATGATCTTAATTAGATTCATAGCTTTCATGTCTTAATCTTATGTGTTGAATGAAGTTTCTAAGTGCTGAGATGTTACACAAATCTCAACGGACTATTTAACTCGTCATTAAAATCATCTGGTTGTAAAATAGATATGTGTTTTAAAATTCAGTGAAATCTCAATTATCTGCACCGCCTTAAGGACGTGCAAATGTTTGGATTGAATCTCTAACGGTTTCTGAGCTTGATATCAGTAAGTTTAAACAGTTCTGTAAAACTGTCTCTGGTCTTAATGGATTTACAGTAGTATTATTGTACAGTTATTCTACGTGTATTATGATATTACATGGTTTCTGTGTTATAATATAAAATGATTTGTGTATTATAATGGGAATTGAATATCATAATAGTACCTGTATCCTCTATTATTATATCACATTGATTCTGTTTATAATATTACATTTTTGTGTAACAAAATATATCACGATTCATGTATTACATTACGTGGTTTGTCTAATATATTGAGTGATTTGTGTATCATATTACATTGTTTGTGTATTACATAACATGGTGTGTGTATCACATTACATGGGGTGTGTATTACATTACAAGGAGTGTGTACTACATTACGTGGTTTGTGTATAACATTACATGGTTTGTGTAATACATTAAATGGTGTGTATTACATTACGTGGTGTGTGTATTACATTACGTGGTGTGTGTATTACATTACATGGTGAGTGTATTACATTGCGTAGTGTGTGTATTACATAACGTGGTGTGTGTATTACATTACATGGATTGTATATTACATGACGTGGTTTGTGTATTACATTACGTGGTTTGTATATTACATTACGTGGTTTGTATATTACATTACATGGTTTGTGTATTACATTACGTGGTTTGTATATTACATTACATGGTTTATATTACATTACATGGTGTGTACATTACATTTATTGCTATGTGTATTACATTACGTGGTTTGTATATTACGTTACGTGGTGTGTGTATTACATTACGTGGTTCGTGTATTACATAACGAGGTTTGTGTATTACATTACATGATTGATGTATCACATTACATGATTGATGTATCACATTACATGATTTGTGTATTACATTACGTGGTGTATATTACATTACATGGTGTGTACATTACATTTATTGCTATCGGTATTACATTACGTGGCTTGTATATTACATTACGTGGTTTGTGTATTACATTACATGGTTTGTGTATTACATTACGTAGTTTGTATATTACATTACGTGGTTTGTGTATTACATTACATGATTGATGTATTACATTACATGATTTGTGTATTACATTACGTGGTTTGTGTATTACATTACGTGGTTTGTGTATTACATTACATGATTTATGTATTACATTACATGGTTTGTGTATTACATTATGTGGTTTGTATATTAAATTACGTGGTTTGTATATTACAATACGTGGTTTGTATATTACATTACGTGGTTTGTGTATTACATTACGTGGTGTATATTACATTACATGGTGTGTACATTACATTTATTGCTGTCTGTATTACATTACGTGGTGTGTGTAATACATTACATGGGCTTTGTATTACATTACCTCGTTTGTGTATTACGTTACGTGGTTTGTGTATTATATTACGTGGTGTGTGTATTATATTACTTGGTGTGTGTATTACATTACGTGGTGTGTGTATTACATTACATGGATTGTGTATTACATTACGTGGTTTGTATATTACTTTACGTGGTGTGTGTATTACATTACGTGGTGTGTGTATTACATTACGTGGTGTGTGTATTACATTACATGGATTGTGTATTACATTACGTGGTATGTGTATTACATTACGTGGTTTGTATATTACATTACGTGGTTTGTATATTACTTTACGTGGTGTGTGTATTACATTACGTGATTTGTGTATTACATTACGTGGTATGTTACTTTACATGGTTTGTATATAACATTACATGGTTTGTGTATTACATTACATGGTGTGTGTATTACATTGCGTGGTGTGTGTATTACATTACGTGGTTTGTGCATTCTACTATACATATTTTGTATTAGAATTAACATTTAGAAAATACTGCATGGAGTAATTGTTATAACTTTATGTGTGATAACATTTCATGGTTTATGTGTTATAACATTAAATGGTTTATGTGTGATAACATTATATGGTTTAAGTGTTATAACATTATATGGTTTAAGTGTTATAACACTATATGGTTTAAGTGTTATAACATTAAATGGTTGATGTGTATTATCATTTATGTAATTTTATTGTACATGGTTTCTGTAACATAATGACGCTTGTATATTTTACGTAGAATATTAATTTTTCAATAGTATTAAAAAATGCAATATTGCTGCAATATTCTACCTTAAATAGTAGAACATTTAAATATGTATGTGTCCCTTTATCTTGGCGGATTGTGTTTCAAAGAAAACTTGAGATACGGACTAGTCTGTGTTGTCATGGTTATGTCTACGGACATTTCACCTTTATCGTTCTTGGTGGCATGCGTCGAGCCTCCCGTATACTGTACAGTGAGGTAAGTGACAACAATTTCAAGGATTTTAGGCCTTGAAGTGATAAGAGATGCCCACGGGGCGATTAACCCAGCAACAGAGACAATCGTGGCTTCCTGTACGTAATGTGTATTGCTTTAAATTGCATGTTAGAAAATTGAGATACTCTTTGACAGCCGATCTCTGGTCCTCTAATCCGGACGTAGGTGCTGATCTATGTTTTATTCTGTATATAGTTGTAATTAATGGTCCGCACAAGTAATGTCTTACCTTTATTCTATCGACCAGTCCAGCAGTCTCCGGAACCTTGTCAGAAATTACTACCTTCAGTCCCGTGTATCCATTGTCCACGAGTTGGATCTCATGTTTCTTGGAAATTACCGGAGACACCAAAAGTAAACACAGTATCCATAATGAAATAACATGCATCTCGAATGACGAAAGTTCACGAAATTAAAAGAGCTACTGACAGCATATTATTCGAAAGTTTCTATTTGTTCCTTCGTTGTCCACGTTCTACCAGTCCTCCGAGTTAGTATCTGGCGATTGTCACACCTATGTATGAGGTGGGTATCTCTTTATTGCTACGTTTGTTTACACTATACTCTCGGATGACAAAGCAATTTTAATGTGGCGGTGGTAAAATTTTTAATGCTATTTTAATGTATTGTCTAACCAGTTTGTCCAGTTTGTCAAATTGCTATGTATATGTCTTGTCACGTGTCTGCATTTTTGTTTTTTAGTTTAAATAAATTTTAATGCAAACAAAATACAACAGGATTGGACAAAAGCTATAACAACTTACTTACGCCCTTTCCATAACAAATAAAAACGCAATAGCCGTAGAACTTTTCATAGTTTTTAGTTGAAGATAGGCTCAGAAAATGAGAAAGAGAAAACAAAATTTGGGTAAGGGTTGAGGGGGGCACTTACGAGTAATTCTGTGGATTTGGTGACTGTCATTTCCTAATCCAAAGAACTGACTCTTTACTGTACACACATTTTTGTCCGTGCACCTGTTTGTCTTGTATCGTCATTCCCGCACTGGACATCGACCTGCTCACATTCTGCGTACGTATGGAGAGCAGAGGTAAGATGCATATTTTTCAAAGGAAGTCTAAATATTGTTTAATTGATTATTTTTAAGTAAATTATTGATTATTGTTAGTGAAGTAAAATTAAAATATTTTTTAATTAGTTAAAAGAAATAGAAAGTTCATTCTTTGTTAAAAGTACTTTTAATGGAAACTGTTAACGCTCTAAGTATTTTAAAAGTCATTATAAGTTTCAATATATTAGTTTCCTTTTTCTTGAAGAGACGTATGACCAGTGTCTAGCACAAACGTACCGTGAGTGTCGGGGTGGCCAAGTTCCACAGCTCCCTATAGAGCGGTTTTCAGTTCGCGGAACGCCTTTTCGTGCAACTCTGACCATGAAAATTGTTTTGATCCAGTCAGGCAATGGAGTGGAAGAGCAATTTCTGCGAAATTATTTACATGCTCCCTGTGGTAGTTCGCGTAACCTAGAAACGACTCCAGTTCTTTTTTCCAGGCTGGTGCCGGCCAGTCGGCGATCGTCTTGATACTTTCAGGATTGACAGCGACACCCCTGCTGCTCACAACTTTACCAAGGAAGACAACCTCCTCTTGAAACATGTGACACTTTCTTGGCTTCAGTTTCAGGTTGAACTCCCGGAACCTACACAGGACTTCAGCAACGTTCCTTAGATACGACTCCAAATCACCAACCAAGACAGTAATGTCGTCTAAATACGCTAGACATTCTCTCCACGTTAACCCATGTAGAACGAGCTGAATATTACAAAGACCAAAGGGCAGACGATCGTGCTCAAAGAGACCGTATTTCGTGATGTACGCCGTTTTGAGACGGTCACGCTCGTCTACCTCGATCTGCCAATAGCCGGCAGCCATGTCAAGCGTACTCATAAACGCGCTACCTGATACAGAGTCTAAGCACATTGAGACATTGGGAAGAGGGAAGGTATCCTTAATGGTGACATTGTTTAACGCCCTGTAGTCAATACAGTAGCGCAATGAACCATCCTTCTTCCTTCAGAACAGGGGGAGATGCCCACTCTGACACAGAAGGCTTTATGACCCCTTTCTCCAGCATCGCCTGCATGTGATTTTCCTCCTCTGCCTCGAATCACAATGGTGTTCTCCTCATCCGTTGCCTTATCGGTTTGGAGTTACCGGTGTCAATTCGATGTTTGATGTTTCCCCGGAATAACCCTTAATCAAGGTCATTGTTAGCAAAGACCTCTTTAAAGGAAAGCAACAGTTCAGCAACCTTCAAAGATTGGTGCGGCTGTAACTTATTGGTGGACCTATCATAAAGGTCGACCAGATTGGCCGATAGAGCAGACCGCGCCTGAACTAATCTATCTTCTAGGTCCGCATCTTGAACTTCTTTGACCTGTCTCAACTCAGGCCATCGGTACAATTCCCTCTTATCCTCCTCAGAAATCTGTTGGGCCTTTACAGCTGTGTTGACCGGAAACCCTTCCGTGAGAGTAACGAAGTTTTCAGAAGGGTTACATAACTTGACAAACAGATTCTCTCTACCCGATAGTAATGAGGCCTGAGCAAGTACACCTTTTATGGATGTATAGGGCTGCAGAACTACATCGCATCTAGGGGAATCAGTAATCTCCACCCTTGCGAATTTGAACGAAGCGGGGGCACAATGGTCCTCTTTTTAATCATCACCTTGTAAATCCTCGTATCACCAGTGGATTGGCTCTGGACACATATGGTCGGGAGGGAACTACCGTCCAGCTGTTTCGTATATGATGACAAGTTAATTACTGCTCCGTGCTTGTCCAAGAAATCTAAACCTAAAATCAACTCGTCCGAGATATCGGCCACTACTACTGAAATGTTTTCCCGAATAGGGCCTATCTCGATGTCAATTTTCCCAAAAAACCCGTCCATCGACCTATGGATTCTCCCCAACTCCATGCAAACGAATTGTTTTTGCACCTGCGCAACTGAACCCAAAGGTATCAAAAAATTAGTTCCTACCACAGTAACCTGTGCTGCAGTATCCACGACAGCCTGACAAGGTTTCACGTGGAACCGAACTGGAAGAACAAGTGTCTTCCTGTGCCTCATCCCACCGTTGGAGTATAGACGTACGTCCCTCAGTCTAGACAAAGTATCGGCACATCTGTTACCCCCACGGACAACAGATAGGGCTTAGGGTTGGTCTACTTCCTCAGCCCCCGCTCGTTAAAAGACACAGAGTTAGGGGACGGAGAACGGGACCGCTGCTGATGTGGGCTACTTTTAGAGCACTCCCTGGCAAAATGGTCTAAATCCCAACACTTGAAACAACCGCGCTCACGTGTAGGACTCCTGCCTTTTTGCTGGACACAGTTATAAAGTGAATCTATCTGTGATTGGATCTTCGACAACTCTTCCTCCGCTCGTTTGACCCTACTATCAAGACTACTTTCTTTATGACCTAATTCATTGTTGACGATCCTACAAATTTCATTCACATCGTCATTATCCAGGAACGAGACCCGTCTAACATCATGCTTGGGAAGGTTAGAGGTGCCATATAGTAGTTTCTGGTTGGTAATTTTAACCAGGGCGAGCGTATCATCGAGGTTATTGGTACTGATGGGCTATTATCAATTCACTGAAAAGATTATCCTGGAACCGAGTTGTATTAATATTTGGAGCCTTGCCAAACTTGAACCAAGCACCGTGACATTGCTGTATGGGAAACTGAAAAAAGGATGCTGTCGTGTCATGAGCTTTTGTGTCCATTACTGTGTGAACCTTTAGGTTAATAACTGAAATGCCGTTGTCTAAAGAAAGGTCGTAAACTGTTGGATCGCTAAACGTTCGCGAATTATTGGATTAATTGTTGTCGAGAACTGTGGTGGACCATTACGTGAAATTATTTCTGACTGGCGAAATATTAATATTTTGGCATGTGTATTGTGTTTTTAGATAGGACACTTAGATAGTACAAGGGACACAGGAGAAGCATTATGTATTAGTTTAAATAGAACATTGCCCATTGTTACGTAGTATATTGTGGTGTACTACCATGGATGTCAAGACATGTTAATGAATTGTCTGCCTTACATTATGTTTGTGTATGTTTTTGTTTTGTTTTGTTTTGGTTTTTTTATGATGATTCATCGCTTATCGAGAGATAGGATTAATTCTCAGAGGTGATGACATTAAGCTGGAGAGGATAACGCTTTGAGAAAGTGGTTTCTTTCTCTATCACCTTGGTATGGGGACGGATGTGATCCCTGTGGTAGAAACATTAAGATGTAACCGATGTTTCTGACCGTGCAGAAGGCCGAAAACGCACCTGGCGAAAAACCGCAATGGTGATGCAGATTACAAACTATGTGGCTGTTAATGTGACTAACTTGTCTTCTGTCTTATGTTGTAGTATCGTCGTGCGGCGTAAACTGTAGTTCTTGTATAAGCTGAACAGTTGCTGTTCGTAGACTGAACGTTGTCGTGAACTGGAGGATTAATTAACTCAGTAATAGATAGATGCAGTGACTATGAACTGTCATTTTAAACCGTGGATTATTAATATTGCCGACAAGCAGTATTACCAGTGAACTAGCAGGCACAGAGTTATTGACAAACAGTAGATAGATTTCTAGGTGTAACACTGGATTATTGCTGTTGTGGATAAATAACATGTATCTGTGGAACCGTGCTTAATTCTGTGTTGTGGGCACTTAACATTAACCTGTGGAAATATCACTGAAGGGTGAAATATTTTTGCACGTTTATTATGTGTTAGACCAGGACAATATGAAGCATTATGAACTGGGATAAAATAATTATTATTTGATACCATTGGATAAGTGTGGATCCGGTATTAACTGGTACTATTATTTTGCTAAATCTATTTTAGGAATACTGGTTCATATTCTTAGTGGGGAAGGAATGTGACAAAATGGATAGTAAAAGTACATTTTGGGTAAGAAATTAAAGTGCAAAGGGTATCTTAGGGAGCAATAACAACATGTGTCATAGGTCAGGCACTGGACCAGGCTTAACGATCTGTGAGTGACAGGTAGTGATGCACGCCTGATAACGGGAGGGGTGTGCACCTCAGTGTTAAAACACCGTGGCAGAATATCGCCGGTTTGAGTGATCAGAACAGGTAGATGCGCTCTCCTGTCTGTCTCGCGCTGGCGAACGTATTTGTACGTAAACAAGATAAGAAGCAATGTATAAGATAGATCAAAGATGGGAAGTTGATAACGGGTATTCCTAGTCGCACGTGCCTTCATAATTAGATGCTCCGTGGGTTGGGTTATTGTTGTCCAATTGGGACTAGGCTTAAATTAAGTATTTGGGTATTATTTATACTAAGACAATAGCCAACAGAAGTCTAGTCGAGTCTGGGATGGAGTAGCTAGAGAGAGTTGGGAGTCGGACGTGGAGACGGGCAGAGTCCCGTATGGGACTTTCTCCGCGATGGAGCGGGCCCTGGCCAAGTTGACCAATGGACATTTGTATGGAACTCTTTGATATGGACGGGCAGGTGTTTAGTTTTTGTCTGCCTTACACAGGTGGTTATTTTTGGTGCCACGACATGCTGCTGTATGTTGATTAGGAACTATCTTTTGTAATGGATATTAACGCGAAGTACTAACTATGGAAAACAACTATACGATGAAATAAACGTTTCGGTCAACCCAAGTAAACACCGTGTTTAGTCACCGTATTTAGTCATTGTGTTACATACTGCACTCAAAAGATGTTTGTATGGATAGTAATAGTAAACGATATCGATAAAACTTGTGTACATGTATTGATAAAATAACTGAATTTGCTGCTGATTTTATCATTCAATTATAGTTATAAAGTAAACGAGTGGCCCATGGTCCTTGACGGTCACCTGGATTCTCATACATTTACAGAGATAGTCTTTTTTTAAACATGTGAACAAAGGTCAGACCTTTAACCTATTACCTCGACCTTTGGTCAGTAAAGTTCTTGTTTAATTCTGACCAACTTTGCTTAATTACATCATAACAAAATATTCATAGGTGAAAATACACCAGATTTGACCTGGACCTTTGACCCAGCAATACTTACCTTTGATCCAGTGACCTGGACCTTTGACCCAGCAATACTTACCTTTGATCCAGTGACCTGGACCTTTGACCCAGCAATATTTACCTTTGATCCAGTGACCTGGACCTTTGACCCAGCAATACTTACCTTTGATCCAGTGACCTGGACATTTGACCCAGCAATACTTACCTTTGATCCAGTGACCTGGACATTTGACCCAGCAATATTTACCTTTGATCCAGTGACCTGGACCTTTGACCCAGCAATACTTACCTTTGATCCAGTGACCTGGACATTTGACCCAGCAATACTTACCTTTGATCCAGTGACCTGGACCTTTGACCCAGCAATATTTACCTTTGATCCAGTGACCTGGACCTTTGACCCAGCGATACTTACCTTTGATCCAGTGACCTGGACCTTTGACCCAGCAATATTTACCTTTGATCCAGTGACCTGGACCTTTGACTCAGCAATACTTACCTTTGATCCAGTGACCTGGACCTTTGGTTATTTTACTTCTCATTTGATCCAAACCAAGTTTGCTTCATCATGTCATAATGAAATATTCATCGGTAAAAATTTGACCTTGACCTTTGACCCAGTGACATGACCTTTGGTCTATTGACTTCTTGTTTAATTCTGACCAACTTTGCTTCATAATGTTGTAACAAAATGATTATCAGTGAAAAGATACAAGATACAAAATTTAATTTTTCAGTCAATTTGACCCTTATTGGCCCCGCCCATCAGCCCTTGGGAGTCAGTCTGAGCTGATATGTGCATAACATCAAAGTGCTTTCCAATACTGATAATGCTACCCAAGTCTGAATTGATTTCAAAGCAAAATAAACAAATAATGGTCAAAAATGTGATTTCCCGATAGCTGTATAAACTGTAGTAAAGTTGAAACCCCAGGGTAATGAAATTCACAATTTTGGTAAAGCACCTTATGACCTTTCTACCTATGAAGAGTATTTGATTATACCATACCTGGGTGTTGAGAAGAAAAGTTTTAAAATTTCAGTCAATTTGACGCTTTCTGGCCCCGCCCATCAGCCCCTAGGGGTTAGTCAGGTCCAATATGTGCATAACACCAAACTGCTATCCAATACTGATAATGCTACCTAAGTCTGATTTGATTTCAATGCAAATTAAACAATGGTCAAAAATGTGTTTTCCCTATATGAAATATAGTAAACTTTATCTCCTCCCCATGGTCATGTGGGTCAAAAGAGTTTTCACATCTTGGAATTTGTCACTTATTTCACAAATTGGACAATTCAACATAGCAATAACTAAGCCTTGGATTATAAACATTTCAATTATCCACATACTAACAATATTAACTACAGCACTTCGGTCGCTTCTCCGCTGAAAAGACCGCCAATTCGGATGGGCGCGCGCATCAACAAACCAGAAAAGCAACTACTTCTGGATATAAATATACGGACGACTATTTCTCGGAATGGCTCTTTTTCATATGAATTAATATTACATGTTTCCCGCTCTTACATTACACCTAAAAAAATAGTAAAAAAGAAAGAAATGGCAGCGAGAAATCAGAAACCACGTAGCATTTTATAGAGCAGACCTACTTTTCCCGTGAAAATTACACCACAAAGTGTGAACAGTTACTCTATATTTTCACCAGAAAGAGCATTTTCTGAAATTACACTTGGAAAAGTGCTGTTTTTTAATCAATTCGATGTTTTTTTTTTGAGCCAAAAACGGGAAATTATTTCACCGTAAACAGTGCTTTTTTCTACAATTTCTATAGAAAAGGTGTAACTCATTTTTTTTTGTACAGCAGTTGGTGTTTTTTCTTCAAAATTACACCACAGAATAGAAACACCTTTCTTTCCACCTTCATTTTCATTTCATGATCATTTTCACCACATACGGTGCAAGCTTCCACCGTTTTTTGTGTATACTTGACTACATTTTAGTGTAATCTCAGTTAAAAAACTTTTTAGGTGTAAAATAAATATGAATCACCTTAGTACGGGAAATGTTACACTTCGATTACACTCATTTTAGCGTTAAGTTACACGATATCTTTACTGTGAATTATTTAGCCTGACGAATAATAATATTCGCTTTTAACGGCCCTTCCATAAAAAGGCATAATGTACATATTAGGGTGACAACCGGCAGTATTGCGCTTCAATTGGGGTACACGTCTAGTTATAAATGAAAAGGTATTTAAACATACAACATGATTTGCTTTTTTATTTATGGAAATTTTACTATGCATGCAAATGGAGCAATATGACAGGGGTATGTTGATTTTGAATTTGCTATTTTTTCGTACTTTTGTGATTTGCACTGAGACTTTAATAAATTATTTTGCTTAGACTTGCATCAAGTGTCGAAAATAGAAAATCTACCTTTATCAAAGCCTTCTATGCTTTTGTAATATATAAATTTTGTTAAAATGACAAAATAACGTAAAATGATAGAAAATATACCCTAATCATATATTTTCATAATTACAATTTTGACCGGGAAATCCCCAATAATAAAAGGGAATCTCCAATTTCGCGCCCACCTTCTAGATAATCTATATATAGCGAATGACGTTTGCTTATGGATTTGACCGTGACGATTTGAAGGAAACTAGCTGATGAAAATTTCAACTGATATGATGAAGCTTAATTTGACAGAAATTTCATTTTGGGGCTAACAAAGCATGGAGAGGTTTTAAATATTAGAGCATATGTTCATAGTTTTCATGTAGTTTTTATAGTTTTTAGCCATATTCCATTGCTGGTAATTAAAGAGTTGGGTAGTTATTGTCAATGGTATCACGATATCAATAGTCATGTTTTTTTCAGAAACTTGCAAGGGTGATATCGTGGGCCCCCGCAGGGACAGCTGAAACACCGCTCAAAACACAACCATAAGCAGCAACTACACCCTCAACTGCGACAGCAACACCCTCAACTGCGACAGCAATACCCTCAACTGCGACAGCAACACCCTCAACTGCGACAGCAATACCCTCAACTGCGACAGCAACACCCTCAACAACGGAACCATCCGCATTAGCAACATTACTTTTAAACCAGAGTCGAATTATTGAGAGACTTGTAGCGAAAATTTCAGACCTGGAAAGTGAGCTGGAAACTTCCCATGCCACAACAACAACAAGAATCTCAGCGATAGATAGAAACATCGAGACTCTGGTAAAGAGGATTGACAGCAACACAGCACAAAGAAACACCCCAGATTACACAGAGGCCTTATCAGCATCGGCACCCGACGAGGTCGACCATCTGTCCTAGCCAGCCTGAGAGAAGAGGCCACAGGTCCGGGTAACTTCCGGTTGAAGTTAACTGTGCACCTCTCCCCGAGCTTTTTAGATTTAAACATATTTATTTTGTCAAATAAGTACAAATGGGATTTGGGCACAAGTTTGCTAACTTATATTAAGCCCTTATCCAAAAAAAATAAAACAATACACATATTTACAAGATGGCATGTTACATACATATATATCTATATATATAGGAAAGAGGGAGAGGGTGGGAGAGAGAGAGGGGGGGGGGGAAGACGGGGACAGACAGAGAAGGGAGGGGGTAATTTAATACATACATAACTACTTTTTAACATATACAAGTATACATACTTATACTTAGAATGAGGGCAGTCCCCCTCCGACACCGACGGTAGAAGTTGACACTACATACTTTTCAAAAACTTTCGACTTATCTATGGTCATTACATCCCGTGCTTTGATTTGGGTTCTCCTTTTCACTTCGTTCGTCCTTGGAAATACGTTTCTCTTGTGCCGTCGGCATCGGAAGGATCGTTATTTAATACAAAATTAAGACTTTTATACTTAATTAAAGCAGTTTTCAACTTAACTTGAGAGAGAGAATGTGGCAATATAGATATAGAAGAAGGGGTTTAGTTAGGACAGAAAGGGGCTGCAAGCAATACAATGTTCAGAATCTATTAGTTTCTACAATAAAATTTTGCGTTTTTGTTGCTATTAACACGTTTTCTTGAACGGATAATTCAGTATTATCATGTAGTAAAAGCTGCAGGTCAAGTGGAATAAAATAATTTAGTTCGCGGTAGAGAGTAATTCTCTGACCATCATAATTATTGCAAAGAAGAAGTGAAATGTATCTTCAATCGGATGACCACATTGACAGTGACGAAAATCTATTAAATTGACATGGAATAAGTGATCGTGTAGCGTACTAGAGTTATTTCTCAGTCTGGTATGTAAGGTGTTACTTTTTCGGTCACCATTTAGATAATACATCTATCATTGATATATAAAATAAAAAGCAAAGGACCTAGAACTGAACCCTGAGTGTTCAAGTTCTTTATTACCTTGAGTCGTGTGACTCATTGGTTAAAGCAAACAACACATAGACGATTTACAAACATATAACAATATACAAAAAACACAGAAACAACACAAACCCGGAGAGAGTAAACTAGGCTATCAATTGCGGTTTTCTCTTAAAATGTAAGCTGCTTTAATATATTTAGACAAGTTTGTTATTTCTTTTGTATTGTTTGCATTTAAGAATTCTATCAATTTAAACATACTAGGTTTTTTATAATAGTATCTTTTCAAAAATTTTCTTCTGAGGTTCGAATAACAGGGACATTTCAATATAAAATGGAATTCGTCTTCGATATCATTCAAATCACAATTAGAACATATTCTTAAATTTCTTGATATATTTTGATATCGGCCTTTTTCTACTTTTAGATTATGAGAAGATAGTCTTATTTTTGTAATTTCTCTCAACAATTCCCTAGGTATTGATTTTTTTCAGATAGCTTTGTAAATCATTATCATGATAAAGATGAGTATAAATTTGTCCTTTCGAGGAAGTTCTGATTTTTTCTTTACAATCTTGTCTAAACATATCAAACATTCTTTCTCTGATTATATTATAATGAACATCCGTATTGTTTTCTGACTCCCAAATATAACCTAAACCTAGATGATACAGCTCATTTTTTATATTTAAAACCTATTTGTCTTTCTTCTCCAACATATCATCGTAGCATGATTTCAATATACAATTTTCGGTCTTTTTCAATTTCATCCAGTACTTAATTATACGCAATTTTCTAGATACCATCAGTGGGAACCTACCAAGTTCCAAATAAACCATATTATTACAAGTATTTTTCCGCACACCTAAAAGTCTTTTACAAAACATCATGTGAATTTTTTCAACATCAGGTGCCTTATGAAAACCCCATATTTCTGACCCATAACTCAAAATACTATTAACGTATGTATCAAAGACGGACAATTGGGTTTCAATATTAAAATAATTTTTACGACATACTTCTGTAACTGCAAATAAAGCTTTGCGTCCTTGTTCTGCAAAGTTCCATTGTAATTAATTAACAGACCCAAATAGGTAAATTCATTTACAATTTCTAATTGACAACCGTCATAGTTCAAAATCTCGTCATTTCTCAGAATGCCACCATTTCTAAAAACCATGATTTTTGTTTTACCTGTATTAACAGTTAAATCCCATTTTTTTGTATACGTATTTAAAGAATTAAGCATATCTTGTAACCCTTTCGGCGTCTCCGAAAATATCACCATGTCATCTGCATACATTAATAGAAATAAATTTAAGGTCTGTATTTCAATGGAAGGACAGTTGTCAGTTAAAAAATGCATTTCGCAATCATTTACATAAAGAGAAAACAATATAGGTGATAAGATTTCCCCTTGGAACAATCCGTTTTCACAATCAAAGTAATTAGATAATGAGCCATTATGCTTCACACAACATTTAACTCTACTATACAACGATCTTATTAACTTTAATAATTTTCCATCAATGCCTTCCTTTATTAATTTATACCAAAGATTCTGACGATTAACGAAATCAAACGCTTTAGTATAATCTACAAAAGCAGCAGTACAATCTTTTCTTATTTCTCAAAGTACGGTTAATTATTGATTGTAATGCAAAAATAGCGTCAACAGTGGAGTGATTCTGCTTGAAGCCAAATTGAGCATCGGTAATTTTACTATATTTTAAGTCAAACGTCACCAGCCTATTATTAATTATAGACGTAAATAGTTTCCCCAGACAACTGACAATAGTAATTCCCCTATAATTATTTACATCATTAGCATCCCCCTTTTTGAATACAGGAACAATATTACCTTTTGACCAACTTTCTGGAAAATGTCCATATTTAAGTATACTGTTGAATAAACTGATAAAGCAAGGCATTAGCACGGATTTACAATTGATTAAAAATTCATTCAAAATCCCATCTGGACCACATGCCTTATTCGTATTTAATTTTCTAATTGCACTTAATATTTCACACTCTGTTATATCTACATCCAACTCTTCAAATAATACACTAGGAACCATATCGTCATGATCTTGTATAAAGTCTATAACGTCCTCATTCATACTTGGTACAGTTGAGGCCAATGTCTGAAAATGAGTAAAAAATCTAGTTCACTTAAATCACAGTTAGTAATTTTATTACGTTTTCTGAAATGTATATAAAAATTCTTTGGATTATGCTTTCTCATATAATTCAACACGTTACCCTGGTGGCATTTGTATTCCTTTTTGAGTTTATACTCTTGCTTTTTATACCTCTTTTTCTTTATAATTAAACTTTGTCGATTCTCGTCGTTCTTATTATTATTAAAAACATGCAAAGCATTTTTATAATCTCTGTGCAATCTTTTACATGTATCATTAAACCATGGTTTGTCTTCTTTCAATAAAAAATTATTTACATCACTAGGATTTTTACTAACCGTACATGTACAAAAAGGTTTAATTAAACTATTTAACAAGTTTGAAAATTCATCAACGGAGCTATTTACACTTTCTCGACTGGGATCAACATTGACACAAATATTTGATAAGTCGTGAATACTGTTTTCTACTGTTTTTACAACTTCATCAACATTTTCCTCCTTCCACTTAATATTCTCAACTTTCACACCCATATCCGATCTCCCTTGACAATCGTCATTTTCCAACTTCCGTTTTCTTACTCTAATAGAGAAGCTAACCGGACAGTGGTCAGAATACGTATTGAACACACCAGTTTGAAAGCTTTCAATATTCTCAAAAAAGATTCATAGGTTAAAACATAGTCAATCAGACTCGAACCTCTCGCGCTATAAAACGTGATATTACCTGGAGGGTCATCTAAATGACGCCCATTTACTATACGTAAACCAGTGGTTTTGCATAAGGTAATTAAGTATCTACCAAATTGGTTAACTGTAGGGTCCATACTGTTACGTTTACATAGTTCATTGTCAGACAGGTAAGTAATAATATTTGAGAGTAAATTGCTTGCAACATTACCAAGATGGTCAGCAGCAATAAAATCGTCTAATTCACCTGTACGGCCATTAAAATCACCAATGGCTAATATATGATTAGTATTATTATTTGAATATGACGATATACTGTCTTCTAACATACTAAAGAGATCTACTTCATGTGTATCATAGTAGGTGCTATTGATCGGAGGGAAATAATTTACAAAAATATACGTGTCTTTACCATCAAATGACAAACATTGCGATAATTTCATTATTACTATACTTTCGGTTACATTTTTGACAATAGTACAATGGGGTTTTGAATCATTCTTATAAAATATTACAATGCCCCCACCTTTACTTTCCATTCTAGGTACAACGTGTGTTGTATAATTAGGTAGCTGTATGTCGTCATCTTCTTTTACCCAGCATCCATAAAGACAAATTATATCATGACTACAAATAATATCCAAAAAACTACTTTCAGTCAATTTTTCCTTGAACGATCTACATACGTTCCACGATATAATTGTCACACTCTCCCCGATTTCCTATCTACCTCGTTGGTTACGCGAGCCTCGCCCGGCCGAATCGCCGCGATAGTCCGTACCTCTTCCTCTTGATTGCGATGAGGGCCTCCAATTATTCCCACGCCATCTACTGGACGAAGGCATCGCGAAATCGTTACGACCCCGCTATTCTTGATGCCGAGACGCAGCATGCTGATCAAGGGGCTGTGCCGGTCCATCTCGTGGTCGCATCCGTATGTGGTCTCTGGTCACTTCCGGAGGTTGGTCGTACTGGTGCGAAGTTGCGACTCCATCACTACTGTGCGGTGCGCGCGGACTTGGACGCGATGGCGCGGTACTAGGATCAGGCTGCTGAGTAGGACAGTCCCGAGGTCGTGTTGCTGAGTCAGGTCTATCAAATTCCAGTGATTGATGATAAGTCGGAGACGTTGTGCGAGCGCGGGCCTGTGGGCGCTCTGCGCTGTCACCATTGGGTGTGTTGGAGCTCCTGAGACGCTTTTCCCCGCGCGGCGATGTAGATCTGCTCGGAGTCTGTAAAGCATGGCTGTAGTTCATGGGATCCTGTTGCTGGTCCCCGTGGTCTAATCGTTGATCTACCTCGATCTCCGATCCCGGATAATACCGTTCTCCGTCTATATAGAGCCTATCGCGAACTAACTTTACTCGCTGACCACTCGCTCGATGATGCTTCATTACAACATATAACTTTTTGCTACGCTCCACAACTGCGTCAGGGAATTGTTCGCGAATTCCAAAGTTAGTACCCTGGAGCATGTAACCCATTTCCTTTACGAGTTGTCTGTCATTATTAAATATGAATCGGGCCACAATTGGTCGAGTCTTCCCCCTCACAAATCGTTGGAACCTATGCACATTGCCGAAAGAGATGTCCTTTTCGATACCAAGTTCCCGCCAAATGAAATCCTTCAGCTTTTCCTCTGTATTTTCAAATCGCTGTTCCTTCAGGCCTGTGAAAATCAGATTGTTCTTCATGGATCTGCATTGCAGATCTTCAGCAACATATTTCAGGTCATCACATTCTTTTCTTAGGTTCAAAAGCGCATTGTCCACTACAAATTTATGGTCTAAAGTTTCTTGCAGGGAACCCTTCAGTTCGTCATGAGCTCTCTCCGCGGCTTTCTTATTTTCACCCGTTGTCGTTTTCACTTCATCATAGAAAGCACCGATAGCTTCTGCACTCCGTTCGATTTCAATGTTTTTCTTTTGTATCTCAATGACATCTTTATCAAGTTTATCAACTTTATAGGCGAGTGACGCTTGGACGCTACCTAATTTCTGTACTTGACCTTCAACTGTAGCCAGTCTGTCATTCACAGTTTTCATCATTTCCATAATTTGGTCAAGTTTCGTACTAACATCGGTATCCGTGCCATTGGACATTGTTCTGTTAGATATGATTGTACACGGAATACAGGTAAGTACAGATGGGCAATGAAGCGTGACGATCCGCCGGTCAGCACTCAGGTGAGAAATTCACAGGTAAGTTTATATATATATAATATATATGAATACACACACAGTCATTACATGAACAAGAAAGTATCTGGTATGAACTAATTCCTTCACAATATCACATTATACAAACAGCAATAGTTCTACAGACCTGTCAGTTACACGGTCTGGAAGTAGATTCCCTCAAATACAACGTAAACTCCCTCAAAACGACGAAACTTCACGGAGCGTCAGACAAACGTCCACTCGGTATCGTCGCCATCTTGCATACCAAGGACACCAGCATTAGTGGTTTTAATAGAAGATTTGTCATTACCAATAAAATCTTGTTGCTGTCTATTACTGACATAATTACTTAACCAGTGTAATAATTTTCCCGATATGCCGTAACTAGCTAGTTTCACTCCCAGTCCCTTGTGCCAAACATGATCGAATGCTTTAGATATATCACAAAATACTAAACCGGTAGGATGCCGTTTCTCTAAATTTTCACATTATGTGTGATAAATTTCAATCATTTGATGAACAGTAGAGTGATCAGGTTGAAAACCAGATTGGAATTTATATATAAATGAATTATATAACAAATAGTTATTTAAATACTTAACAATTAAACGTTCAAAAACTTTGTCAACAGTACTAAGTAAAGCTATCAGTCTATAATGAGCAGAATCATGTTTATCCCCCTTTTTTAATAAAGGCATCACTATGGCATGTTTCCATTGGTTTGGAAAGATTCCAGAATCCAAAGAAGATCTAAAGAGACAAAAGAAAAGCTACAGAACGTGATGTATGTTTTAACATATTATGGCTAATGGTGTCATTTCCTACAGCTTTATTTATATTTAACGATTTTAAAATGTTTATTATATCACCAATATGAAAAAGTACGTCAGATATATCGTTGTCCATTTCCAAATTCCCGGTTTCATTTCTAAGAGGTGCTATACTACAAGAGTTATCTGAGGTTTTAATCAATCTACGGACAATCTTCCAAAAAATTCTAGGATTTGAATCAGAGTTATTATCTAAAATTCCACTTATGTCCGCATAAAAAAGTTCTTTTGTTCTTTTCTTTAAACTATTAACATAATTCATTTGTTTTCGAAAGTTAGTCAAGTTGTAAGGAGAACGGTTAGATTTGAATGTTTTCAGTAGTCTGTCTCGTTTCCTGATTTCCCGCCGTAAGTTACTATTAAACCAAGGTTTGTCGTTATGTCGTATAATCACTAATTTTGTTGGTATACACTCCCTAGCTAGATTTTAAAAAACTGATGTAAACACTTCACACATATTATCTGGAGAGTGTAACCTAGTCTACCCAGCTCGTCTCGTATAATTTTTGGTTAAACAATAAGTAATTTGCGTTACAGTAAAAATTACCTTTCTTTTATACGTCCGTTCAGTTTTCGTTCCGACAGTCAACTCAACAGTTGTCGCTTTGTGATCTGAGATGTCGTTTTCTATTATGTCAGCGAATGTAAAAGTGCATGCGTCAGAGAGTAGAATAGGGTCAAGGAGAGTGGAGCACGTGCGTCCAATGCGGGTCGGCTTGTCAATAACGTTTGTCAAGTTGTAGGAGTGAATAATGTCGTGAATTATATAAGTTTTCTTCGGCCAAAAGATTAACATTTATGTCACCAACTGTTACAACATATGGAGTTTCCTGCAAGGCAGTTTCAAGAGAAAAACGAAAATGATCCCAGAAGGAGGGAATATTATTTGGAGGTCTATATAGTGTATGTAACAGGGTCATATAACCTGAATTAATTATGTTCTCCGTGTTTCATTGTGTTCAGTTATTACATATATATTTATGATATTTATGACTGTGAAATATGATATTTATTTATAAATATTGGCACAGTGTAAGTGAAATTGTATATATGTACGTATTCTTCGCGTGTATTTATATTAACGTGTATAGTAATGAGTTTGCCGTAATTTACCGCGTTATTACATTTAATACAGTACGGTATGTATATATGTACTCCTGTTGTTTTACTGTGCTATTTTTAGATCTCTACGGAAATTACCGACTGGACATTGGGTTGACTGATTCTTTTGTCTTTTCTCCTTTTACCATTGGTTCTTTCCTTCGTTAATCCATCTTTTCTATTTCCTACTCGCGTAAACGTAGTCACTGTTCAACAAAGCGACAGCAAAGGTAGTAAGCGTTCACGGCTTTATACAAACAGCCATTAAAAACATGAATTTGAATATTTCCAGAACGTTCTTGCGGGAAAGATAGCCGGTAAGTGATCTTTGGTTTTGAAATATATCTTTGATCTCTTCTGCCTAACTAGAAACTAAATATTCTTGAAGAAATTTATTTCGGAACATTAGAAGATAGATGTTTCGGAGCTACACTTGCATTGAAAATACTGGCATTTGTAAGTTTCAGCGAAAGTCTATGACAAATAACACTTCCAACAGATGTAAGATACCTTCACCTAGATATACGCAAGTTTACAGCATATGTGTAGCCAGCGAACAATGAAAATATGGATTTGAATAACAGACATTTCCAAAAGAATTTGTACCGCAAGTAAATTTTAAATCTGTACCAGTAGTTACTTTTCGGAAGGATAAAACTGTACCGGTAGTTTCTGTCCAATATTCGTTATTATTATTTTCTATTTCAGTGACAAATATGGCATCAAACACGTCTTACATATGTTGATACTGTGAGGATATCTTTCACAGCTTTGAAGTGATAATAGAACACTGCACAATTTCACACGCTGACCTGGAACTGAAATTGAGAGCTGCGAGAGGCATGTCAACTAAAATTCTAAATTTTCGCATCATTCCAAATACCTATGAACTTTTAAACAAAGCAATTACAACCATTCCAAATTCTGAAAAAAATAAAAATTTCAAGAAGTGCTGCAACCGCCATTTCTTCGCCGTTTCAAACTCCCAAAAAACCGAAATGGTCTTCAACACCAAAAAGATTTATCCACAAACAGATGAGGATTCCCTCAATGTTTGTAATCTGTTGAGCAGTTTCGATAATATATCTATTGACGAAACAGAATTGACAGATACCGACACTAAAGGATGTCAAACAGATGCTTCTGTCACAGTTCCGATACCGGCCGACAAAGATTTAGACAGAGGACTTTTAAATGAAATTGTAGAGATACTCCCAATGGTCTTGGAAACATTAGAGGAACACGGGCATCAACATGCATATTTAAAATTCAACAAGTTACTTCGTGACAAAAAACTCCCGATGAGTAATGTAGCTTACCTGTTGTTCTTGGACATAGTTCAGTGGTTTTCCAAAACTGACAGCCACCATATGCGATATTCTGAAGATGTTAAACAGTTTTGGCGCGTTGGTATGAAACTCTTTAAAGGCAAGTTTCTACGTTTCATGGGCGGATGGAAAAACCAAGGCCAAGAACCTCAAGGAAGACTTGACCCACAGGCATCAAATGTAAACTTTGCAGTTCCTCACAGAAATCAAATCGATGCCAAAAACACACCGGAAGTGCTCAAGAATATTAAACCAAGAATCATACAGGAAATGATAGACTTGGTTAATGCTGATGATGTTGCCCAAAGACAAACATATAAACTGTGCGTCGACGGAAAGAAAATCAATGCCGGGGTCCAAAATCAGTCAATGGGCGATATAAATCTATTTCGAAGGATGGTTACAAAATTTTTCACATCGTGCAGGTCCTTACGGTGAAATTAAAACTTTGAAAGAATCGACAATCAGGGGACCAAGTGAACGAAAAAAACGTTGCTACCCGTACATAAAACAAATAATTGAAATATACTACCGGTACAGTTTCCAATTTAAACAGTGTGAATGAAAATGTCACTTTTTAGCAAAAATATAACCTCTGAAAACACAGTCTATACATATAAGTAAATATTGAATGTTCTGCCACTAATAAACAGTGGTAATCTAGCAGATATACTGAAACAAACTATGTTTTTTCGAGAAACAAAAGTTAACCAACTCGCCCTTTCTGTCGATTCAAGGTGTTTGACAACGATTTTCTCTTACATTTAGATTCTTCAATGAGTGAACGTACACATCATTTGCGTATTACATACTTAAGATTTGATATATAGACGAATATTTCTCCATTAGTTTAAAGCGAACGAGATATAACACACGGGGACTTACCTTGCGTGCGTACCTCGACCTAGTCTCGCTTCGTAAAACATTGACTAGGTTTACGCGTACACTTCCGTTCAGACACTGTGTATTCACGAAATTCAAATCTACACACTTTCTTAGAGATCGTCGTCGCATACAGACCTACACATTATAGCTTACCTGAATTTGATCAGAGATCCATATAGATTGTTGATTATTATAGCTTCATACTTCAAGTATCAAGATGTAGCTAGCCACCACATCAGACGTGATGGTTTGAGTTTCGAACTTGCTTAATAAATACTGACAGAATCCAGAAAGATTGTTGTTTAATCTGTGAAATCTGGGACTGTTACATGTACACAAAAGGAATTTCTTATTGCCTCAGAATATAATTGGTATGGCGTAAGAGGGAAGAAAGAGCTGGATAGGGACCGAAAATCGACGATAGAAAGATGTGTACAACTTTATTACCCCGAGACGACTGAAAAGGCATCCTTTCACGAGAGAGTGGTCCCCAATGAAGGACTTAAACGGCCACAATGGGCGGAGAGGAGGAATAGTTCAACTTCAGGTCAAAGTTCGAACACGATTCTACAGGACATTTTGAACGATATCCCATCGTCAGCTTGGGCGAGATGAGTTCAGAAGCAACTTCAGTTAATTTCATGGAGTTCTCGTGTGTGTTTTTAGGAGGGCGGGGGGGGGGGGGGGGGGGTGAATTTTTTAAAGCCAGTCATTTTTTATGATTCTAATGGACTCCTTCCATATTTGCTGTTTGAAAAATTCAGAATGCTAGTTTTTGTTTCGCCATATAGGTATCATGTTGTCGGCGGCGGCGATGTCCGCGCATAAGTTTTTTTCGCAATAACTTGAGTTCCCTTTGACTTCAAACTTCAGGCAGTGGTACAGGCTTTCTTGGGATTGTTTTTCAGGTCAAAAGGTCAAAGGTATCGTATGCGATAAAAAGCAAGGCTATATATAATGAAAACAAACGAATTAGTACGAAGTCCTTTACACAACCATAATAGAATCTATATAAGTTAGCGTAGAATCAGGCAGAAGGATTTGAACTTGGGATTTCGCAGATCAAAATGCAGGTCCTGTAACCTTTACACCTCAAAAATTATATTATATCATAGCACAATTCCCGCCACCTAGAATCATTTTACTACTGCTTTTGTTTGAATTCATATTGTTTCTTTACATTTCTGATGTCTAAATGCTATTAAGGTCCAGTTTCACTTCTGTAACAATCTAAACCACCTTACAAGTTTATGTCTTCAAATTCTGGTAGACGTCATAATATTATGTATTTGTTATCAATTTTATCTGCGTCATTAAGCCTAATTCACTTTAAAATTAAACATTTCTCTAGACATTGCGATCCCAAATATTTTCTTTCTTTTTTTTCTACATTTTACATAATACGAAAGCATATATACAAGATTAACTAAACATGCTTACATTTACATTGGATTGTCCATATTTTCCCCGCAATTTGCCCACAAAATCGCCGCTGTCTCCGTATCGACTATTAGAATTGGAAATCGGCCTATTACGCACACGAAGAAACAAAGAATTTCTTACTTTAGAAAACCTGCCCATGCAGATACTAGAAAAATACTCAAGCTGGGATGCTTTTGTAGTGCAAGCATGCGCACAGTTTACAAAGTTTCAAACCCGATGTTAGTAGATCAAATTGCCAATTTTTGGTATATGCCGATGCACCATGAGAAATGCAGAAGGCATATCAGCCAATAATTATTTTGTGTCTTAAAATTAATACTTATGTTTTCTACATAAAATTCTTTATGAACGAGATGGATGCACGTTTCAAAATATTACATCGACGGCATGCGCAATACTGTGGCGGTTGTCGACTGAAATGAAAAAATAGGGCAGTACATGTAACTCGGTAAGTAGCCATTTCGCTGCCGTACGCATTGGCTTTACAGAGTAATTTCCCTTTGCGCTAGACATACGTGTGTCTGAAATGTGGAAAACGAAAATATTCCTCACAAACCGAACTTTCCTCGAAACGTTGGTCTAAAATCACATGAAATTCCTCGCATGTCTTACATCTAGGGTACTCTCTCTCTCTCTCTCTCTCTCTCTATCTCTCTCTCTCTCTCTCTCTCTCTCTCTCTCTCTCTCTCTCTCTCTCTCTCTCTCTCTCTCTCTCTCTCTCTCTCTCTCTCTCTCTCTCTCTCTCTCTCTCTCTAAACTTGTTCATTATTGTTTGTTATTATATCATACTGTCACCTTATAAATATAATATGCGTGTATTAATATATTTGGAAAGGGCTTTATATAAGTTGTAAAACTTGTGCCCAATCCTATTTCTACTTATGTGCAATACAATAAGTTTAAATCAAATCAAAATACCATTATGCTGAGATCTCGGTTTAGATCTGTTTAATAAGTCCTATGTACTTCCAAGATCTATGTATTGGACACAAGTTATCACCTTTATTATACAGTCAACTTTCTTTAATCATCCTGATTCTATCGACTCGTCGGTTTAGAACAAAAAACATCAGTTTAATAGTAGTTACAATACATTCATACATGTACATAATCAATACTATTGATTACTTTATACAATACTTAATACAAAATATACCCGGAGAAAGTAACCAATCAGATTAATTGGTTTCTCGTAACATTAGCTGATTTTATGTAGTTGATATTTTTTCTATTTCGTTTGAGGTTCTTAACATTAAATAAACCTATCGTTTTAAACAAACTCGGTTTTTAAAAATAACGTTTTTTTATCTTTCATTTCGCAACGAACCTCATCTTCAACATTATCTAAATACCAACGGTACAAACGCTGAATTTTCTCCGTACATTTTGGTATCGGCATTTTTCTACGGTTACGTTATGGGCTGATAGTCTAATGTTTGTAATTTGTAAAGTAATAAGGAGACTTCAAAGAAAAACGGAAAGAGAAATATAGAAAAACAAAAGAAAAAAGGCATAACTTTAAATCTTTTATCACACAATGATGTGGTACATGTTTTGAGATGTTTACAACGGGTCAGCATTCACGTGGAAACGTCACACGTGATCGATCTTAATTTCTTGTGACGAGTTGTGAAATATCGAGTTTTATATCAACATTGATGCGTTAAACAGTTTGTGATTTGACTTCGGGAGCAATCATCGCGAAAATGAAAAAAAAAAAAATGTAGAATATCCTCTCCAGACCAGATCGCGAAATTCTAATTTATTGAAATCGAATTCTTCCGTTTTAAATGAATGACCTCGACATTGTTGACCTCCAAAAAAACCGTTTATGCAGTATTATCATAGACATGTGTATCTAAATGTAAGTAGGACTGCCTGGCACTTACTTCACGCTCGTGTCATAGCATCTTATCAAAGTTCAGTCAGTCCGGATGATGCAATTATTTTAGTTTCGTAAAAATTGAAATGTATCTAATTTTAACAATTATAATATCATGTACTTTACAAGTCGTTACTCCGAATATAAGATTTCCATTCTAAGGAAACAAACCGTGCAAATGGACACGATCAGCGTATAATTAATGTTAAGTTAAACTCTTACCATAAAAATCAAAGACAAATAACGACGAAGGTCGACCTTGTCTGAGGCCTTAATGAGTGTAAATCGATGTGAAATGTATTATATTCACTTTAATTGACAAATAACTACGTAGAAAGGAAATGTTATCTGGCCTATAACTTACTTCATTTTAACGTTGGGATGCGACCGTTGAGGATCGCTAATTAAACTCATATTTGAGCCGTAAGGCAATGGTCAGAGCGCGCACGGCACAGACCCCCCCCCAACCGCGAGATCGCTGACGAGAAGTTGCTACTTAAAATTTATGGCTGTAGAATTACCTCACACAAAACAATAGACAGGGGCTATCCGAAGGTCACTAAATCCCCAGATTTCGGCCAATCGCTGCCACTTGACCATCCTAGACAGACAGTGAAGCATCTCTCAGTAGCATTGGTCAAAATCTGAAACTTTTGAAGAGTTTACCAAAATGGAGATGGAGCGTGTGAGTCAGGAAGTAAAAAGGGACATTGAGAATGTAAAAATTCCGTTAGAGAAAGACGATTTATCAGATGAAAGTAACGATGACGAGCCTATTGACTTAACGATAGAGTGTATAGGTGTCAAAGAGGAACCAAACTCGGACTCACAGGAAAAGACAGAGAACACGGCTACCCGATACATGAGGAAGAAAGCACGTCAGCTCCGAACTTCTCATCAAAGGTGTATGGTGAGTGAAGAAACCAAGAGGCGGACGGCCAATATCCAGGAACGACATCGTATGCAGAAAATGAGCTCGGCACTTCAACAACTCAAAGACTGTCTACCGGACGAATTCAAATTGTACAATAAGAAACTGTCAAAGATTCGTACACTGCGTGTGGCAATTGGATACATCCGAGCTTTGGAATCCATGTTAAAGTCAGCCCCAACACCTGTAAAACGTGATCACTTTCCTATTGGTACCCCCGGGGTCCCTGGGCCAAATGCAGCCTACCTAGCTGCCCTCGGAACGTGTACCCCGCAACACTGTCCGACTCCCGGAACAAATAGCTCCATGGAAACTCTGAACACCAATCCGGTCATGTACCCGGCCTACTTTCCTGGTTCGCCATATTGGATTACAAATGGTCCACAGACTCCGGCTTCCCGGATAATGTCTCTGCCCTCGTGCTACGAAACGCCTATCTGCCCGACCCCAGGGGTAACACCGGGACCCATCACACCTAAGTTCACACCTATATACGACAAACACACGGTTAATAAACTGGATTCCAGGTTTCATCGACTGTCAAGTGTTGCTAAGAGTCTTGTCCGCTCATCCGTATATTCATCGCCATTAGGGGACAGACGTAATGCTAATGAACTTAACTCGAGTTTCCTCAGTGCCGGAAGTGAGGAGGTGGTGGAACCGGAAGACGATGGTGGTAGGGAGCGGTTTTCCAGCGACTGCTGTTTCGCTATGGACGGTGTGTACCCTCTACCCTCGGACGATAACACACCAGACCAACACCAAATTGGATACGCTGGACATTGAACAGGTAATATAATTGTCTTAGTGTTTATTGAGATAGACACGTCAATATATTAGTATGAATTTGAATAACCTGTCAATTCTACCTTCATTTTTCCAAAAGATGTTACATTTCATACCAGTTTAAATATCTATTATTTTTATCCGTGAATAGGTAGGCGTATTTTTTTTACTTACACTTCCGCATTCTTCATCTGTTCCGAGCATCCGCCCAAACATGCAATTGTTTCACATTCGTTTTTCTGTTACGTTGTGGATGAAAGTTTTCCAACTATTATTAATTGACAGGTTCATTACATCATACATATGTATGTATAATGACCCAACCCATCCCCACGGGTCAACAATTCCCGCAAACCGATATAACTTTTAATTTTCCTTAAACATTTGATTAGATTAAAAAAAAAATGCGTAACAAGCAATCTGTTTTTATTAATCACTCTTAATGGCCTGGTAGGAAGCTCGCGGTCTTACTTAGGTAGGATACATCAGCACTCGGTGGAAAACGCACTTCTTTTGCGGGAATCGAACCGGACGGTTAGGTGATAGACGAGTGCTTTACCATTGCGCCGCTCGATCACGTACACTGTTTTCACGTCAGTGTTTATAATCTTATCCAAAACAGTTTATCAGTATTCTCCTCATTACCTCCAAAAGGAAGAGTACAAAAGAAATGAAACGTGTAATACAAACATTCCGAACATATCACCACGATTACATAATAGACAATACATTTGTACCTTACATACACGTACATACAAAGTATCAGGTTATATAGCATATTTGTTCGCAATAGTCTCCATAAAGTCTTATCTTATTATAATGAGAGTATTAAATCATCTGTTAAGTAGAATATATCTAGAGTACACGCATAGTACGTAGTAAAGATACATCACATTGTAATGTGACTCTGACACCAACTATGTAATTAAACTTAAGCTTGTATCAAAGAGGTGTACTGTTAACAAATCCATGCATATTAATGTATACATCAGATATTGTTTCTTATTTGATAGCATTCTAATCATTATTATCATTCACAAGTTGATGATCGAATTCACTGACCCAAATAATCATAAAGATATGTCACTGACGGTATTAGAATTAAATAGATTAAATATCGACACGATTATTTTATTTATATGGTATTATCGGGACAAAATTTAGAATATATGACAAGTCGTTAATTTAATTATTAATTAATAAAACTTTATATGATACACGAATGTTTTAATTAGACTACAAGTGTATACTACGAGGTGTACATTACCATCAGTTTCGGATGTCAGGTCTGCTTTCCCGCGAGAAATATTCCGCTTGGTGTTTAGTTCCGATTTATGGTACCCAACAAATTTTACACTTGTCCATCTAACTTGGCAACATTTCAGGCAGTGATAGAAAGTGGAGTAGATAACATAAGTATATACATACCTAACTACACATATCATGGAAGGACATTATTTTTAAATCAATAGTATCTCTCCAGATAAATAGAAATTACTTATACTACTTCAGTAATAAAACATATTTTCATTTTACTATGTTTACAAATTATTTAAGTCTTTTCAAATCTGTATTTGGATGATGTTACATGCTAGAGTAGAACACCGATGATTATCCCCAGATATCACTGTTGGTGACAAAATCCTCCCTATTCCTCCTACGCCGACAAGTTCACGTGTCATCCTCTTCTCTTAGTCATGATAACAGCAAATAAAATTCATTTATCATATGACAAACTAGCGGGATTAACTGACGAAATGTGAAAGGTATTCGTCTCATTTGCATTCCATTTCATGGCATATTTATTCACAATACTATAGACAGAATTATCAGGTTATCTTCAAGTTATCAAATTTAAACTTTCTTTATTTTTACAACCTTTGCGAAACAAGCTTTAAACGCCTATGAAATGTGAGTACGTCACCACTGCGCCACCCGACCACTAATAATAGTCAAGTTAGAAGCGTATGTGTTACCGAACAAACAAAAAGAAAGTAAAAAAAAACAATGAAAATACGGGAATATGTTTTATACCATCCTTATCCAATAACGTCTAGGGCTGTCATCTTTTTACCGAGTCAATTCTGGAAAGTGCTTTGTTATTTATCCCGTCAGGTTTTGTGTTATGTTTTTTTCTCTTTATCCAGTTTAGTGTTGTTTGTTTTCTATCCGGTCGTGTGTAGAGTTGTTTATAATTTATCCAGTCAAGTTTAGTGTAGATTACTCTTTATCCGGTCGTGTGTAGAGTTGTTTATAATTTATCCAGTCAAGTTGAATGTAGATTACTCTTTATCCAGTCGTGTGTAGAGTTGTTTATAATTTATCCAGTCAAGTTGAGTGTAGATTAATCTTTATCCAGTCGTGTGTAGAGTTGTTTATAATTTATCCAGTCAAGTTGAGTGTAGATTACTCTTTATCCAGTCGTGTGTAGAGTTGTTTATAATTTATCCAGTCTAGTTGAGTGTAGATTATTCTTTATCCAGTCGTGTGTAGAGTTGTTTATAATTTATCCAGTCAAGTTGTGTGTTGATTACTCTTTATCCAGTCGTGTGTAGAGTTGTTTATAATTTATCCAGTCAAGTTGTGTGTAGATTACTCTTTATCCAGTCGTGTGTAGAGTTGTTTATAATTTATCCAGTCAAGTTGAGTGTAGATTACTCTTTATCCAGTCGTGTGTAGAGTTGTTTATAATTTATCCAGTCAAGTTGAGTGTAGATTATTCTTTATCCAGTCGTGTGTTGAGTTGTTTATAATTTATCCAGTCAAGTTGAGTGTTGTTTGTTTTCTATCCAGTCGTGTGTAGAGTTGTTTATAATTTATCCAGTCAAGTTGAGTGTAGATTACTCTTTATCCAGTCGTGTGTAGAGTTGTTTATAATTTATCCAGTCAAGTTTAGTGTAGATTACTCTTTATCCAGTCGTGTGTAGAGTTGTTTATAATTTATCCAGTCAAGTTGTGTGTAGATTACTCTTTATCCAGTCGTGTGTTGAGTTGTTTATAATTTATCCAGTCAAGTTGAGTGTTGTTTGTTTTCTATCCAGTCGTGTGTAGAGTTGTGTTTTTACAGTCAGGTGTAGAGATTGTTTAATCATTTATGCTATTAATTACACCATGTAGTCCAACGATAAGAAATTTTGTATAAAGTAAATTCTGGCGTTTACTTGGATTAATTTATTTGCAGTGATTTAGCGAAAAAACTAGAAATGAACATTAATTCAAAATGGTCAGAGGATATAAAGTTTTCCAACACAGTATTGTTTAAATTACATCACAATATTGTTTAAATTACAACACAATATTGTTTAAATTACAACACAATATTGTTTAAATTACATCACAATATTGTTTAAATTACATCACAATATTGTTTAAATTACAACACAATATTGTTTAAATTACATCACAATATTGTTTAAATTACATCACAATATTGTTTAAATTACAACACAATATTGTTTAAATTACATCACAATATTGTTTAAATTACATCACAATATTGTTTAAATTACATCACAATATTGTTTAAATTACATCACAATATTGTTTAAATTACATCACAATATTGTTTAAATTACATCACAATATTGTTTAAATTACATCACAATATTGTTTAAATTACATCACAATATTGTTTAAATTACAACACAATATTATTTAAATTACAACACAATATTATTTAAATTACAACACAAAAATATTTTGTTGATAAGTTTAAAATAAAATAGTATTTAAATTACACTGTACCACACAATAGTATTTCAGCTACAACTCAGAAGCATTAGATTACAAAATTATAGTGTTTAAATACATCACAGTAATATTTATATTACAACACAATATTTGAATTACAACTCAACAGAGTTTAGATTACAACACAGTAGTATTTAGATTTTACATTAAGTAAAACTTTTATATTCCCTTTCTATTTTTCGATCTCAATCTATCTTAAATGTTTGTAAGCTCGATGATCCATACCTTATGTATTGCGACAATGAAATATGTATTCATCGAAGTAAAAATAATTTATATAATGTACATGTATCGTTTGTTGGCGTGTCTGGTTATTTATCACTAAAACCTTACGTTGACAAGAGGTCTGTCATTGCGAAATAACACAAATATTTGTATAGTTATTTAGTAATTACACAGTGTGTACTTGACGGACCTTTAAAAAAATACAAAACCAGATCATTTATCAAAAAAAATGAAATTATAACAAAAATCAGTTGGTACCAGAATTCTCCATTATTGATTCATCAAAATAGATTAATTATTTACCTAGAGTCACAGGTATATACTCCAGGTAGGAAATGACAACAGACATCAACATTGTGTCATTACATAATAATGCCGCGTGGGCACGTGTTAACATGGTGTATACCGCCCATGTCATTATATTAATTGTACAATTAAAATGCCGGATTCTAAAAACTGACATGAAGGTAATTGAAATATCCGTTTTTCACTTCTCATCGATATATTTGGTTAAACATATAAAATGGCATGTTGTTGTACACCTGTAATAAAGTTACAATATTAAGTAATATAATATCGATTTTGATTGTCGTAATGTCTCACTGTTGCGTTATACAATGTAACTAACGATGGTATTTGAGAAATTGTGGGTAAATTTTTATTTGATTTTCCTCGAATGATTCTGTGGAATTGTTAACGCAGAGATCTGTACTTATATATTGTGGTTTTCACAGTAATGTGTTCTTAATTCCACAAGCTCTTAAGTAGCTAGATTTAATAGCTTAATTTAATGTAAAGCTTCAACTTATTGTCAAATTAAGGTCTAATCAACAGGACGTCTTGTTTGTCGATAACAGATTTCTCCCCCTCGCCCCTCCCCCTTAAGGTTCCGGCGATATCATTCACACGTACACAAGTGGCGATTAATTAGCGATTTCACGCTAATGGCTCTCCTCACACTACTTTGTGACTATTTCAATCACTGAAGTGAATCCACCCATCTAACCTCCGGTCCCCTGAGATGTCAGGTCTCCTGATTCCGGAATCCTGAAATGATTGTTTAATTAGGGTCATAAAATGATTAAGTTCTCCCCTGTGGGACGGGACGTGTGAGAGATGTTATCCGGTTGTATGACGGTGTGAGAATACACCTAATGAGGGATGATAGACGACAGACAGAAACTTTCAGATCCTTTCTTTACATCCCTTGTCTATATAAATTAGCGAATCGGCGAAAAGAAATGGATTTCTGCTGTCTTTTGTATCAGTGTTCTTTAAAGATTATATCAAACACACCTTTGATAAAACACCGAACCGTTAAACCGTTCTTAGACGTAAAAGCCATTCACTTTCTATTGTTTAAGAATTTAAGAGGGAAGCGAGTTCTTGTATTATTTATAGTTTTATTACACATGTCAAACACATGGCACGGAAAATTTAACACTCTCGTATGCTCTTTGCTTGTCGCTCGTTGCCACCGTGGATGAAATTGTGAGAACGTTCTGCTTCTGACTTTGTCATCGGTAAGCGCCATTCATTTTTGAAAATGGAATGCTTTCTTTGGATAGAATATGTTCCGTTCTTACTTCTCTTATAAAATATATGGCTTAATCCAAAAAACTACGAGTTACCTCCCCTGAACCCCTCAGTGATGACTGCACTATCCGACCCTCAACAATTTCTTATATATTTTCCCAATACCATGGTTACATAAACAATGCATTTGATATATGTTTGAATGTACGTTAATCAATTATCCTTTTCATGGTTTTGTTTACTAGAGTGAGATGTTGGAGACAAGACCATACATGTAGTAAAGTCCTAATGCCATTTCCTATCGGACAAGACATGAACTGATGTACAAAGATTTTGTGACCGGAAGCTGTAGGGTCATTTTCTCCTCCTGAGACGGCAACGTGTTGGAGACCATTTTCCTTTCACATGATCAGCAGCTGTTGTGGTCATTGCTTTTTTTTTCTTTTTTTTTCGACCGGAAGCTATTGGAGAACATTTTTCTGGTCGGAAGTTATTGGAGACCATTCCTGATGACGCAAAGTTGTTGAGGAACATTGCAACAGCATACCGTATCTGTGGCAATGCTATATTTTAGTATACGAGGAGCTGCTAATCAGACTACATCAGGCTACACGAGAAGTCGTTCCTAATGTTAATGTTAATGAATATAAGCTGAACCAAGAGAAATGTTGTTTCTTGTATGTAAAACATTTCATAAGTAATAAAATGTATATGATAATATTGGAAGATCCTCTGTTGCATTTAGAAGCCTTAATGTGTTTAAACCTGATCAATTAGCGTCCTGACGTTGATAGTTAGCAACAATTAGAGTTATTGAAAGTTCGTGTATATTTTATGACACCATTTCGTTTCGTACGACGAAAATTTACAAAACTTTAATATTCATTTACAATTCTCTTATGATATTAGATTTCAAAGTTCATTCCTGTTCATTTCCATAAAAAAAAACACACACACACACAAAATTCTTTGAGTGCAGCAAGTCAGTTTATGACGCATAGTGAAAAAAAACATAGAGACGATGGAGATTACAAACAGATAAAACTGAGATATATAGCTAAAGGCGGTGTTACATTTGAATTACTTCGTTAAACTAACAGTAACATAAAACCTAGGTCTTAAATCTGCAGAGTCAAATTCCTTGTTATAATCTTTATATTCACTAACGACAGAGAAACTGTTTTCTATCTGTGAATCATATGTACATGTATATACATATGTACAATACCTGTTCGCTGTGCCCAATGCCATCAGATAAACTGTTCTTTTAACTTAGTGGTATAGGAAACATGGAACTCTTCAATTGAAGCAATTTCCATTAAAAAGTTAGTCGGGTTCAGTCGTGTCGAGGTTGGAATTTAACTTCCTCAGTGTAATACAGAGCATGTTAATAATATATAATATGTATAGATATTCTTGTGAATTAGCGTGTCCTAGTTCTATAATCTAGCAGGTTTATATTTCCATAACAATGGGCGGTACGGCTTTGACGTCACTATGTCTTGATAAGGCTGGACTATCAAATCAGAGAAAGAAATGCGTGGACATAATTTCAGTGGGAAAAAGTAATGATGTAAAGATCATTTACAATTATATATATATTTTATAATGTTGATAGGTAGAAAATGTGAAAACTTTTAAAAGTATCTCTGGTGTTCGTTTTAAGGAGAGTATAATATAAGACGGTAAGGAGTTATCTCCCTTCCCATGCATGACAAAGTTGTTCTACTTAAACCGGCTATTTCAAATGATCAGCAGTTATAATAAATAGAAAAACGTGTCCAAGACACTTATATATAAATCTAACATCATATTATCAACAGTTAAGATGTATTCAGAATTGCACTTAATGACCTATGTAACCTAATTCAATGGTAAAGTTTCATGTAACGTCACAAAAATCGTACGTAATGTCTATTATTAGGATGGGGCAAGGAAAACCATGACTACACAAACGTGATATATAGAGAATACACGGTCTGTGTCTTAAAATCTAAGCTGTATTTTGGCGAGGATGAAGAAAGACAGAAGTGGCGAGTCAATTTTGTCTTTCTGTCCCGAGTCAAAATACAGCTTATTTTTTAAGACACAGACCATGTACTTTGGTGGAAATTACTACTGTTTGTTTACTTGATTATCTCGCCGGGTTGGGGTGAAGGTTCTATGATGTTACATAAACACGGCTAGTCATCTCCATAAAGTCATATTAGGTATACATTTTTTTTTATTCAAATATATTTTATTTGTCAATCAACAAAAAGGATTGGGCACAAGTTATCGCAACTTAAAAACGCCTTCTCCATAAGATTTCATTATACACAAATGGCATGACAACAATAACAATAACATTTACAAAAGTATATATATATGAGTATAGAAAATAAGTGAAGAAAGGAATGGGGGAGAAAGGAAGAAAAGGGAACGATAGAGACTAAATGGGGTAAGATATGATATAATATACAAAAATGCTACTGATCTTAAAACCTTTACTATTTTTTATGTATGTTTGAACGACAAGAAAAATACTTTCATTATCTTCATCAGACAGGTTTGGAGAACCAGAAAGAATAACATTAAGAGAAACGTTACAGTAACGTGTGATACTGTCAAACATGATTTGTCGTTGTTGTGTATACAGCACACAATCAAAAAAATAATGTATTACATTTTCACACCTATTACCACATGCACATGTAGGATCACTTACAATATTAACTCTATACAAATCATATTTTAAAATACTACAAGAATGACGCAATCGTGTGTGTAAAATATTCAGTTTACGATTTCCAACATCAACATTGTTCATAATGTCCTGGCATACCTTTACAACTGATGTTTTGATATCAAATGATGTGATACAAGACGTCATTATAGCGTCAAAATATAACGTAAATATTATCCAATGAAAGGCCGTCATAAATTTGAATGCACTCGATGGTAAGGACCTCATGATTAACCAGATGGCATTCATATTGACAATGAATACAATCGGATCACCGTCTAAATGTTATATCAACATTTCAGATACTATTCTAAGATATTAACGTGAATTTATATTGAGTGTTATCTGAGGCGACGTGACAAGCGCTGACGTAACAGGTTTACGTGACGCCACCATGACGTCATGTCTACGTTCCAGTGAATACAATCCTAATTAACACAGAGTGATGTGGAAATGTAAGTTACATGTATTATTAAACACAACACACGTCCCTAATGATACACAGTGCGTCAAACAATACACAAGGAGAAAACTAGCTTATATTGTTTTAGTATTCAAGTATTTAATGGTAAACCATTTCCAACCTTTTAAAATTGATCATGGGTTCTATGTTTACTGGTGTATCTAAGCAGTAGGAAATGGGCGAACCAAGGTTCTGGCATTAATTACGTGCATACACTCTCATACAGAACTTCTTTCTTTTGTATGAGATATACTCTTTTGCTATTTCCCCTAAGACTATAGGTTAGAATTTCGATACACAGACTGGAACAAGGCGTTAGTGAGGCAGAACTAACAAGGGGACATAACCAATGTAACACTGACCACATACTGTGAGTGACCTTGAAAAACACAAAGGGTATTATCGTATTGTAGTGAGTTCTCAGCGGATATAAAGCCGAGCTTCGCTTAGGGTGTTATTAAATAAAAAGGTGTTTTTGCTGTATCAGTCGTAACCCTGTTATGACTTGTATAAATTGTAAATAAAGAGGCGATACACGACACAGTTCAATGAAGAGATAATTCCATACCATTGTCAGGAAAATAATATTCATTTATCATAAATAAAAATATTAAACATTTCTTAACCAGTTTGAACCAAATAATAAGTTGTTTGAATAACTCAGGTCCTATACCGATATTTTTCCTCTGCAGAACTTCCGGTCATGGATGGATGAACTTTTAGATTTGTCAAAGACCATAGACGGACGGGAGGTACACACTGGTTTACAATTTTCAAAATTCTTCGGCACGCGCTCTCACAATCCGACCGTTTACATGCTGGATACATTGTCCTACCATTGAATACGTCGTTCAGTAACATGTCTACCATCAAGTATTAATCACACAAATACAAAGATGTACATGTACCAGTTCTGTTGTGATACGATATATAGATCAAATTATTATAGTACTGTTTTCACTGGCGACCTTGTGATAAGGTTGTCCCTATTCTAAGGCATTTATTAAAACAGGCATAAACATGATATATCGCCGGTTTGTGCATTATTTCTAGGTTAATTTGTTATTGTTCCTGTGGTCTTGAATTCTGTCGGTGTCTGTCGGAGTCACTAATGTGGCTGGCAACCACCAATCGGATTCAATATTCAAATGAGAAATTTGCGAATGATATGAATTATATGTACCGTCATATCAGGCTACCATCGAGGTTGTCCAAATTATCAGTAAATAACTGTATAGGCTGTGCGATAATGGGGATATGTTTGGTCTGTTTAGTAAATATTAACCAGCCTGCACGTGAAAGGTGAATACTGTATCTTATTATCACTTGTAAATAATGAGACCTTGGGAAGAGAAAGAGTAAAATTCAGTGCAAAATCAAAATTGGCAAAAAGATACGAATACATACATTTTAAATGACATTTTGACATAAACTAAAATCAAATAGCATGCTATATATAGACATTTACTTTTGTGATCCCCGCCAAGGAATCGGGTGACTAGAACAGGTGTCGCACGATAGTGACACGAAATACGACTGTTCGTGACGTACACCATCAGCTCGTGCACCCTTACCCTAACATCAGAGGGAGGACACTGTTCACAGATGGCGTACATCGCTCTTACCAAACCCTCAGGGTGAGGGTCGGCTAGTACAGGTCACCCCTAACGTGACATCAGAGGGGGGGGGAGACACTATTATCAGATGGCGTACATCGCTTCTACCAAACCCCCTGGGTGAGGGTCGGCTAGTACAGGTCACCCCTAACGTGACATCAGAGGGGAAACACTGTTCACAGATGGTGAACATCGCTCCTACCAAACCCCCAGGGTGAGGGTCGGCTAGTACAGGTCACCCCTAACGTGACATCAGAGGGGGGGGGAGACACTATTCACATATGGCGTACATCGCTCCTACCAAACCCCCAGGGTGAGGGTCGGCTAGTACAGGTCACCCCTAACGTGACATCAGAGGGGAAACACTGTTCACAGATGGTGAACATCGCTCCTACCAAACCCCCAGGGTGAGGGTCGGCTAGTACAGGTCACCCCTAACGTGACATCAGAGGGGGGGAGACACTATTATCAGATGGCGTACATCGCTCCTACCAAACCCCCAGGATGAGGATCGGCTAGTACAGCTCACCCCTAACGTGACATCAGAGGGAGGACACTGTTCACAGATGGCGTACATCGCTCCTACCAAACCCCCTGGGTGAGGATCGGCTAGTACAGGTCACCCCTAACGTGACATCAGAGGGAGGACACTGTTCACAGATGGCGTACATCGCTCCTACCAAACCCCCAGGATGAGGATCGGCTAGTACAGGTCACCCCTAACGTGACATCAGAGGGAGGACACTGTTCACAGATGGCGTACATCGCTCCTACCAAACCCCAAGGATGAGGATCGGCTAGTACAGGTCACCCCTAACGTGACATCAGAGGGGGGACACTGTTCACAGATGGCGTACATCGCTCCTACCAAACCCCAAGGATGAGGATCGGCTAGTACAGGTCACCCCTAACGTGACATCAGAGGGGGGGCACTGTTCACAGATGGCGTACATCGCTCCTACCAAACCCCAAGGATGAGGATCGGCTAGTACAGGTCACCCCTAACGTGACATCAGAGGGGGGACAGTGTTCACAGATGGCGTACATCGCTCCTACCAAACCCACAGGATGAGGGTCGGCTAGTACAGGTCACCCCGAACGTGACATCAGAGGGAGGACACTGTTCACAGATGGCGCACATCGCTCCTACCAAACCCCCTGGGTGAGGGTTGGCTAGTACAGGTCACCCCGAACGTGACATCAGAGTGGGGACACTGTTCACACTGTTGACACTGCTGTGGGGATAGAAGTGACTCGCTGCTATTTGCCAGGACTTGTTAGCTCTGTTGTGACATTTAGTGTGTTATAATCATAAAGCATCACTGAAAGCCTGGTGAAGACCTTAACAAGATAATTTTACGAGTTATTGGATATATAAATGAATATACAGTTATGTGTTGATTATAAAGATAATATAATAAGCAAAATCCTCCATTTTTTCTATAAGGCAGGCAAGTCGACTTTCGGGTAGATGTCGTGACGTCATGGTACGTGTGAATTACGATATTTATTATAGAGATGTGTTACAAATCACTTTTAATAGCGGAAATCTTATGTGAACATATAGATCTAAAAGTGTTTTTTGGTTTAGAAATACATTAAATAGTCTAAGGACTGGAAAACATAGCCCGTGATTTACCTGAATACGTAAACCCGATACGACGGATGGAAGAATAGTTGTTTATCTGTTTAAGTGAAACTATTGACGTTTGTAGTCTTTCACAAAGTTGCGTGTAAGTAACTAGTCCATGTGTATATTTAGGATAATGTTTATAAATTGTACACACATCACCTGTGCCGACTTGGATAAATATAGTTTATTACCAGTAATCGCTTTGCTTAGTTCACCGGCATGAATGACTTCTACTTGATTAACTTTACAACAATACACAATCACAGCTGCATGACGTCCTGTACTATTACCTACACTTTTTTTATGAAGTGAACAATATTCCGAACACTTTCTAAGCCCTGTAACCTAATCAACACATATTGACAGCTCCCCTAAATGACATAGCGTGGCAGTTTTACATTAACTTCCACAGGATGAGTCAACCGATATCTCTCAATTTAGGTTTTTTGTTAAGTTTTATGTTTCAGCCTTACACACTCTACTGTCATCTCCGACCCCTCCCCACACTGGGTGTACGGTCGAACAGAAGATCATGTTGAGCGACCTGCGGTGTCCGCACACCGACCTAGAAGCAGTGAGGCATGTTGGCACGCAATTACGGTACAGGGGCGGAGGGGGCGGTGAGAGCGACCAGGGACTTAGTTCACGTTGCTCGTCATAGAGCTCCAACACGGAATCCGATTTCTGCTATTTAAAGCTCTGGCTCCAATCTGGACAGTCCGATTTCTGTGGACAGAGCAAAAATGTGTCTATATTCAGAAATAATCCGGCGTACGCAGCGAGCCTCCTGTTCAAGTTGAAAAGTGTAAGCTGGATTAAAATGGTTTTGTCATCCGAGAGTATAGAAAACCGCTGAGTTAGCCTCAATTTAATCCAAAGGACTTTTGTCTACATTCTTTCATACACATGTTTGTAAACGGTTGAGATAATGTAAACAAACGTAGCAATAAAGAGATACCCACCTCATACATGGGTGTGACAATCGCCGGGTACTAACTCGGAGGACTGGTAGAACGTGGACAACGAAGGAACAAATAGAAACTTTCGAATAATATGCTGTCAGTAGCTCTTTTAATTTCGTGAACTTTCGTCATTCGAGATGCATGTTATTTCATTATGGATACTGTGTTTACTTTTGGTGTCTCCGGTAATTTCCAAGAAACATGAGATCCAACTCGTGGACAATGGATACACGGGACTGAAGGTAGTAATTTCTGACAAGGTTCCGGAGACTGCTGGACTGGTCGATAGAATAAAGGTAAGACATTACTTGTGCGGACCATTAATTACAACTATATACAGAATAAAACATAGATCAGCACCTACGTCTGGATTAGAGGACCAGAGATCGGCTGTCAAAGAGTATCACTTGTGATGGCAAATTATCTCAATTTTCTAACATGCAATTTAAAGCAGTACACATTACGTACAGGAAGCCACGATTGTCTCTGTTGCTGGTTTAATCGCCCCGTGGGCATCTCTGATCATTTCAAGGCCTGAAATCCTTGCATGCCACCAAGAACGATAAGGTGAAATGGTCGTAGACATAACCATGACAACACAGATTTGTCTGTATCTCAAGTTTTCTTTGAAACACAATCCGCCAAGATAAAGGGACACGTACATATTTAAATGTTCTACTATTTAAGGTAGAATATTGTAGCAATATTATTGCATTTTTAATACTATTGCAAAACCAATACTTTATGTAAAATATACAACAAGCGTCATTATGTTACAGAAACCATGTACAATAAAATTACATAAATGACAATACACATCAACCATTTAATGTCATAACACTTAAACCATGTAATGTTATAACACTTAAACCATATAATGTTATAACACTTAATACATGTAATGTTATAACACATAAAACATATAATGTTATAACACATAAACATGGAATGTTATAACACATAAACATGTAATGTTATAACACATAAACATGTAATGTTATAACACATATAATGTTATAACACATAAACATGAAATGTTATAACACATAAACCATGTAATGTTATAACACATAAACCATGTAATGTTATAACACATAAACCATGAAATGTTATAACACATAAACCATGTAATGTTATAACACAAAAACCATATAATGTTATAACACTTAAACCATGAAATGTTATAACACACAAATCATGTAATCTTATAACACATAAACCATGAAATGTTATAACACTTAAACCATATAATGTTATAACACACAAATCATGTAATCTTATAACACATAAACCATGAAATGTTATCACACATAAACCATGTAATGTTATAACACAAAAACCATATAATGTTATAACACTTAAACCATATAATGTTATAACACATAAACCATGTAATGTTATAACACATAAACATGTAATGTTTAACACTTAAACCATGTAATGTTATAACACATAAAACATGAAATGTTATAACACATAAACCATGTAATGTTATAACACATAAACCATGAAATGTTATAACACATAAACCATGTAATATTATAACACATAAACCATGTAATGTTATAACACATAAACCATGTAATGTTATAACACATAAAACATATAATGTTATAACACATAAACCATATAATGTTATAACACATAAACCATATAATGTTATAACACTTAAATTATAACACATAAATGTTATAACACATAAACCATGTAATGTTATAACACATAAACATGTAATGTTATAACACTTAAACCATGTAATCTTATCACATATAAACCATGTAATGTTATAACACTTTAACCATGTAATGTTATAACACATAAACCATATAATGTTATAACACTTAAACCATGTAATGTTATAACACATAAACCATGTAATGTTTAACACTTAAACCATGAAATGTTATAACACATAAACCATGTAATGTTTTAACACATAAACCATGTAATGTTATAACACATAAACATGTAATGTTATAACACTTAAACCATGTAATGTTATAACACTTAAACCATGTAATGTTTAACACTTAAACCATGAAATGTTATAACACATAAACCATGTAATGTTTTAACACATAAACCATGTAATGTTATAACACATAAACATGTAATGTTATAACACTTAAACCATGTAATGTTATAACACTTAAACCATATAATGTTATAACACATAAACCATGTAATGTTATAACACTTTAACCATGTAATGTTATAACACATAAACCATGTAATGTTATAACACATAAACCATATAATGTTATAACACATAAACCATATAATGTTATAACACTTAAACCATATAATGTTATAACACTTAAACCATGTAATCTTATCACATATAAACCATGTAACGTTATAACACATAAACATGTAATGTTATAACACATAAACATGTAATGTTATAACACTTTAACCATGTAATGTTATAACACTTAAACCATATAATGTTATAACACTTAAACCATGTAATGTTATAACACATAAACCATTTAATGTTATAACACTTAAACCATGTAATGTTATAACACATAAACATGAAATGTTATAACACATAAAACATTTAATGTCATAACACTTAAACCATGTTATGTTATCACACTTAAACCATGTAATGTTATAACACATAAACCATGTAATGTTATAACACATAAACCATGTAATGTTATAGCACTTAAACCATGTAATGTTATAACACATAAACCATGTAATGTTATAACACATAAACATATAATGTTATAACACATAAACATGTAATGTTATAACACATAAACCATATAATGTTATAACACATAAACCATATAATGTTATAACTCATAATGTTATAACAAATACTCCATGCAGCATTTTTCAAATGTAAATTATAATACAAAATATGTATAGTAGAATGCACAAACCACGTAATGTAATACACACCCCATGTAATGTGATACACAAATTACACAATATATTACACAAACCACGTAATGTAATACATGAATCGTGATATATTTTGTTACACAAAAATGTAATATTATAAACAGAATCAATGTGATATGATAATAGAGGATACAGGTACTATTATGATATTCAATTCCCATTATAATACACAAATCATTTTATATTATAACACAGAAACCATGTAATATCATAATACACCTAGAATAACTGTACAATAATGCTACTGTAAATCCATTAAGACCAGGGACATGTTTACAGAACTGTTTAAACTTACTGATATCAAGCTCAGAAACCGCTACAGATTGAAATGAGACAATGACACGCTTTTTATCAATTCTGCCACGACGAAATATCAGAACACTCGATAATCCAAACATTTGCACGTCCCTAAGGCGGTGCGGTTAATTTAGATTTCACTGAATTTTAAAACACATATCTATTTTACAACCAGATGATTTTAATGACGAGTTAAATAGTCCGTTGAGATTTGTGTAACATCTCCGCACTTAGAAACTTCATTCAACACATAAGATTAAGACATGAAAGCTATGAATCTAATTAAGATCATGTCAGAGAACTATTATCCCCAGGTGTACATTAGAACTTGACGCCGTCTTTTAACATCCTGGATCCGGATTTGTGATACCCGTATAATGTTACATGTGTTTGGAAACTTCTCCCCATTTTATGGCTCCGTCCTTCCTTATATAGTTCATGCCCAGAGTTTACTATTCAAGAAATCTCTTAAAACTAAGCCATATATTAGTGGGTTCTGGTATAATCAGTACAAGGATTAGGTTTCTAGCACTGCCCTCTGTTACAATATGTGACGTCACCACTACCTTATATTATATATGTCAGCAATGTTAGAGGGTTGGAATATAAAGTTAATATTATCCCTGCAACTTAAGTTGTACTTAAGTCTGAAAGTGAACAAAAAGCCAGTATGGTCATATACATGTAATATGTGACAGTTCAAAGATTTATAATATAAAAACATTGGCCTTTTACATTATAGTCCGAGCAATAGAATGTGTATTACTGCAGAAAAGATAATAATAAATAAATAAATAAAGAGATAAATAGATAAATAAATAGATAAATAAAAGTTAATTGCGGCTGATTTATACAATGTTCTCATATAAAACCAAAAACCTGACATTTATTTTCTTAAATATTTTCTTTCCGTTGGACGGATGTATATATCTAATATCTCTCTGTTTCATCCTTTAACTCATGCGGATCCATTATTCATTAGACATAAAATAAATATAAGCAAATATTCTAAAATTTGAAAAAAATGAAATCATATTTATTTTTATCATGAATATCACGTTTAAAAACAAGAAAACGCTGTAACGTTAAAATTTTAAAAATATCACAAAACGATAATTTTGAAAAAATAGCGTTGTCGGCTCAGTTTGATTAAACCATTAAAAACTTGTTCTAGATATGTAGAATTTTATATCATATTATTGTAAGAAGTCCGTAACAACGTATTGACATCAACTGTAATGATTACATAGGTCTAATTGTGTTATCCTTAACCCAGATAACACAGACACATCCTGCTATATCGTATATAGAAACCGAGAGGTAAATTTTAACTTTGAGCACACAGCGATATAAACAACGTTATAATCCCGAGACATGTATAAAATGTATACCACATGTAAGTAAAACTCGTAAATATGTTTATTCGACATAATTGATGGATTTTAAAAATTATAATTGTTTTATTAACCACCTGCAGGCCGTGACACATGTATTAGCTAAGGCGAGACGAATCAGATGTTCAGTTGTGGGAGGTTTAAGACGCGGAAATTCTAGTCGTACAATTTTTTCACCTGTGTGATTCAGCTTTTCATTGTAAGCATTTAAAACTTTTTGTTGTCCGAGCTCAAATCAACCTTAACACTCTTAAATTTATAATGCGAACAAGTATTTACAGGGTGATATATATTAATATCATTTAGGATTATCGTGTTATTGTTTTCATGTTACAGGTACACAAATATTTTATGTCTGAACACAGGTCCACTCTTTTAGGTTCAAAAGACTCGGATAGGTTACTTTGTTGCTGCCATGAAAATTCTTTAAATGAATTTTTGTCAAACATATCATTTAAAACAGAAACAGTGGACGATATACATATTCACGACATCTTGAGAAGATGGCTGACAAACTTAGGAAGGTGATATCACCTGATGGCTGACAAACTTAGGGACTTAATATCACCTGATGGCTGACAAACGTAGGAAGGTGATATCACCTGATGGCTGATAAACTTGGGAAGGTGATATCACCTGATAGCTGACAAACTTAGGAAGGTGATATCACCTGATGGCTGGCAAACTTAGGAAGGTGATATTACCTGATAGCTGACAAACTTAGGGACTTAATATCACCTGATGGCTGACAAACGTAGGAAGGTGATATCACCTGATGGCTGATAAACTTGGGAAGGTGATATCATATAGGATATATATATATATATATTGCTTTTACCTCGGCTTTCGTTAATATCACTTTTCATGGGTGGATAGATTATTTTATCAACCTGATTTAATGTCAATATCTGTTTAAAGTCACCCGATGACTTAACCTAGAGAAGGTAATATCACCCGACTACTGACAAACCCATGACTGACCTATATGTGAATTTCGGGCAGGTAACATCAGCTAAAGTCAGTACCCAGATTCTGCCTTGTAGTGATATAAAAGCCTTCTAATATCCGACACATCTGACGTCACATGATAAAGGGACCAATTAAACAGCATAGTACAAAATAAATGTAAGTTGTATGTAGGTAATGGTATACAAAAGTATGTCAATGTAGCTGTGATTGTAGGGTTCGAATTCCTAGCGACAATGATCGATATCCTTGGTTAAACCGTCACCCACAAATGAATACGATGTTTATGGGATACAAAACGTGTTCAGTCCTAATAACCTTGACCTCAATCCTTTGCAGACGGCCTTCACTGACGCGTCCAGTTTACTCTATTCTGCCACCAAGAACTTGGTGTATTTCAAGGAGATAACTATTGTTGTCCCGAAGTCTTGGTCTTCCTCCACCCAGTATACTACCAGTTCTGGGTCAGTATCAAGCAGTATGGACTTTCTGGTGGACACTGCAAAACCAGAAACAGGAAATACGCCATATGTCCATGGACTGACTAAGTGCGGCGGACAAGGCTTGTATGCGCATGTCACACCGGAACTGATGCTTACATCTCAGTCAATAGGATATGGCCCTATTGGTAAGGAAGCGGTGTTCTAGTCAGTGTTGAGGATACCATGTTTAATTTTACCATTGCCTAACGTCTAACGCTCCCATCTCTCCGTGAGGTGCGAACACTACCAATAATGTTGTGTTGGTAATACATTAACGATACATTCCTAAAAAAAAAGTGTGTCCTCAGACTAAATAATTTTGAGATAATCATATTGTTAATGTTATCGCGTCAAGTATCTTATACCCCAGGAAAGTGGACGGTATTGATAATAGGAAATCGTGTAAGTAATGTGTTTCTGTTCCACCCACTGAACTGAAAAATGATACGACAGAGGTAATATTTCTGTATATCGCTGGTAGTACAACATTCCGGATTTGTTTAATGGGCTCTTATTTCCCCATAATTGTAACTTTATATAGTAAAAGGAGTGATGATTTTTTTGTGTGTATGCTGACTTACATGTGAATACTGAGGGTTTGTGAAATGGAGCGAGTAAGCTTGTAAAGCAATTAACATATAGAGAATTATTGATGTGTGTCAGTCATTTTCCACCTAACTTTGACACTTTCATGATCGTTTATTCGGACTCTCTCCTTACAATCCGCTGTCTTCTCCCTCTCTTTGTTATCTGATGTTTCATCCTTCTCTTGTAAAATGAGATTCCCTTCCTCAATCCTCTCTTTGTTATCTGATGTTTCATCCTTCTCTTGTAAAATGAGATTCCCTTCCTCCTTGCAATCCACTGTCTTCTCCCTCCCTTTGTTGTCTGATGTTTCATCTTCTTGTAAAATGAGATTCCCTTCCTCCTTGCAATCCACTGTCTCCTCCCTCCCTTTGTTGTCTGATGTGTCATCCTTCTTTTGTAAAATGAGATTTCCTTCTTCTTTGCAATCCACTGTCTCCTACTCTCTTTGTTATCTGATGTTTCATCGTCGTGAAATCCTCTGATTCACCTTCATTGTCTTGAATGTAGATGTTATTCCTCCCCTTGGTATCTGTTGTTTTTTCTTCAATGGAATGTCCTTCCCCTATAGTCTGTGTTTGCCTGACTAATTTGTTATATGACATTTTCCGTCTCACTTTTACGGGGCATATCTTTCCCCCTCCCCACAGTACGATTTATTAATAATTATTGATATGATAAGCCTTTTTCATCTTCTGTGTGGTATGTATCTCATGCAATGATGATATTTATCTGCAGAAAAGATCTTGGTTCACGAGTGGGCCCACTTAAGATGGGGAGTGTTTGATGAGTACCCATCAGCAGAACAGCCAAATATGGATGAGAATGAGAGATTCTACAACGAGGACGGTACATGGAAACCGGTTATGTAAGAATAATCATTCCGCAAAAAATACCCGACAAAATTCATGTATTTTTATTTGATTGTTATATTAGCTTTTTTTCATGGCGGCAATGCCCTTTTGGTTGCATTTTGGAAACCGATAACATTTTAAGAAGTGCATTTATCACAGTTGTAACTGAGAAATATATCAATTTATCCATTTGGTAAAAAATCGAACTTTTGCAATTTTGACCAATCAGAGCTATGCATTGCAGTCACTGCAATGAAGTTTGTAATCTCGTTCATCCAGCCGTTTGATCACAGTGTGATTCGGGTTTTCTATCATTTGAAATGGCGTCCTCTTGATGTCCAGTGTACATTGGAATGCCTGCCGTGGTATTTATACTCACCGCTAGAGTGCAATAGTTTTATCAAGCGCTGCAGAGAAAAGTTGTACTAAGACAGGTAATCCTGTCAAGAGTAAGGTAAAACTATCCGACGTCAAAGAATGTGATAACATTTTCCAAACTCTTTTGCATACCTTTGAAAATGTCTTTAACGAAACTTACCCGTTAGATGTGACATACATGTGATAGCAGAAGTTCATTAGATATCCTCTATCTATTCCACTTCAGGTGTACTGAGAAGATTCTGGGATCTAATCTACGAGATTGTTCGAACTCTCGATCAAGGTGCTTCGTCGACCCGGACGGTAAACCGGAATCGGACTGCCAATTCTGTGTACAGGTTCCGAACAGCGCTCGTGCCTCCTTAATGGCTTTTCAGTGGATATCATCCGTAAGTTCCGAACATCTTACTCACTGAAACATTGCCTCGTTTACGATTTTTTCCGTGTTACGACTACAGACAGTTGAAGAATCTTGACTGTTAATACTGATTTTAGGTGACAGAAATTCAGAGGAGCGTCTTTCATTCCTGTAGTTATTAGAATACCAATGTTATTCTTTTACCTGTGTACATTAAATATCGATTAATCTATTTGAATTGTGTTTGTTTAGGTTGTCGAGTTTTGTGACGAGAACACGCCGTCAGTAGACGAAGCTTTACGTCATAATTCACGTGCTCCCAACGACCAGAATCGCTATTGTGGTCAGCGAAGTGTTTGGGAGGTGATGAGGACACATTCAGATTTTAATGGTATGGTCACGTGATTAATTCAAACACAGTAAAACTTTTAATGGCCGAGTCATGTGATACAAACGCATTCAATATTTTGAGTTGTAGGGTCATGTGTTGTGGACACATTCATGGTATTAAGCTGCAGTATAATAGCATATGTGATGAAATATAGTTCATAAAAGTGTCAGATATTTGATAAACATAGAAATCACTATGCAAATACATGTATAAAACATTAACAAGCCTTAATTTACGGGACAAAATAAACATGTGTGTTTCCAGTATTGACGAATGTATACTTAAGTCACATTTAGCAAGAAAATTCATGAAATTGGTTTTGATAACCATTGATGTCTGAAACTATATGCCTGCGTGGCATGATTATTTTGACATGCGTCATTGGGCACAATTCAGCATAACGTCAATGTCAGGTAAACAAAGATTAAATAGACCTAACAGACAGTTTCGACAGTGAGAATTTTCAGTAAATGTTGCAGGGAAATAGAATATATGGCCAATGGTTTGGGACAAAAGGACAAAATTCGCTCGCCAAAGGCTCGCCACTTCTGTCTTTCTTCACCCTCGCCAAGATACAGCCTATATTTCCAGACACTGACCGGTATTCTCTGTATATTTCTTTACTTGATCACTAATGCACGTGTTAAAATACAGCTGTTTTCCGCCGTTCCCGAATACAGCAAAAATATATGTTGTAGATATATTTCGACAATGGCAACGCCTGTTGTAGGTACCTATCTATCTGTACTGCATCTCTAATGTGTTTACATATTTTGTAAACAGTGGAACTGTAAAGCACCATAACCATTTATATTTGGTTGACTCCAGTCATAACGGTTATAATCCTAGTACATGAGTGTATCCGATAGTACACCTTACGAGACACTAATAACACCAGGATATTCGATGTTAACATCGATATGTACTATATACTTACTAAAGATAGACCTAGCTTATCTATATACATCAATCAGTAGGACGTGATCTACATTGGATATCGGTTTTATCGATCCATCACCTACACAAGCTGCACACCTAGCTTTATTTTATTTTATTTCAATGAATATGATTACATTACAGCGTCCAACACAGCAGGGACTTCTACAAAGTCGACCACTCCCGAGTTTACTGTGGTCCAGGAAGGGGAGTTAAGACTTGCTCTTGTATTGGATATTTCCAATAGTATGAACGCTAAGATTGTCGGGGTATGTAGTCCTGTAACAAACTAATTTACATATCTCCATTAACCCTCAGAATGTCGGGGTATGTAGCCCTGTAACAAACTAATTTACATATCTACATTAACGCTAAGATTGTCGGGGTATGTAGCCCTGTAACAAACTCATATACATATCTCCATTAACGCTAAGATTGTCGGGGTACGTAGCCCTGTAACAAACTCATATACATATATCCATTAACGCTAAGATTGTCGGGGTATGTAGTCATGTAACAAATTCATATACATATCTCCATTAACGCTAAGATTGTCAGGGTATGTAGCCCGGTAACAAACGCATATACATATCTCCATTAACGCTAAGATTGTCGGAGTATGTAGCCCTGTAACAAACTAATTTACATATCTACATTAAAGCTAAGATTGTCAGGGTATGTAGCCCTGTAACAAACTCATTTGATACATATCTTCATTAACGCAACAAACAAACTCATATACATATATTAACATATCTAACATATACATATCTACATTAACGCTAAGATTGTCAGGGTATGTAGCCCTGTAACAAACTCATTTGATACATATCTTCATTAACGCTAAGATTGTCGGGGTACGTAGCCCTGTAACAAACTCATATACATATCTCCATTAGCGCTAAGATTGTCAGGGTATGTAGCCCTGTAACAAACTCATTTTATACATATTTTCATTAACGCTCAGATTATCGGGGTATGTAGCCCTGTAACAAACTCATATACATATCTCCATTAACGCTAAGATTGTCGGGGTACGTAGCCCTGTAACAAACTCATATACATATCTCCATTAGCGCTAAGATTGTCAGGGTATGTAGCCCTGTAACAAACTCATTTTATACATATTTTCATTAACGCTCAGATTATCGGGGTATGTAGCCCTGTAACAAACTCATATACATATCTCCATTAACGCTAAGATTGTCAGGGTATGTAGCCCTGTAACAAACTCATTTTATACATATCTCCATTAACGCTAAGATTGTCGGGGTATGTAGCCCTGTAACAAACTCATATACATATCTCCATTAACGCTAAGATTGTCGGGGTATGTAGCCCTGTAACAAACTCATATACATATCTCCATTAACGCTAAGATTGTCGGGGTATGTAGCCCTGTAACAAACTCATATACATATCTTCATTAACACTAATTGTACTTAAGATCAATATGACCTTCTCTGATATTATTCTACTGATATAGTACAGTATCATACAATCACATGGTTGTGCCCTATTCTTTATTGTAGCCATCAAGACTACAGTTACTCCAGGACATAGTAGGAAACTTCCTTAAGTACACATTACCAGATAACTCGGATGTTGGAATCGTCACTTTCTCCTCCGGTGCCCAGATCGTCACTTCCATGACTACCGTGACGTCAGACGCTGTACGTGAGAGTCTCGTGCAGGATCTGCCGTCCACGGCATTTGGTTATACAGCTCTTGGAGATGGTCTACTCAAAGGGCTAGAGGTGATGGAACATGTGCATATTGTATATATAATATTAGCTATGTAGTAAACTACACGATTTTATCACAAATAGCATTGCCATGAGGCAATATTTTGTAATTGGTGTGATGTCTGTGTTTATTTTACAATCATACTGACTCCATTGTAAGGTCGACAGTAACCATTTGTGTTTTTGTATCCAATATTTCGTCCTATTTTGCAGGTTCTTAACACAACGGCAAACTTGAATGGGGCTACCATTATATTGTTAACCGACGGGAAGGAAAATAGGCGCCCCCTGGTAGCGGATGTGCTGCCGATTCTTGTAAGTTCCGGTGTCACGGTCCACTCGCTCGCCATTAGTAGCAGCTCAGACGGTCAGCTGACATCCATCTCCCAGGCTACCGGGGGGAGGAGTTTCTTCTATTCTGAGAGCAGTACCTCCACGGCTCTACAAGATGCTTTCGCGGGAATATTGGAAGAGTCTAGCGCTCCAGTACAGGTACATTTTGACGTCTGATTCTGCTGTGTTATACAGAAACTTATTTATAACATATGTTGTGACAAACGTACAGTTTACTGCCCTAATGTTGTGTTATTTCAACTATAAATACCTGGTGTTAACAGTTTTATAATCATTCTGTGATGATGGTTCTGTACTTTATATCTAGTATTAACAGTTTTATAATCATTCTGTGATGGTGGTTCTGTACTTTGTAATGGTGTTTACAATAAGTTTTATAATCATTCTGTGATGATGGTTCTGTACTTTGTATATAGTGTTAACAGTTTTATAATCATTCTGTGATGATGGTTCTGTACTTTGTAACTGAAGTTAACAGTTTTATAATCATTCTGTGATGATGGTTCTGTACTTTGTAACTGAAGTTAACAGTTTTATAATCATTCTGTGATGATGGTTCTGTACTTTGTAACTGGTGTTAACAGTTTTATAATCATTCTGTGATGATGGTTCTGTACTTTGTAATGGTGTTAACAATAAGTTTTATAATCATTCTGTGATGATGGTTCTGTACTTTGTAATGGTGTTAACAATAAGTTTTATAATCATTCTGTGATGATGGTTCTGTACTTTGTATCTGATGTTAACAATAAGTTTTATAATCATTCTGTGATGATGGTTCTGTACTTTGTAACTGGTGTTAACAGTTTTATAATCATTCTGTGATGATGGTTCTGTACTTTGTAACTGGTGTTAACAGTTTTATAATCATTCTGTGATGATGGTTCTGTACTTTGTAACTGGTGTTAACAGTTTTATAATCATTCTGTGATGATGGTTCTGTACTTTGTATCTAGTATTAACAGTTTTATAATCATTCTGTGATGATGGTTCTGTACTTTGTAACTGGTGTTAACAGTTTTATAATCATTCTGTGATGATGGTTCTGTACTTTGTAACTGGTGTTAACAGTTTTATAATCATTCTGTGATGATGGTTCTGTACTTTGTAACTGGTGTTAACAGTTTTATAATCATTCTGTGATGATGGTTCTGTACTTTGTAACTGGTGTTAACAGTTTTATAATCATTCTGTGATGATGGTTCTGCACTTTGTGTCTGATGTTAACAATAAGTTTTATAATCATTCTGTGATGATGGTTCTGTACTTTGTATCTGGTATTAACAGTTTTATAATCATTCTGTGATGATGGTTCTGTACTTTGTAATGGTGTTTACAATAAGTTTTATAATCATTCTGTGATGATGGTTCTGTACTTTGTAACTGGTGTTAACAGTTTTATAATCATTCTGTGATGATGGTTCTGCACTTTGTGTCTGATGTTAACAATAAGTTTTATAATCATTATGTGATGATGGTTCTGTACTTTGTATCTGGTATTAACAGTTTAATCATTCTGTGATGATGGTTCTGTACTTTGTAATGGTGTTTACAATAAGTTTTATAATCATTCTGTGATGATGGTTCTGTACTTTGTGTCTGATGTTAACAATAAGTTTTATAATCATTCTGTGATGATGGTTCTGTACTTTGTATCTGGTATTAACAGTTTTATAATCATTCTGTGATGATGGTTCTGTACTTTGTGTCTGATGTTAACAATAAGTTTTATAATCATTCTGTGATGATGGTTCTGTACTTTGTATCTGGTATTAACAGTTTTATAATCATTCTGTGATGATGGTTCTGTACTTTGTATCTGGTATTAACAGTTTTATAATCATTCTGTGATGATGGTTCTGTACTTTGTAACTGAAGTTAACAGTTTTATAATCATTCTGTGATGATGGTTCTGTACTTTGTGTCTGATGTTAACAATAAGTTTTATAATCATTCTGTGATGATTGTTCTGTACTTTGTGTCTGATGTTAACAATAAGTTTTATAATCATTCTGTGATGATGGTTCTGTACTTTGTATCTGGTATTAACAGTTTTATAATCATTCTGTGATGATGGTTCTGTACTTTGTGTCTGATGTTAACAATAAGTTTTATAATCATTCTGTGATGATGGTTCTGTACTTTGTGTCTGATGTTAACAATAAGTTTTATAATCATTCTGTGATGATGGTTCTGTACTTTGTATCTGATGTTAACAATAAGTTTTATAATCATTCTGTGATGATGGTTCTGTACTTTGTATCTAGTATTAACCGTTTTATAATCATTCTGTGATGATGGTTCTGTACTTTGTATCTGGTATTAACAGTTTTATAATCATTCTGTGATGATGGTTCTGTACTTTGTAATGGTGTTTACAATAAGTTTTATAATCATTCTGTGATGATGGTTCTGTACTTTGTATCTAGTATTAACAGTTTTATAATCATTCTGTGATGATGGTTCTGTACTTTGTAACTGGTGTTAACAGTTTTATAATCATTCTGTGATGATGGTTCTGTACTTTGTAACTGGTGTTAACAGTTTTATAATCATTCTGTGATGATGGTTCTGTACTTTGTAATGGTGTTTACAATAAGTTTTATAATCATTCTGTGATGATGGTTCTGTACTTTGTATCTAGTATTAACAGTTTTATAATCATTCTGTGATGATGGTTCTGTACTTTGTAACTGGTGTTAACAGTTTTATAATCATTCTGTGATGATGGTTCTGTACTTTGTATCTGGTATTAACAGTTTTATAATCATTCTGTGATGATGGTTCTGTACTTTGTAATGGTGTTTACAATAAGTTTTATAATCATTCTGTGATGATGGTTCTGTACTTTGTATCTAGTATTAACAGTTTTATAATCATTCTGTGATGATGGTTCTGTACTTTGTAACTGGTGTTAACAGTTTTATAATCATTCTGTGATGATGGTTCTGTACTTTGTAACTGGTGTTAACAGTTTTATAATCATTCTGTGATGATGGTTCTGTACTTTGTAACTGGTGTTAACAGTTTTATAATCATTCTGTGATGATGGTTCTGTACTTTGTGTCTGATGTTAACAATAAGTTTTATAATCATTCTGTGATGATGGTTCTGTACTTTGTATCTGGTATTAACAGTTTTATAATCATTCTGTGATGATGGTTCTGCACTTTGTGTCTGATGTTAACAATAAGTTTTATAATCATTCTGTGATGATGGTTCTGTACTTTGTATCTGATGTTAACAGTTTTATAATCATTCTGTGATGATGGTTCTGTACTTTGTAATGGTGTTTACAATAAGTTTTATAATCATTCTGTGATGATGGTTCTGTACTTTGTAATGGTGTTTACAATAAGTTTTATAATCATTCTGTGATGATGGTTCTGTACTTTGTATATAGTGTTAACAGTTTTATAATCATTCTGTGATGATGGTTCTGTACTTTGTATATAGTGTTAACAGTTTTATAATCATTCTGTGATGATGGTTCTGTACTTTCTAACTGGTGTTAACAGTTTTATAATCATTCTGTGATGATGGTTCTGTACTTTGTATATAGTGTTAACAGTTTTATAATCATTCTGTGATGATGGTTCTGTACTTTCTAACTGGTGTTAACAGTTTTATAATCATTCTGTGATGATGGTTCTGCACTTTGTGTCTGATGTTAACAATAAGTTTTATAATCATTCTGTGATGATGGTTCTGTACTTTGTATCTGATGTTAACAGTTTTATAATCATTCTGTGATGATGGTTCTGTACTTTGTAATGGTGTTTACAATAAGTTTTATAATCATTCTGTGATGATGGTTCTGTACTTTGTAATGGTGTTTACAATAAGTTTTATAATCATTCTGTGATGATGGTTCTGTACTTTGTAATGGTGTTTACAATAAGTTTTATAATCATTCTGTGATGATTGTTCTGTACTTTGTAATGGTGTTAACAATAAGTTTTATAATCATTCTGTGATGATGGTTCTGTACTTTGTGACTGATGTTAACAATAAGTTTTATAATCATTCTGTGATGATTGTTCTGTACTTTGTAATGGTGTTTACAATAAGTTTTATAATCATTCTGTGATGAGGTTCGTGTACCAAGTGTTTCCTTACGTATTTTTCAGATAGACAGTCAAAGTTTGTCGGTACAGGGTGGAAGTCCGGTGACTGGACAGTTCTACCTTGACTCTACAGTAGGACTGAATACAGTCCTCCAGGTCATAGTCAACGACACGTCAAGTGTGTCCGTCCGAGTTACCGGCCCGGACGGTACAACATACACCGACAGCAGCGGTTCGTCTGTTAACTCTGTTAACCGAAATGTGGCCGTTAGTGGCACTGCTGCGGTAGGTAACTATGGAAACAAGGACCTTAACTCATCTGGCGATGTTGGTGGTGATGATGATGATGATGATGATGAATAACTGCACATGGGCAATTAAGTTCTTCGCAATAACCTATTGAAATAAATTTGAAAACAAAAGTCACTTGTTTTGTGTTACAGGCTGGTCGTTATACATATACAGTTACGTCCGGAACGGACCTGAAAGGAACGTTAATCGTGCAGTCCGGACGGAAGGACAATACCACGGATGGGCTCGTCGTCAGATCATGGACCTCTGAAAAACAGTACAGTTATGGACAAAGTTCGACCTTCACAGTTTATGCTTCCGTGCTCCGGAACAAATCTCCGGTATTGAGGACAACTGTCACAGCCAATTTGGAGAACGAAGATGGCGTGTCGGTAGCGATTGGCCTTAAAGATGATGGTGTCGGTATGTACATATAAGGCATTTGTGTGAATGTTTTGCTTTGTCCCTCCATTAGTTATAATATATAACTTTGTACTCAGCTATGAGACTCTTTTTTTAACTGTTTTATGATAGGGTCTGACCTGAGGGCTGATGACGGTGTGTATTCTGGCACTGTTCTTCCAAGGTACGTGACTCTTGATGGCCGTCTCAGTGTCAAGGTCACAGCTGCAACTACGGACGGAACGGCAAAGGTATTGGCAACTACTTCCGGTAGCGGTGCAGCTCCCCTCAGCGGCAGTGGTATGTGATACACTTGAAAACTCGAATGAATAGTTCGTAGTAATATCACAGACCAAGAATTCTTTACCTCTCAAATACATCGGATATAATTCTACATTCTCTGCTGATTTTATATAGAATTAGTTTATATTACCTAGTCACAACATATTGAAAACATATATCTATAATTATGTACCTATTTGAGGAAGATCTACATAAATGAAGTTTTCTGTTATTAAGTTTCGGCATATTTTTTGGCGGATTATGTATATGTTTTGAACATGTTATATACAGATGATAAAAACTCAAGTTAAACATTGTCTTTCTCTCGCTTCTTTTCTACAGATAGCTCTTTCCAACGAAATTAGAACAGTTAATTAAATCCAAGATGTTGTCTAGAAGTAGATAAGGAAGTTGTCTTAATCAAGGTCTATTTTGGTGACAGGCAACACAGTGACTCTTAGCAACCAGGAGAACTTTCAACGAGTATCCCAGACTGGTGAACTATTGGTTCAGAACTATGTGCCTGGATCACTACCTGACGTCATACCTCCCGCCAAAATCACCACCCTCTCACTTACATCTGTTGACGACACATCCGGTGTGATACAGGTCACGTGGAAAGCTGTTGGTGATGACATTGATGATGGAACAGGTAAATTTATTGATTCTGTAACATTTCAAATAGAGTAAAAACATCTTCCGATACCAAACGAAATGTTTCTTGACCAACTTTACTTTCATTCGTGAAAAGGTTTGATAATATTATAAACTATCATTAAATAGCAAACGCTAAATCACTGCATATCTTCAATAACAACATGTCCGTTATCAACAAATATATCTATCGCAACAGTGTTCAGAGTCAAGTAAATTGCTTCATTTCTCTAAATTGGGTTGTCTGTAATTCATTTCTTTGTACACACAGCTGCTGTTTACGATGTTCGGTTGTCAACTGACATCAACGCCTTGATGACAAACCCAGGAAGTACCACACAATTAACCTCCCAGTTACCTACTCCGAAAGTTTCAGGACAGGTGGAAACATTTACTTTTACCCTTCCGGTCCTTAATCGGGACGGTCGGACATACTACTTGGCAATTCGAGCCATAGACGATAGTCAGAACACTGGAGAGCTATCTAATATCGTTTCATTATCACTCGTGACCGACGTTAATTGGCTCCCAACCACTACCCAAGCCACCCAAACAACCACCCCAACCACTACAGCCATCCCGAGGATAGTCTACAACTCTGACCAGTCCATTTTGATTGGTCTGTCAACAGCAGCAGGTGTGGCTGCGATTGGTCTAATCCTGTTTGGTATAAGCATGTCCTGTTGTTTTGGTAGATGGAAAAGAGTGCCGCCACGAGAAAATTTACCCGATGACGTGGAATCCGGGTACATATCGAGACGACACGTGCGGAAGGGTCACTCGAGACGACAGAGAGGCTATAACAATGATCACGCTGATGAGATACGGGATAATAGACGAAGTCGACATAAACGGGAAGGCTATCTGGACGTGTACTCTATACCAGGTCTGACACCATACGATCATTCTTACTCATATCATGGCTCATCATCTAGTAACAGTATGCCGTACAATATGTACCGATAACAATCTCTTATAGAAATATGTTTAACTTGGCAAAGTGTTCTGCAGCTTGATCTCAGTATAACATGTTCAGAAGAACAGTTGTCAAAAACTTTAGGGTCAAGGAACATGATATGTAAGAAGAATGTTGAAATTATGTGGAGAATTTTAAGGATATTTAGAAGAAAACTTCACTTTAGTTATATATATGTGTGTTAAATATATGTTTTATTAAAGTTTATTTTTGATATGGTATACGAGCGTGTGTGGTATGGTGTGGAGTTAGTTAGTTAGTTATATATATATATAGACATATGTGATGATATGAGTGTTTAACATACATCTAATGTCTTTATTGTCGTATTGTTCATTCAAACAGTGTTATCTGATTTGTCAATATGTTTCCTGTTTATTGTTGAACTTGTAAGCAATAAGCACTGCATGTGCCGCTCAAGTCACCATAAACAACAGTGATGTTTAACAATGGAAAGTGGTGCCTCTAGGTATCAGAGAAGACTTTTGCCAGTATACGACTTCACACGCCCAGCCCTTTACTTTTGCTATTACTTGTTGCTCAATCAAAGCTTGATGTCCACATCGAGCGCTGTGATCATGAAAAGGTCATCCAATGCATTCTTTGATTCTAAAATGATTGTGATAGAACGCATGTTTGATTGGTTAAAATGATTGTGATATAACGTATGTTTTGATTGGTTAAAATGATTGTGATATAACGTATGTTTTGATTGGTTAAAATGATTGTGATAGAACGCATGTTTTGATTGGTTAAAATTATTGTTATAGAACGCATATTTTGATTTGATAATTTTCTTGGTCTAATCACTGGTAAAGTCGAATATCTACACTTGCGTTCCATAGCCTCTAGATGGAGCTTTCTCAACATAGGCAGAATTTTATAACTGGACTGAGGTAATCTCGGAGAGTTTTTTATTGAAAATAAATGATACTATCCAGCTTATTGTATGTATCATTGTTCTTTTCTCGTATTTTATATCTATGTGATTCAAGCGTCTGTATCGAGCGATTTTGCTTATCTGACGTCACATAAGTTTATTGTAAATGAGGAGTCAAATATCGGTATCAGAACTCTCTTATCCGTAAGTGCAGTTGGCGGTCAAATTTCAAAAGTCACTTGTCCGAAAAGGGTTGACAGGTATGTATGCATTTTAAAAATGTTGCAGTGTTAAATCGACGCAGTTTCATGACATTTCAAAACATAATTAAAGTACAAATGCCTGATATTATCAATGTGTCACATCTGAAATCTACTCGGGCACAATGTATATTACAAACTTCGGTAAAAGCCAAAATTAGAAGAAAACAAAAACAAAAAAAATCCCTCAGAACAAAATGAAAAAAATGTAAAACTGCTAAAACTAAATACAATAAAACATGTAAAAAACTTGAGGAGAAACATTGGTCAGAATTTAACTAAAAAATTAGTACCAGGTCGGTCTTAAATACAAACTCGGAAGGTAAAGCATACAAAAAGCAAACATTGTGGCTAAACAATTCTAAAAAGCCAGCAGCAATACCAACTGCACAACAGTTTGTTTAAATAGTATAAAATCACAGGACCAAATGAAAAAGATCTAAACATCCCATTCAGCCTAGAGAAATGAGTCAAAGCGGTTTCCGGAACCATAGATCCGTCCTTGATCCATTTGTTAGGCTATCTTGTGGAATGCCTTAAGTAAAAATCACCATACTTTGGTATTATTCCTAGATTTTAGAAAATGCTTATGGCCTAGTTTGGTATGAGGGTCTCTTACTTTCATAAAAGAAATAGAAATAACAGATAACATATATAAATGCAGGGTTAGATGAGTTAAATTTAGAGAAGGGGCTCCTACACAGTAGGTGATATCTTCCACTTTAACATATACATATTAGATAAACAAATATACTAACTGAGTAAAAAAAGCACCATGTAGGAAAGATAGGATAGTTTGCCGATGACACCAGCATTTGGCACACAAGTTACATCACACAAGGATACAATAATACAGAGAACATTAGATACCGTACAGGAATGGGCTGATAATTGGGAATTAAAACTTTCAAAAGACAGAACAGTAACTATGTCATTATCAAGAAGAACCAAAATACCAGAACTCTACTTAGTCGACTAAAAACGATATTTAGGAATAATATTTGACCAAAAAGTAATCTGTATACCCTATATATATAGCGTCTAAATAAATTGTAAACGAGCTCCTGACACAATCATTTACGTATCGTGAAACAGACTAGGCACTAATAAGATAAACCTTTAAAAGATATATAGTGCATTAATCAGGTCAGCAACACATAATGGATGTCAAATGTATGTCTCAGATGACACCTAAAAACACTAAATATAATACAACACAAAGCACTTAGAATGACAACAGGCGCAATAAAAAACCACACCCACTATAAGTCTACATACGGAAACTAGTGAAATACTAGTAAATCTTAGGGGAGAAAAATTGATAATAAAATACTGGACAAGAACTCAAAATCTAGGACCTGAATTTTCACCTAATGTTGAAGTAGAACAAGATAAGAACATTAGATATAGAGATAAACTAAAACAACAGCAAAAACCACCTTATAATTTTATAGTCATTCAACTACTAACAGAACGAAAGCTGGCCGAAATGGACTGAATTTTCCGAACCCTACACCTCCATTGTACTTAAAGACCACCCATTACCAGTACAGAAATTCTTAACAAAACAAAGAAAAAAGAAAGCCCGGTAGCAGAAAAATATAGCACTTTCAGTCATTAATGATACATATCAGGAAAAGTCGAAGTATTAAGTCCCGAAAATAACACTGTAGGATTAGGTATGTTTTTACCATATAATGACATTTCATTATCAATTAGATTATCAGACACATGTTCAGTATATACTAGTGAATTAATAGCAACATATCCCGAAAAATCACAAGGCGGAGCAGTAACAGACAATCTGTCTTCTAAACAGTCAGTACAAAAATAGCATCAGGCCCTCAATTATTGACTCTATTTTAAATCTGGTAAATTAATTAGACAATTTGGACATCAAAGTCACCTTTAAATATATACCAGCTCTATAGATATTACGGGTAATAATAAGGCTGGTTTAAAATGTTCTAAATTATGACAATATCGATTGAGAGGTTAATCGTTCTAAAGAAGAAGTATATTCGATGCTAAACAAGTCAATACAAGAATCTTGCTTAAATATTGGAAACATATTACTGCAAACAACAGTCTTAGAACAATCATATCAGAACCATCGAAAAACCCAAGATTATACACAAAATTAGTTAGAAGATTATCACTAGACTTGGATCAGGCCACACGATATTAAATCACAATATTTATAAAATCGGTAAAATAAAAACTGTCTTTGTCAAAACTGAAAAAGAAACCACAAACTACGTACTCCTGGATTGTAAGAAACATAATACAGAAAGACTAAAGAATAAAGAAAGATGGATGTGATAACAGGCTGTATAAATACCCTACTAAAACCGAGCGATATAGAAAGATGTGATACCAGGCTGTATAGATATCCTACGAAAACCGAGCGATAAAGATAGATGTGATACCAGGCTGTATAGATATCCTACGAAAACCGAGCGATAAAGAAAGATGTGATACCAGGCTGCATAGATATCCTACGAAAACCGAGCGATAAAGATAGATGTGATACCAGGCTGCATAGATATCCTACGAAAACCGAGCGATAAAGATAGATGTGATACCAGGCTGCATAGATATCCTACTAAAACCGAGCGATAAAGAAAGATGTGATACCAGGTTGTATAAATATCCTACTTAAACCGAGCGATAAAGAAAGATGTGATACCAGGCTGTATAGATACCCTACTAAAACCGAGCGATAAAGATAGATGTGATACCAGGCTGTATAGATATCCTACTAAAACCGAGCGATATAGAAAGATGTGATACCAGGCTGTATAGATATCCTACTAAAACCGAGCGATAAAGAAAGATGTGATACCAGGCTGTATAGATATCCTACTAAAACCGAGCGATAAAGAAAGATGGAGGGAGATAACTCGTATAGATAGGCGGGACTACTTCAGCAACACAAAGGTAGATCAAAGTACTGAAAGTCCTGAGAGGCTAAACGTTTACAAATAATCGCTAAGCTATACTACTTTCCCCATACTCCTACACTTTGGAATGCAAAAATTACTAAAATAAGAGAGCAATAAGTTTTTTTTTCTTAATTTTAAGCAATTTTATATCTTCTTTAATTCTTATTTAAAAATTGACGACAACAATGTGAACAAATCAAAATAGGTAAAAAAAAATACACACAACCATATATTTATCGCCAACAAGCCAAATGATGAATAGCTCTAAGATGAAGTTGACTAAATAAAACCTTTGAAATACCCAAGATGTTGCAATTACTATCCTATCAATATGAGGATTTAAACAAATCGAAAGTTTATACCTACTTCCTTATTTTGAATGTATTGCAAAGTAATAGTCCTTACTTATTGTAATTATATTTGTGGTTGAGGAAAGTAGATAAGGTGTACACAGCATTTCAGATAGTTAAAAGTGTACATAATTACATTAAATGTATTTACATGCCTATCTTCCATGAAGCATCATGGTTAGACTTTTCTTCCAGTAATTATATCTATAAAGACAGAGTTCTATGAGATTAAACCAGACTTCCATATATATTCAAAATTTACAATATTTTCACTATAGCTACTACTATTTCTGATCTCCAATGCATTAGATAATGTCACCATGACACGCAAAATGAATAAATATTTCGTTCTATTTAATTGAAAATTATAAACATGAATATTTTGGGTTTTTTTATACGCGCTTTGTTTGAAGGAATATTTTCATTTCAAGGAACTTTGATACACATTAACAAACCTTGAGAAATCAGCACAATCAACCTTCATCAAATAAAACTAATAAGTTATAACAAAGTCAACATCATAATCAGTACAGTATTAAAAATATGTTATTCATAAATTATGAGCACCAAATGTACCTTGCCTACGAAGCGAAAACTTTTTATCTTCAAAAACTTGAAAAAGTGTCATGGCGGTGGGTGTGAAAAACCTGAAAAAGTGTCATATCGGCGAGTGTGCGCGTAGGACGAACAGTCCAATTTTGTGACGTCTAATGAGGTAAAGTGATGTTATATATTAAGACGACAAGGATTAAAGCAAAATTGATGTTCTGTTTGTAAGTTTTGTTTGTTAATAAGTGCTGTTAGTTGATAATTCAAACCAAGCCCCCAGACTAGTTTCTTATCATGGCGCCAACTCGCACGTACAGTGTTCTGGACGCTTGAGTCATGTCGAGAAGGATTCATAAGCCGCCATACAGTAAATACACTGTAAATCAAGTCATGCAGTTACAATAAACTTTGAAGATACAAGAAAACATTTTTTTTCTTACCTAAGGTAAATATGATTGTTTTCTAGGAATATTCACAGCAGGCGATAAGAATCACGTCAGCTCGATCTTCTTCAACAGCACAGGTCGGGGATGTCCGTGACCAAATTTCGTAAAATATATTGTTCAAAATTATCAACAGCTCAACCACACTGTGCATCTTTTTTTTTAATATATAGTAATCGTATTGTTATTTTCTTTTTAAAATAAACTAATTGTGGATGGTTTTAAAATACCGATTTGAAAGATCGCGGCATTATTTACGCAGAAAATTGCCGCTAAAGGGCTCTAACTCTTTTCGATATTTCAGCCATTGAGAAGGCCAGGATCGGTAAATTTTGTCTGAAAGGCCGTCGCAATAGGCTATTACGTACTGAGTATGTTTAGCCTAATAAAACGGAAAGCTCTAAGGGAGCCAACTCGAATAAAATCAACGCCTAGTTAATGTAACATACACCAACATACCACAATGTGTACACTACAGAAAGGTCTCCTCGTTATGTACATTTCTTAATTATGAGTATTTATCTGTACGTATACTTATAAAATTACACCAACACTTAATGTATTCTACAGCTTTGTCTCCTCGTCAGGAACACACCTTGTAAGTGATGATCTGTACGTATAAAATTACACCAACACTTAATGTATTCTACAGCTTTGTCTCCTCGTCAGGAACACACCTTGTAAGTGATGATCTGTATGTATACCTATAAAATTACACCAACACTTAATGTATTCTACAGCGCTGTCTCCTCGTCAGGAACACACCTTGTAAGTGATGATCTGTACGTATAAAATTACACCAACACTTAATGTATTCTACAGCTTTGTCTCCTCGTCAGGAACACACCTTGTAAGTGATGATCTGTACGTATAAAATTACACCAACACTTAATGTATTCTACAGCTTTGTCTCCTCGTCAGGAACACACCTTGTAAGTGATGATCTGTACGTATAAAAATTACACCAACACTTAATGTATTCTACAGCGCTGTCTCCTCGTCAGGAACACACCTTGTAAGTGATGATCTGTACGTATACCTATAAAATTACACCAACACTGAATGTATTCTACAGCTTTGTCTCCTCGTCAGGAACACACCTTGTAAGTACTGATCTGTATGTACACCTATAAAATTACACCAACACTTAATGTATTCTACAGCTTTGTCTCCTCGTCAGGAACACACCTTGTAAGTGATGATCTGTACGTATAAAATTACACCAACACTTAATGTATTCTACAGCTTTGTCTCCTCGTCAGGAACACACCTTGTAAGTGATGATCTGTACGTATACCTATAAAATTACACCAACACTTAATGTATTCTACAGCTTTGTCTCCTCGTCAGGAACACACCTTGTAAGTGATGATCTGTACGTATAAAATTACACCAACACTTAATGTATTCTACAGCTTTGTCTCCTCGTCAGGAACACACCTTGTAAGTGATGATCTGTACGTATACCTATAAAATTACACCAACACTTAATGTATTCTACAGCTTTGTCTCCTCGTCAGGAACACACCATGTAAGTGATGATCTGTACGTATACCTATAAAATTACACCAACACTTAATGTATTCTACAGCTTTGTCTCCTCGTCAGGAACACACCTTGTAAGTGATGATCTGTACGTATAAAATTACATCAACACTTAATGTATTCTACAACTTTGTCTCCTCGTCAGGAACACACCTTGTAAGTGATGATCTGTACGTATAAAATTACACCAACACTTAATGTATTCTACAGCTTTGTCTCCTCGTCAGGAACACACCTTGTAAGTGATGATCTGTACGTATAAAATTACACCAACACTTAATGTATTCTACAGCTTTGTCTCCTCGTCAGGAACACACCTTGTAAGTGATGATCTGTACGTATACCTATAAAATTACACCAACACTTAATGTATTCTACAGCTTTGTCTCCTCGTCAGGAACACACCTTGTAAGTGATGATCTGTATGTATACCTATAAAATTACACCAACACTTAATGTATTCTACAGCTTTGTCTCCTCGTCAGGAACACACCTTGTAAGTGATGATCTGTACGTATACCTATAAAATTACACCAACACTTAATGTATTCTACAGCTTTGTCTCCTCGTCAGGAACACACCTTGTAAGTGATGATCTGTACGTATAAAATTACATCAACACTTAATGTATTCTACAACTTTGTCTCCTCGTCAGGAACACACCTTGTAAGTGATGATCTGTACGTATAAAATTACACCAACACTTAATGTATTCTACAGCTTTGTCTCCTCGTCAGGAACACACCTTGTAAGTGATGATCTGTACGTATACCTATAAAATTACACCAAACACTTAATGTATTCTACAGCTTTGTCTCCTCGTCAGGAACACACCTTGTAAGTGATGATCTGTACGTATAAAATTACACCAACACTTAATGTATTCTACAGCTTTGTCTCCTCGTCAGGAACACACCTTGTAAGTGATGATCTGTACGTATACCTATAAAATTACACCAACACTTAATGTATTCTACAGCTTTGTCTCCTCGTCAGGAACACACCTTGTAAGTGATGATCTGTACGTATACCTATAAAATTACACCAACACTTAATGTATTCTACAGCTTTGTCTCCTCGTCAGGAACACACCTTGTAAGTAATGATCTGTATGTATAAAATTACACCAACACTTAATGTATTCTACAGCTTTGTCTCCTCGTCAGGAACACACCTTGTAAGTGATGATCTGTACGTATACCTATAAAATTACACCAACACTTAATGTATTCTACAGCTTTGTCTCCTCGTCAGGAACACACCTTGTAAGTGATGATCTGTACGTGTACCTATAAAATTACACCAACACTTAATGTATTCTACAGCTTTGTCTCCTCGTCAGGAACACACCTTGTAAGTAATGATCTGTATGTATAAAATTACACCAACACTTAATGTATTCTACAGCTTTGTCTCCTCGTCAGGAACACACCTTGTAAGTGATGATCTGTACGTATACCTATAAAATTACACCAACACTTAATGTATTCTACAGCTTTGTCTCCTCGTCAGGAACACACCTTGTAAGTGATGATCTGTACGTATACCTATAAAATTACACCAACACTTAATGTATTCTACAGCTTTGTCTCCTCGTCAGGAACACACCTTGTAAGTGATGATCTGTACGTATAAAATTACATCAACACTTAATGTATTCTACAACTTTGTCTCCTCGTCAGGAACACACCTTGTAAGTGATGATCTGTACGTATAAAATTACACCAACACTTAATGTATTCTACAGCTTTGTCTCCTCGTCAGGAACACACCTTGTAAGTGATGATCTGTACGTATAAAATTACACCAACACTTAATGTATTCTACAGCGCTGTCTCCTCGTCAGGAACACACCTTGTAAGTGATGATCTGTACGTATAAAATTACACCAACACTTAATGTATTCTACAGCTTTGTCTCCTCGTCAGAAACACGCCTTGTAAGTAATGATCTGTACGTATACCTATAAAATTACACCAACACTTAATGTATTCTACAGCTTTGTCTCCTCGTCAGGAACACACCTTGTAAGTGATGATCTGTATGTATACCTATAAAATTACACCAACACTTAATGTATTCTACAGCTTTGTCTCCTCGTCAGGAACACACCTTGTAAGTGATGATCTGTACGTATACCTATAAAATTACACCAACACTTAATGTATTCTACAGCTTTGTCTCCTCGTCAGGAACACACCTTGTAAGTGATGATCTGTACGTATACCTATAAAATTACACCAACACTTAATGTATTCTACAGCTTTGTCTCCTCGTCAGGAACACACCTTGTAAGTAATGATCTGTACGTATACCTATAAAATTACACCAACACTTAATGTATTCTACAGCTTTGTCTCCTCGTCAGAAACACGCCATGTAAGTGATGATCTGTACGTATACCTATAAAATTACACCAACACTTAATGTATTCTACAGCTTTGTCTCCTCGTCAGAAACACGCCATGTAAGTGATGATCTGTACGTATACCTATAAAATTACACCAACACTTAATGTATTCTACAGCTTTGTCTCCTCGTCAGGAACACACCTTGTAAGTGATGATCTGTACGTATAAAATTACATCAACACTTAATGTATTCTACAACTTTGTCTCCTCGTCAGGAACACACCTTGTAAGTGATGATCTGTACGTATAAAATTACACCAACACTTAATGTATTCTACAGCTTTGTCTCCTCGTCAGGAACACACCTTGTAAGTGATGATCTGTACGTATAAAATTACACCAACACTTAATGTATTCTACAGCTTTGTCTCCTCGTCAGGAACACACCTTGTAAGTGATGATCTGTACGTATACGTATAAAATTACACCAACACTTAATGTATTCTACAGCGCTGTCTCCTCGTCAGAAACACACCTTGTAAGTGATGATCTGTACGTATAAAATTACACCAACACTTAATGTATTCTACAGCTTTGTCTCCTCGTCAGAAACACGCCTTGTAAGTAATGATCTGTATGTACACCTATAAAATTACACCAACACTTAATGTATTCTACAGCTTTGTCTCCTCGTCAGAAACACGCCATGTAAGTGATGATCTGTACGTATACCTATAAAATTACACCAACACTTAATGTATTCTACAGCTTTGTCTCCTCGTCAGGAACACACCTTGTAAGTAATGATCTGTATGTATAAAATTACACCAACACTTAATGTATTCTACAGCTTTGTCTCCTCGTCAGGAACACACCTTGTAAGTAATGATCTGTACGTATACCTATAAAATTACACCAACACTTAATGTATTCTACAGCTTTGTCTCCTCGTCAGGAACACACCTTGTAAGTGATGATCTGTACGTATAAAATTACACCAACACTTAATGTATTCTACAGCTTTGTCTCCTCGTCAGGAACACACCTTGTAAGTGATGATCTGTACATATAAAATTACACCAACACTTAATGTATTCTACAGCTTTGTCTCCTCGTCAGGAACACACCTTGTAAGTAATGATCTGTATGTATAAAATTACACCAACACTTAATGTATTCTACAGCTTTGTCTCCTCGTCAGGAACACACCTTGTAAGTGATGATCTGTACGTATACCTATAAAATTACACCAACACTTAATGTATTCTACAGCTTTGTCTCCTCGTCAGGAACACACCTTGTAAGTAATGATCTGTACGTATACCTATAAAATTACACCAACACTTAATGTATTCTACAGCTTTGTCTCCTCGTCAGGAACACACCTTGTAAGTGATGATCTGTACGTATACCTATAAAATTACACCAACACTTAATGTATTCTACAGCGCTGTCTCCTCGTCAGGAACACACCTTGTAAGTGATGATCTGTACGTATACCTATAAAATTACACCAACACTTAATGTATTCTACAGCTTTGTCTCCTCGTCAGGAACACACCTTGTAAGTGATGATCTGTACGTATAAAATTACACCAACACTTAATGTATTCTACAGCTTTGTCTCCTCGTCAGGAACACACCTTGTAAGTGATGATCTGTACGTATACCTATAAAATTACACCAACACTTAATGTATTCTACAGCGCTGTCTCCTCGTCAGGAACACACCTTGTAAGTGATGATCTGTACGTATAAAATTACACCAACACTTAATGTATTCTACAGCTTTGTCTCCTCGTCAGGAACACACCTTGTAAGTGATGATCTGTACGTATAAAATTACACCAACACTTAATGTATTCTACAGCTTTGTCTCCTCGTCAGGAACACACCTTGTAAGTGATGATCTGTACGTATAAAATTACACCAACACTTAATGTATTCTACAGCTTTGTCTCCTCGTCAGGAACGCACCTTGTAAGTGATGAGCTGTACGTATAAAATTACACCAACACTTAACTTTCGACTGTTTCACGGACATGTCTTATTTAGGAGCCAGAGGAAACCCTGGATTCTTCAGGCCTGAACAGATTGCTTGGTTGAGAGTTAACGTGTATGTGTTTTATAAATAAAATAAAATAATTAAAATAAATTAATGAATAAATAAATACTCCATCACCCACGTCCAGATATATCTAATGCACAAAATAACACATGACCCGGTGTCTTTTGTTATTTAAATCAGATTCACATCCTTGTCATCATCTTTTTCAATGTCTTTGTGAATTCCATTTAGGTGTTCTTATTCTTGTCGCCTTTAATCCTTTTTTTCATTTAGCTGATTAAAAATGTTCACCATTAAGATACATATACATTTATAGTTACATGTTTAGTTTTGAAAAAAAAATGTCCATCGTTATTCCTTGAAATTTTATGCCATCTCTCTGTTGTTTGACGGCAATAGATATGTTTAATTCAACATGTTAAAGCCTCGTGATAACTTCCACAGTATTAAAGAAGAAAATTAACAAAAGTCTTTGTCCTGTAGTAAGCCTGTTGGAAAGTTGAATTAATCAAATATTGTAAAACCCTGTAAAATCGTGAACATGAAAGAGAATAATTTTTCTCTTTCCAAATTTTATAAACTTATCCTTTACATTTTATTTCATTTGTAATAATTTTCTGCTCGTCATTACAACAACTGGATGGTCGTGATACAGGTAATTTTGCCTGTCTCTTATCTATGGTTCTTTTTCCGTTTATACTATATATATATGGATATTATCCGTAGATAATATATCTAAAACGGGCAGCACTAATTTTACCTGTGAACACCTGAGGAAAGTAAAATATTTAGAGTTATTTCCCCTTTTTTGTTATAATAGATATTCGTGTCTTGTTTGTCTAATGACTTTTCACCAACATATTGACGAGAGGATTGAACACAAGCTGTAATGAAAGGGAAAAGAAAACCCGAATAGCCTATCAAATAAAATTAGTAAACATCGTGGGTTTAAAACAACCAAGAAAATATTGAATATATTCGGAATATACAGTTGTCTAGTATAATTATATTCCTGTATCAATAGCACACAAATAGCACACACTAAGGACTTGTTCCATACTTACACTTAATGAATACGCGTGCAGCATGCATACTTTATTAACACGTTGTCGGTTCTGATGAAATCGAAAGCATCGGTCATGGAAGACCACAATTTGTTGCATTTTTCAGTATTAGATTTTCATGCTGCAAAAAAACCTTACATTTTTCCAATAAAAATTTGTACAATTATGTAGATGTAAATGTACCTCTATCAACAATCCGCAGAAAAGTACGGGGATTTCCCTACAGTTTCTTTATATTGATTGACAGTGAAATTGTATTTTTCATTCACAGTAAGTAAGAAATGAGTCAGAAGTATAATTATAATCTTTAATTAATAAAGACTATATTACAGCAAAATCAAGGTCTTTCTACTATCTTTGATAATATCAAAATAACGAATCACATCTGAACACCAGACAAATTGCCTTTTTGCTCGAGCTACTCTTTGATATTACAACCTTATTAAGTACTTTATAAATACTTAAGACAATACGTTTTTATTGTATTAGTCCTACGCTATAAACCACAGAGGATGGGGAACTCAAATTTTGTCCCTTCAGGTATTTGTGCAAGTGACCACGTTTGGTTTGAATCTGCTCAGCGGTTCTTGAGAAGATAAAAAAAGTGCCACCACACCAACACAACACCACCACCGTCAAACACACACACACCTACCGGTTTGTCTAGCAAGGGAGGTGCACTTTCTTGACTGATTTTCACACCACCAACACCACCATCACACACACAGACATCCACCACCACCACCACTGACTCACACACTAACACATCAGAAAGACCTCCACGTCCTCCACACGACGTTTTACATTATACATACAAGTTCTGTTCCAAATACTTTAAATTTTGATACATAACGCTGGTGTTCCTTTTTAATTTAACCTATATTAGAATCAATAAAAACGAGTAACTATATTTCATATCGAGGTCTCTGATATCTTTATCTTTAGGCCTAAATAGGTACCACTTCGATTAAATTTCTTACATACAGAGACGTATATAACATAAATGTGTTATATACGTCTCTGTTACATATAACAGCATTCGATAAAAAAATCTACTCGGCTCGCATTCATGTGTAGATGTGTGATCAGTCATGCAAATCATGACCAAACACACATTCATTTGACTATTGTGTGTTTGCCCTTGCCTTTAAAGCTCGAGGTGATCTTCTTATTTGTATTCTCTCCGTCACGCTCGAGTTAACATGTACTAAGTTTGTTTTGGAAATACCCCACGCCTACCCGTACCGGAAGTAACACTTGTTGGAACAGTTAGATGGCCGAACATGGCGTAACGGTGTAGCATTAGGTCAGTTTGTACGACAAAAGGGCACGAGAGGTCAACTCAACACAATGTCCAGCGAGGACGAGCACGTATGTATATAAAACAGTTTTGAATGTGGTTTAAATATACCGTTCTACTCGTGTTACTTTAGACGACCTACATCGTATACTGTATATGATTGTGCAGAGTCAGTGTCCTGAAAAAAGGTACGAAAAACTGTACGTTATTGACATATCAAATACAGGTAGAATTCAGGTGATATACAGATATATTGTGATGTTGATTACTACTGGTACCTCTTTAACTTTGAGATGCGGCATCATGTTGTATCAGACACGTACATGTGTTATATACGTCTCTGGTGGTATGATTTCAGTTTAAATAGTAGCTGAAACTGACATTTTGTATAGAAAACTTAATATATTCCTGTCAGCGTTCAGGTGTGGAACCACCGTACCTTGTAAACCACTAACTGCAAGATTTATTGGCTGGTTTTATGTAATATTCCCGACCACAATAGTTATACAACAATGTAAACTCTCTCGATGTTAGAGTTTTATGTTAGAGGCTTTCAATGCAGTAATTGTGGTACATATGCCTTTGTTAGTGTATGACAGTGTATAACACAGTGTAAATATACCCGTGGTGTTTATAATCCACGCTCTTACATGTCAACAGTGTTAGAGTTATAAGATATCTCGTGAAGTTTAGTTATCATTTCTTGTTGTATTTATACTTGTTTTACATAATAAATCCGATTTTGATAGAGACTATCACTTCTGTCAGAACATCGATCCAGCCTTTAGTCAGTACTGTAACAATTCTACTCAAAGCCTTTTTTTTACAATATACGTACAACGTAATCATGAATTCCCCGGTACTTGTTAGGATGACAAGTGGACAGATGATGATGACGTCAAGCCAGGAGATGACCGTATCCCGAATAGGACAGCCAACCTACCGGACTTGGTCGGTATTGACAACCCGGTCATTCTCTCGGGCCGCCACAGAAGTGTTTCTAACGTAAGTTAATTTTAATCACAATCAGATATAGGTGTAGCTTCCATGGTAACCGTTTCACGGTCCGTTTACAACGGTGGTCGCGTGGAGGTCATATCAAGGTTAAACAATGAGATTTATACATTATCTCATTTTTGAAGTACACTGGTGAAGTTCAAGCATTAGTTAGAATGTGTACATGTGTAACATATCAATATTTTGCCTTTAAAATTGATAATAAAGAACCTGTTTCTGGCTACATGTAGTTTTTTCCACTTCCCAATTTAACCTTTATTATGTGTTATTTTAAATACACCAGTAAACTCCTAAGAATGTATGTTTAAAAAGTCCAAACGTCACTTATGGCCTGTACTATGACCTATTTTATGATCCGTGCCATTTGTGTAAGCCACGGTGCACATCTTACCCAAACACTTTTTTAAAAAAAATTCAAAAAATCATTTAATTGGGTCCCATATTTTGAACTCAAATATAAAGCTAAATATTACAAACATGAAAAGTTATGAGAAAAATCATAAGTTTTCATGAAAGTTTCAACAAATTCAAGTCTTGTTCAAATATATGTACTTAAAGTACCGAAAATTTCATCGAATTCGGGGATCGGTAGAACTGTTCTAGGGACAATTCAGATTTCTGTTACTTATTTTCTGTTTCTTTCATTGAGGTATTAGCAATGTGGTTGCATTGGTTTTGGATGTTCCAAATCCACATTATACCCCAAATTATGTATTAATGATGCAACGTGGGCCCACATTCCAGAGATTCTCTTTCCTGCAGGACATAAACAATATTAAACCTTCACAGGATCGTCAGGTTCATCCTCGTCAAACTAAATCCAAACATTATACTTCGTTTGATACCTGTTGGAGAATGAACCTGTCCTCGAATGACCAAAATCTAATAATCACCGTTAACTGTCTTATGTTCCACCATGAAACCAGGTAACTACTTGTACCATATCCACACGAGGGAATGAGATATCAGATGCTGCAAGTTTCGGTCATTCAATTTTAGCTCGGCGTGTCATGTTGTAGACTTCACCAGGTCGCTTTGCCAAACGTCGTTTTTATAGGAGCGAAAGCATTCATTGAGCCATTTTAGTATCTCTTTCCACACGAAGTGGATCCGAAACACATACGGGTCCTCTGAAGGCACGTAGACATGCAGTTACAATGCGAACTAACTTGTCAATAATTTCTGTGAAGTCATTTGATGGAAATTGATATTTGAAAAGTACCCACTTCTAAAGACGTCCATTGTATAGATATACAACTCATCGTGGTTTGGTGCACGAAAGATCACTATTGGCTGTTTGTGAGTCTAACTGTGATTTTCCAGCTGGTAAAATCGACGGCATTCTAGCATCATATCCCAGCTCAGCAAGAAGACGTCCCTGGAACCACGATTCACAATCTCATTGTCGTTTACTACTAGCCAAGATTTCAGGACGTCGAATTTCTCCAAGATGCGTTGTTATGGATACATCATCTACACTGCCGTGATAAGAACCAATTGTGACTAAAACATACCCATCAGGCAGTACAATGGAAATTAACTTTAAATAGTTGTGTTTTTTCTGCCCTTCGTTTGATACCCTTTGAAACTGATGATGTTTGCTTTTGTTGAGACAGATATTGGTACTATCTAAGACAAGAGTGATCTGATCACCATGAAATGGTTTGGTAGATACAGTATTGTGTGTGATAGTTTTTGGTGAGATATATGGGCTGTACCAAGGTATTTAGGGACAACTAAAGTGTTAAATATATCAACAATTTTGTGAAAATATCTTGACAACTTGGCTTTGGAGAAGTAGGTCTTTTGATTCCATGAAAGATTAGTTTTAAGTTTTGCCCCAAAATACAGAAACAGGTCTATTGCACATGCGGTGTCAGTAAAACTGAAACAAGGTCAGATTCTCACAAGCCCTACATGTCCTAAATTGACCCAAGGTCCAGTCAGCCCATACACGACAGTCTGAGTCTGATAAAGTTTCAAATCTTAATTTATCATGTTTGGATGCTTGATATATAATTTCAAAACAATCATTGAGGAAATAAATCCACTCAGTTTACTTTACAGAGAAACATTATGGTTTATACTGATCTTTGTATCAGGATGTAGAATGCTTTCTATTAGAACATACACGAGCATCAGGAGGGTACCGAAGTGAATATTTGTGGATAAGGGAGTAACGGACAGACTTAGTAATGTCTATACAGCTGTCGTTTTACGTTAATGTGAAGAGGAAGCGTACTTCAAATCTATGAAAAGAAGTGGTAGATGTGTAGGATTTCTTTCATTGTCAGTTGGATTATTCTCAGTCTCCTCAAATGAATCGTAGCCCTCCTCAGAAATCGAGATACTCATTACTATCTAGATATGTGAAATTGTTTAATATCTTTATGCTTTATTTCCTTCGTTAGACAGACACGGGAATTATACATAGTACAATTGCCGTGTCTGTCTAACGAAGGAAATAAAGCACCGAGGTTATGTTACTGTTGTAAATAAGCCCATTGCCTTTTCTACCACGTGGATAATTTCTACTATTACATCAAGGGTATCATACGTACTTTTTTCTACCTCTCATTATTTCACCCTAGGACACCGTGAACGAAGCGGATTCCGAGTCCACACCAGTCAATTCCAGGCGCAACTCCAGAGATATCATAACCTCAATGGACCCTGGAGTATACAGACCAAAGCGAGGCTACTCTCGGACGCCATCAAGGGTAGGTTGAAATGTTCGTATAAAGATCATTCACATTAAGTCCTTGTATCGCTGGAGGTCTCCTGTCAGTCACAACATTCAAACATGATTAAAAGTAATATACAAGTGTACAGTCTTCGTTATTGTAGTTCTATCTGTTTCATTTATATCATATGTGATCTCATCGCCATTTTTTTCACTGACCATAATTTGCATGTTTGCTGGTCTGTCTGTCTGGCACGTGAATTTAGTTCTTCCACTTCCTAATGGGGTACAAGAAATTTTGTGCAGAATGTACAACTGTAACTCTTTGTTAGTTGTTGGACAAACATTTGTGTAAATGATAAAGGCCTTGTACGATGCACAGAAGTTACTCATCGACTATATATACATGTAGTGCGTTAAGTATCAAGGACTTAAACTCAGCGAAGCCGCTGTATATCCGACAGTACCCTGTCTCTCACGTCATTTCAGGGTACTATGATGACGGAGGAGACGACTGACAGCCGGAAGCAGATTTTCGGTGTTGATGAGAACGAGGAGCGCGGGAATTGGTCGGGTCGGTTTGACTTCCTTTTATCCTTGCTGGGTTACGCCGTGGGCCTTGGTAACGTTTGGCGCTTCCCCTACTTGTGTTACCGGAACGGAGGCGGAGCCTTCCTCATTCCGTTTGTTGTCATGATGGTGATCATAGGCGTACCTCTCTTCTTCATGGAGGCATGTCTCGGCCAGTTCTGCAGCAGTGGACCCATGACCTGTTGGCGTTTCGCACCTCTCTTCAAAGGTTTTCTTTTTCTTTTTACTCATATCATCACATAAAACTGAATCAGATTTATCCTAGGCTTTTCACGACTTCTCCAAACATATAAATAAATTGAAGGCTACAGAAAGTACATAATTTTGCATACCACTTTTTCATTTGAAACTCTCTAGAATAATTAAGATCTTGCAAAATGTGTATAAGCGTCTGAAGCGTCTGCTAACGTACAAAGAACATTCCAGAAGTAACCGTTCAATATCAAGGTTGACTTCTCCAACAAAACAAGTGGGGACAATAATTTCTAACGTCACATTGTGGAGATTTCTTTACATTGAAATCAATGGCATAACAGTTTGTGTTTATACTCCCGAAAATTTGCGGTTGAGCATATCGTCGCCGCCATGTCTGTCCGTCCTTTCGTGTCCGGAGCATACCTTTGTCTACAGTTAAGCAAGGATCATTAAATTTGGTGTATACATTGATCACACAAAGAAAATGTGCGGTATACCAAATTTGATAACAGAATTATTGCCCATTCTTAAAATTTTGTATCCAACAAAAGTCGTGTTCGGGGACCACTCATCAGTTTCATTCATACTCTTGAATTTTAAAGATTGAAATCAAAGTAAATATCAAGTGTACGATAGACTTTGACTTGACATTTCAGGTGTGGGTATTGCCATGGTGATCGTATCCGCCGGAACCTCTATGTACTACAATATGATTCTAGCCTGGGCATATTTCTATATGTTTGCCTCGTTTACCAGCGAGCTACCATGGCAGGGCTGTAACAACTTCTGGAATAGCAAAGGTAAATATGACGGGTTTGAAAATTCTTGGTACAGCAACATTACATACTGTTATTATTACCTGTGGCAAATTCTGGAATAGGAAAGATAATCATCACAATTGTATTAAAATTTAGAACGTCACATAAGGACAATAGTGGGTTTCCAGCAATGCTAATTTCCCATAGAGGTTGAAGTAAGAGCGTGTCTCAATGGAATCCGAGGACCCATATGTTAGAACATAAGAGCAAGACGCAAAGGATAAGGAGCTGACTGCCAAATTAAGGCGCGTCTTAGTGTTTACAACATCTAAGTTTAGCGTGTGAAAAATGAGCCAGATCTGACCAGAAAGGCCAAGTCACTATTTGTCAAACTAGATGCTACTGCGGATGATTGTGACTTCCAAATGTTAGACGTGGAATGACTTCGGACAATAGCCTGTGGCACCTACCAAATATCACAGGCAGCTGGCTACATAAAAGAGCACCTTGGTGATGATGGTGACTACAAGATCTGGATCTATCGGCACTCACGAGACATTGTACGATGTCAGATCACTCGAGGCATAAGAGCAGTGTAAAGTACAATGTTTGGATCCAGCATGACAGCTATGACGCCATTATTCCAATAAGGGAATAGTATTACTAGTGTCCTAATGGACAGAGAACCACTAGGGTATGTGCCCACGTAGCCGGTATCCTGTACTATTTAGGATAATACATGCAATTATAAACCAATAAGCCTTTGCACCAAAAGTCAAAAGTTTTAAGGCAAGTCTCAAGTTATGTAGATTTCACTACCAACTATCATCTTCAAGGCATTAGGTAGGGACGACGTGGACAATTAGAACTACATCACTGTACGATGTAACCAACACTAACATGGCCAATAAAATTCTAGGACAAAGAAGCCTTATTGGATTCTAGATTAAGTGGTTTAATGTGGAAACCGACTTAAATCTATCATTCAGCATTCTTGTTAGAAAATTGATTCAGCAGTAGTAAAATACATTTACTTTTTGTGGTTATTAGGTACAATGACGGCCATTTTGAAAGTTGAATTTTTACTTTAGTGAGTTATTAGTGTAGGTGACAGTTGTACTAATAAAACCAAGTGTAAACATTTTGTTTCGGTTCACTATACAATACTCCAATCCAAAAGGGAGTTTCCCCTTTGCTCGTTTTCCCTTAAAATACATAGCAATATTGTCAATTTTAATTACTTTGCACAAAACTCGTAATTACTATTTTGGGCAATTTATCTTATACTGTTTGAAGGTTTTTTGTCACATCACTACGAATGGACTCTAATAGGAATTTTTGTTTTTACTTGAACATTTTGAAACATTTGTTTAATGTCAAAGGAGCATGATCTATCTCAAAATCAATCACATTTTTATGTTTTGTGTTTATGTATTTATAACTGTGACTTCTTGCTTTGTATATATGACACATAACATGTTATTACCAGTATGTTCATGCTTAGTATTCTATAAAAAATGAAAAAATCGATATAGTAGCTTTTCCCCCGAAAGCAATACACTTTATTTTCATTTTTGGCACAAATGTGGCACTGTATTCTTGCGAATGTAAATGTTTGGACTTAAATGCCAGATTGTAGAAGTACAACTACAGAGGCTACTTATAAGACATACACTCTATTGATTTGCTTCTTAGACCATTTTGAAACCACACCTTTGGACAAAGTCTGGAGTCGCAAGAGTAATACATTACTGTTAACAATAATGCCATTATATCTGTGATTATTTTATCTCAATTTTCTTTTCACAGACTGCAGTCTCAAACTGCCCTTGGTTAAGTGTGGAGAAGGGGAGAAGCTCTTGAACGGCACATGTCTTGTGAACGGTTTATTTAAAGGACTGTGGAACGACAGCTTGTTTACCAATGCAACAGGCCGGAAGCGGATATCACCTGCGGAGGAATACTTCAAGTGAGTTTAATTTTTTTACTACTCTTAACATGGGTTTTATATTTGATTTTTTTCGATGCTCGTTATCAATGTTTTTTGTAGACTTCCAATATCTGATGAACATTTACGATAATATTTCTATAATTAAGAGTCACAATGATTTCGACGGTTACAGTAATCGAGCGCTGGGTCTGAGTTCCGGCCTTGAAGAATTTGGACAACCTCGCTGGGAACTGGTTCTTTGTCTGTTACTGGCCTGGTTTGTCTGTTTCCTCTGCCTGATCAAGGGTATTAAGACCACAGGAAAAGTGAGTACCTTTGTGAGACCGATGGTTTCTTTTGAGTCACAAACAAGACATGGCTATCTTTCAAACAACAACAAAAATGTTTTTCAAAAATATATATCTATTTGCTGTGTAAGATATTGAGTTATTGTAAACCTGAATTCTAATTTATCGCAACAGTCGTTAAGTTGATGAGGTTGCCGATCGGTAGGAAGATGTGATGACAATGGTTATCGTGCATAACAGAGGAATTACCTCCTGGTTAACGTAATCTGTGTTTTACACACACATATACATATAATATAGATGTTGTACGTCTTCAAGCTATGTACGTGGTGTGTTCTATGATAATGTGGCAGTGCATATAAGCACATTATACGTATTAATAAGAGGACATGACTGGTTTACATCTGATCAATCAGGAGAACTGCATTAGTGTACTGTTATTTGTTTCCAAATAGGTGGTGTACTTCACTGCAATCTTCCCTTACGTTGTTTTGATCATCCTCTTCTTCCGTGGCGTCACGCTGGACGGAGCTGGAAAAGGAGTATATTACTACATCGTACCCGAGTGGGGGAGACTTCTAGACGCCAGGGTATGTAGGTTAGGTATTACTATATCGTGTCCGAGTGGGGGAGACTTCTAGACGTCAGGGTATGTAGGTTAGGTATTACTACATCGTGTCCGAGTTGGGGAGACTTCTAGACGCCAGGGTATGTAGGTTAGGTATTACTACATTCTATCCGAGTTGGGGACCCTCCTATGCGACAGGGTATGTAGGTTAGGTATTACTACATCGTACCCGAGTGGGGGAGACTTCTAGACATCAGGGTATGTAGGTTAGGTATTACTACATCGTATCCGAGTGGGGGAGACTTCTAGACGCCAGGGTATGTAGGTTAGGTATTACTACATCGTGTCCGAGTTGGGGAGACTTCTAGACGTCAGGGTATGTAGGTTAGGTATTACTACATCGTGTCCGAGTTGGGGAGACTTCTAGACGCCAGGGTATGTAGGTTAGGTATTACTACATTCTATCCGAGTTGGGGACCCTCCTATGCGACAGGGTATGTAGGTTAGGTATTACTACATCGTACCCGAGTGGGGTAGACTTCTAGACATCAGGGTATGTAGGTTAGGTATTACTACATCGTACCCGAGTGGGGGAGACTTCTAGACGCCAGGGTATGTAGGTTAGGTATTACTACATCGTGTCCGAGTTGGGGAGACTTCTAGACGTCAGGGTATGTAGGTTAGGTATTACTACATCGTGTCCGAGTTGGGGAGACTTCTAGACGCCAGGGTATGTAGGTTAGGTATTACTACATTCTATCCGAGTTGGGGACCCTCCTATGCGACAGGGTATGTAGGTTAGGTATTACTACATCGTACCCGAGTGGGGGAGACTTCTAGACATCAGGGTATGTAGGTTAGGTATTACTACATCGTACCCGAGTGGGGGAGACTTCTAGACGTCAGGGTATGTAGGTTAGGTATTACTACATCTTGTCCGAGTGGGGGAGATTTCTAGACGCCAGGGTATGTAGGTTAGTTATTACTACTAGCGCCAGAATGCTCGTAGACGCAAAGATACGTCTCTAACTTCAAAATGAGTTAAGCCATAATTACCCGGTCTGGAGCTGAATATAATTTTGTCCAATGCATATATTTTGAAGCTGGTTATGAGAAGTAATACTGTAATTCCAATGTATCTTTGTTTTAATTCCATGGCGATTTTGACTTTTAATAAAGAAGAAATTTTCGACCTGTTGGGGAAAGGTGCCAGGTGAAAATAGACGAAATTTGTTTCTAGACAAGTTGCTCCGTTTTGTGTAACACATATTCACAATTCAATGCCAACAGGTATGGAAAGACGCTGCTGTCCAGATATTTTTCTCCATGTCTATTGCTGGTGGAGGGCTGGTCACATTGTCCAGCTACAACCGGTTCCATAACAATATTCTCAAGTAAGAGTTATCCAAGACATTTGCAACAATATCATGTATGTCACATCAACAATATTATATACGTCACATCAACAATATCATATACGTCACATCAACAATATCATATACGTCACATCAACAATATCATATACGTCACATCAACAATATCATATACGTCACATGAACAATATCATGTACGTCACATCAACAATATCATGTACGTCACATCAACAATATCATGTACGTCACATCAACAATATCATGTACGTCACATCAACAATATCATATACGTCACATCAACAATATCATGTACGTCACATCAACAATATCATATACGTCACATCAACAATATCATGTATGTCACATCAACAATATCATGTATGTCACATCAATATCATATACGTCACATCAACAATATCATATACGTCACATCAACAATATCATGTATGTCACATCAACAATATCATGTACGTCACATCAACAATATCATATACGTCACATCAACAATATCATGTACGTCACATCAACAATATCATGTATGTCACATCAACAATATCATATACGTCACATCAACAATATCATATACGTCACATCAACAATATCATGTATGTCACATCAACAATATCATATACGTCACATCAACAATATCATGTACGTCACATCAACAATATCATGTACGTCACATCAACAATATCATATACGTCACATCAACAATATCATGTACGTCACATCAACAATATCATATACGTCACATCAATAATATCATATACGTCACATCAACAATATCATGTATGTCACATCAACAATATCATATACGTCACATCAACAATATCATATACGTCACATCAACAATATCATGTACGTCACATCAACATTATCATATACGTCACATCAACATTATCATATACGTCACATCAACATTATCATTTACGTCACATCAACATTATCATTTACGTCACATCAACATTATCATATACGTCACATCAACATTATCATATACGTCACATCAACAATATCATGTATGTCACATCAATAATATCATGTACGTCACATCAACAATATCATTTACGTCACATCAACAATATCATACACGTCACATCAACAATATCATTTACGTCACATCAACATTATCACTGAGATACCAGTTTATCGATTCCTTGGTAGCTGCATATTGTTTATGAAGGTGCTGATTGGTTTAGAGGTCTGACCGTCTTTATCACCTCCACCCCTGGGTCACGGCTTCGAGGCCTGAGTGGGACAGTCACCACCTCCCAAACTTGCCATGTCCTTAATTGACCATGGTTGTTTATATGACGTAAAGCCACAGTAAACAAACATTTGTGTATATCATTAGATTTGTAAATATGTAAAACTTTTCCATACTCTACGTACAGGGACTCCGTTATAGTCAGTTTAGGAGACACGCTTACCTGCATCTTTGCTGGGTTTGTTATATTCTCCTACCTGGGTTTCATGGCCGACAAACTCAACGTAGAGGTGAAGGACGTTGCTAAAGACGGTGAGTAGTTCGGTTTATTGGCAGTTCTGTACTGTTTGGTACTAGAGACTAATGGTATAATTTCTTTATTAAGTATTCTGTGTTGTTTACCGTGTTCTTATTTCGGAAATAAACATTACTTAATTCTATTGATCACGATACATATATATTTGTTCATATTTTGCAATATTTTTGTTGAATTTGAGTTTGGATTAAGATTATATTCACATGCTGATATTTTCCCCTCATGTTAATTTAAGTCTGGATTATGATTTTGTTGTCGTTCGTGTTTTCTCTGTTGTTTTAATTACTTGCATTTTAAACCTTACCTACACACGTACAGGTGCTGGTCTAGCGTTTGTGGTGTATCCTGAAGCGGTGACAAGTCTTCCACCTCCTCCACTCTGGTCCATCCTATTCTTCTTTATGTTGATTACGCTAGGACTCGACAGTCAGGTACTTTTCACATATCTGGTGGCATTAACTGTGGTTGTTGTCTCTATTTTATATACATCTGCTTCTTCAACATGTTCTTGGTCTGCTTCAAAGATCGCATCAATGAAAACAGTTTACATGTTTTATAATGTTTGTCTCCATAAATATGCACCAAAAACAATGTTTTTCCTTTTTCTTGTCTGAAACCAAACTTCTGTTTAGCATTTTTTTCCCACCCAGTTATTCGATGTCTCCTTTAATTCCAGTTCGCCATGTTGGAGACCGTGTTGACTGGTGTCCTTGACCAATTTCCACATCTTCGACCAAAGAAGACGTTAGTGATTATGTGTATCTGTATATGTTTTTTCCTCCTAGGACTTCCACTGACCGCTCCGGTAAGTTGATTCACTTAGGTTAATCATTTTAAATCTGTTGTATTAAGGGGGTAGTAGCACCTCCCATCTAGATGTTGACAACTCCTTCGATCGCCTTGGGTTTGACGGGCTTGAAAAGGCCTTTAACATCATTGCCGATCCGAAAAGAACGAAACTGTTGTGCCATGCAGTTGAAATCAGTATGTTTATTTTCTGTATTCTAACCTTAAATTTAAGGGTGTTATTCACTTGTGTGTCTTTTGCACTGTCATACGTAACTAGAAACAACCTGATCATGTAAAGATAGAAATCAATGTTTGATAGGTACCGGTATCACATCAACTTGTACGGGACTTACCAAATAGGGAAATGTTTGTAATATACAGATACGGGACTTAGAGTACCAAATAGAGAAATGTTTGTTATATACAGATACGGGACTTAGAATACCAAATAGGGAAATGCTTGTAATATACAGATACGGGACTTACAGTACCAAATAGGGAAATGTTTGTAATATACAGATACGGGACTTACAGTACCAAATAGAGAAATGTTTGTTATATACAGATACAGGACTTAGAATACAAAATAGGGAAATGTTTGTTATATACAGATACGGGACTTGGACTACCAAATAGGGAAATGCTTGTAATATACAGATACGGGACTTAGAGTACAAAATAGGGAAATGTTTGTTATATACAGATACGGGACTTAGACTACCAAATAGAGAAATGCTTGTAATATACAGATAAGGGACTTAGACTACCAAATAGAGAAATGCTTGTAATATACAGATACGGGACTTAGACTACCAAATAGAGAAATGTTTGTTATATACAGATACGGGACTTAGACTACCAAATAGAGAAATGCTTGTAATATACAGATACGGGACTTAGACTACCAAATAGAGAAATGCTTGTAATATACAGATACGGGACTTAGACTACCAAATAGGGAAATGTTTGTTATATACAGATACGGGACTTAGACTACCAAATAGGGAAATGTTTGTTATATACAGATACGGGACTTAGACTACCAAATAGGGAAATGTTTGTTATATACAGATACGGGACTTAGACTACCAAATAGAGAAATGCTTGTAATATACAGATACGGGACTTACAGTACCAAATAGAGAAATGCTTGTAATATACAGATACGGGACTTAGACTACCAAATAGAGAAATGTTTGTTATATACAGATACGGGACTTAGACTACCAAATAGGGAAATGTTTGTTATATACAGATACGGGACTTAGACTACCAAATAGGGAAACGTTTGTAATATACAGATACGGGACTTAGACTACCAAATAGGGAAATGTTTGTTATATACAGATACGGGACTTAGACTACCAAATAGAGAAATGCTTGTAATATACAGATACGGGACTTACAGTACCAAATAGAGAAATGCTTGTAATATACAGATACGGGACTTAGACTACCAAATAGAGAAATGCTTGTAATATACAGATACGGGACTTAGAGTACAAAATAGGGAAATGTTTGTTATATACAGATACGGGACTTAGACTACCAAATAGAGAAATGCTTGTTATATACAGATACGGGACTCAGAGTACCAAATAGAGAAATGCTTGTTAGATTGAGAGGCGGAGTTTATGTACTGAGTACAAATGTTAATTAATGAGTGGTAGAACTTTAAGTAGTGAAACTAATATGGATCTCTGTCATCTGTATATACCTGAAAGTTTATAAAGATGATTGAACACTATTGATTTAGTTCGTATTTGCATAATTCATCTTTCAAGTTACAGGATTTAATTTTTAAAATGATACTTTTGCCTAGACCAGTATATTGACTTTGATTCTTCTAGAAAGGGAAGCAATATTAATACCCCGACTTTATCAGGACACATGGAACATTTCCATTTAGTCCACTTTGTTGGGAGTGAGTCAGGACATTGTTGACATGGGTCATCAACGTTGTCATTCACTGATGCATTCAAGCTTATATAAGCTGTCGGAGTATCTGAAATGACCCTTTCTGAGGAAAGAAAATGTCTGTAACATAGATTCATAAATGGCAGTGTCTTCAGGGTGCCAAAACTGGACGTGTGTCATTATAGGGTGCAAAACTCATTGTTGTATTGTAAAATAATATTCTAATGTTTGAACTGGACCGTATGTACTTTTATCAAACTATTTCAGGCTCTATGATAAGTGTCGGTGGAATTTTAGCTACCCTTAAGTATGGTATATCTAACTGACATACATATTATACTTGGTCGTTAATATAGTAATGTGTTTGAATCTTTTTTTCACACTGTAACGATTAAAGATTAACGGTGAATTTATTAGATTATCAATTATCTCAGATGTTTGTCTTTGGTCCGTCTCTTGACTTAGTACATGTTATCGTCTCCCTGCTAGTGTTGTCAACACCACATTGTAGGTACTATCAGACGAACGTTAAAGTGTAACTGTTTGACTTTTCAGGGCGGTATGTACCTGTTGCAGCTGATGGATAATTATGTGGGAGGCTGGACCCTCCTTATAATCGGCCTATTTGAGAACATATGTGTAGCCTATGTATATGGTATGTGATGTTATTTCAGATGGTTGTCCTCACATTCTGTCGTTAATTGTCAATATTCACAAGTCTTTGTCATGTCTTTTTAACAGACTGCACCGGAATATAGAAATGTGCTGTGTGATTATCAATATGTCCACATGTAAGCCATATTGTACACCAGTATTTTAATTAATTAACATTAAGCCTATCTGCCCTCTCTTCTGTCAACCTTTCCGCCATGTGATTGGTCATCGCAAGTTCTGTGTTAGTGTAGGCCGTTTCGGTGTGTTCTTTTTACTTGTTTAAATGAAATTTAGGATTTGTTCACGACAAATATTGAGTTAAGGTTTTATGGAAAGTCGAAAGATGATTATCAGCTTTGTCTTTCACCTTTCTGGTTCTAGGATGTACCACAGTTTTGCATTGTCAGTATTTTGGATATCGGTCTTTTTTCGAATTCTGATAAATACTACATATCGTCCAGAAAGCTAAAGAAACATTTTCTGTTTTGATCTTCCAGGGGTAAATCGTTTCCTAAAGGATATTGAGACCATGCTTGGCTTCAGAATGATAATGTGGTGGAAAATCTGCTGGTGGGTCATCAGTCCTCTTACACTTGTAGTAAGTATAAATTAGACACCTGGTGGGTCCTCAGTCCTCTAACGCTTGTGGTAAGTATAAATTAGACACCTGGTGGGTCCTCAGTCCTCTAACGCTTGTGGTAAGTATAAATTAGACAACTGGTGGGTCATTAGTCCTCTAACGCTTGTGGTAAGTATAAATTAGATATCTGGTGGGTCATTAGTCTTCTAACGCTTGTGGTAAGTATAAATTTGACATCTGGTGGGTCATTAGTCCTCTAACGCTTGTGGTAAGTATAAATTAAACATCTGGTTGGTCATTAGTCCTCTAACGCTTGTGGTAAGTATAAATTAGACAACTGGTGGGTCATTAGTCCTCTAACGCTTGTGGTAAGTATAAATTAGACAACTGGTGGGTCCTCAGTCCTCTACCGCTTGTGGTAAGTATAAATTAGACAACTGGTGGGTCATCAGTCCTCTAACGCTTGTGGTAAGTATCAATTTGACACCTGGTGGGTCATCAGTCCTCTAACGCTTGTGGTAAGTATAAATTAGACACCTGGTGGTCATCAGTCCTCTAACGCTGGTGGTAAGTATAAATTTAACACCTGGTGGGTCATCAGTCCTCTAAAGCTTTTGGTAAGTATAAATTAGACACCTGGTGGGTCATTAGTCCTTTTAAGTTTTTAATAAGTTGACAGTTTGTGGATGGTCAATAGTCTGCTTATCTTGTTAAAATGGTGTAAACTCGACAAAACTACACTCCGCTTTCTGATGTTTACTAACATTAATTGTTTAGAAAACTATAATAGATTCAACAAAAGCCGGGATGCATACAACAAAGAGTAGCATAATGTCCACTTAGGATTCCTTCACTTCATTTAAACCTGAGTATTAAGTGCAGCCATTAGAAAGCACAGCTTTGAGTTCTGATTGGTCAGTTCTACAATTTGTATTGCCAATCAATGGCAACGATTGGAGATGTTTAATTTCATCGTTACACTGGTAATATAACTTTGTCTTGGTGTTTGTTATTTTGATGACAAGGATACCGTGAAACAGCATGATACATAAACACTAGAGAAAAGGTCATTGTTATATACCCTATTATTTATCTTACTCGGTTTATCTGAATATAAATCACATGAAAACTTGTACTTTTAGGCCTTGTTCATCTTCACGTTCGTGGATTACTCCCCTTCTGAGTACGGAGATTACAAATATCCGGGCTGGGCTGACGCGTTGGGCTGGGTCATGGCATTCCTCTCTGTATTAGCCATTCCCATTACGATGCTTTACAAGATATCAAGAGAAGACGACGAAGATAGTTTTGTAGAGGTATGACGTCACTTCCGCCGATAAAAATGTATTTAACAGAACAAAAGTTTGAATGCATGTTTCGTGATTTGCTTGAGAGTTCAAATGAAAGTATGGAAATGAAATATAACTGTGTTGGTCAGTAACTTGTAATATTAATTTTATGAATTACCACTGTAGAAAATAAAGCTGTTGGTAACACCGACCCGAGAATGGGGTCCAGCCCTGGTTAAGCATCGCCGTCTCGTGACGTATGTAGAGGGCTGGGTTGTCGACCCTTGGGAAGAACTTGCAACCTATGTCAACAAAGCATTTGCCTCTGACAAAACGAAGTCACAAAGTACACTGTGGGTAAGTCCAAGTAAATAGCAATATGTTGTAATGTCGGTTTGAGACAACCTCTTGTTCATTGATAGATACTCAGATATTGAAATGTCTGTAACGGACGCACCTCGTTATCTCGAAGTCGGCGGAACCATGAGAAAATTTTCGAGTTATTGTATTACTCGAATATGATCGAATGTTTAGTGTAAGGCAATGACATACAGTGTTGAATGTATTGCTATGTTTTTCTGGTAATACAATGTACGATTGTTACGCAAAGTGTGGACAAAATTATGGCCTCGAATTATTTTTTACCAAGCTTGATACATTACTTCTACTGATTTGACTGAAGTATGGCGTCTCGACCAAATAATTTCTAACCATCCTCACATTTCTCTTTGATGATGTTTGTTGTTACAGCACGGCTGACGAACTTTTGTTTGAAACTTTACTATTTTATTTGCAGACATCAGAACCGGTTATCTCCTCTTACTTTTCTCCTCGTAGAAAAAAGGACTTTAGTGATACCGAAAGTTACACTGCCACAGAGGCATCAGAACGGACAGGTGTGTCGTTTGAGTCCTATGTTTGAGTACGGACTTGTTAAAGTATACATAGGTATCCTTCTGTCTGCATCAGCGCGATAACTCCGTGCCTGATCAGAAAAACTCTCACGCCAAAGCTCCGCCCGATCATAGAAATAAACTACTGGAGACAAACAAGACTGAATTATCGGCAGGAAGGCAGAGTTGTTTTTCTTAGTGTGTGAGCTATACAAAGTACTACCGCCTATATAGACCTGTTAAACAAGAGACAGCGGGCTTTATTTTGAAATCCCTATTTGTTTTGATATAAATATTATTTTTGTATCGATACTCATAACTGTGTCACTTTGTGTCACCTTTAACTACAAAAAATAAAATGTCATTGTTACCTGCAAGTACAGATTCCTATCCTATCATAAAATGTCACTAGTAACTACAGATTTATATCTACATTGTACAGGCAGTAGCCGATATAAGACCAAATCATTTTTTATTTATTATATTTGCGTGTGCATTAAGCAATATACAAGTATTTCTATTTTAACATAAAGATACAAAAATCCATGAAGGAGGATTCTCTTGGCGTTTAGCTGCTATTAGGCCCTCATAAATAGTTAAAAGGCAGCGAGAGGCCTGGAGAATCAATCTCTCTAGTTAATTTTTTAATCTTTATATTATCCTGTCAAGCAGATTTTGATTTTTGTAAGTTTTATCATGTTCCTGTTGCATGAAAACTATAATTTACAATTATATGATAAATTAGTCAGGTAGACTCTAGATTTACCTCCCTTTGTACTAATGATATCCATTCCTTTTGTATAATGTATCATTTAATATTTACACGTCGTTACTTCGTCCAAGAAACACATATCGTTATAGTCATATTTAAGGTTATATCCGGGTATAATATGATGTACTCGGGACACAACTATGTTTATCTGTGATGTATCGTTCAAATCCTTTATTTACGAATGGTATATACGGATGAAAAGAAGTGTTGGATGATAGGAAGCGATGAAAGGGAGAAGTAAGAAAGATTCACATTTTTATTAAAAAATAAAAAAGCAATAAGTAACCGGTTGTTTTGTCTTCTTTATAATATTACTTCAAATTCACATGAGATGAAATTAGCCACAATAAGAGACGGAGAAAGATTTACCCAGCTACCAATGAAAACGTACAAGGTAAATAAGACAAACTGTTTTGAAAGGGTTGTCTTCTGTTTCAAAGAAGACATCCGCCATTTAAATCTTGGTTAATACTATTTAGTAGTTTCGCATTCACAATGAATACGACGTTAACACCAACAAAACAACCAGGTATACAAATGAGCACCAAACACGTTCAACTTCATATCACACAACAGAACCACCAGGTATACTAACGAACATCAAACACGCACAACTTCATATTACAAAACAGAATCACCGGGTATACTAACGAGCATCAAACACGTCCAACTTTATATCACACAACAGAACCAACAGGTATACTAACGAGCATCCAACACGTCCAACTTCTTCCTTCGTCATACTTCAAAACACTGTTGTAAATTTATCTGTCAGCTATCTCTTAAACATTAATTTTAAATAATTTCGGTTCCAGAGTAGAATGAAAATAAGTTAGATGAATTACACAGCTTAATGATTTAAAAAAAAGAAAAAATCATTGATATCAAGTAAAACAACACATTATACGCATTTTTCGTGTCCTCAGTGTGTGCTAGAAATATTTTCAGCGGATTTAAGTAAAACTGGGATCCTAACGGCTGTTTTAACCTGTTGTTTGGACATTGATTTACTTTTGGTCTACAAATTGTGAGGAAGGCTTTGAATTACATCACAAGAAAAGAAAGATGCCTGACCTGGTGTCTGTATAATGCAGCTGGGTGAATGTCATACCAATCTGCTTACAGTATGACGTTTCAGAGTAAATATATTGGCCCCATAAAGTAGTTACCCTCTCTCAGTGACCTCAGTATGCTGATAATATGTGTAACATTGTCCCATTGTCGACAGCTGGTTGGTAGTCCCGGTAAATAAATGAGACTGCTTAAAATCAAATATTTGACTTTGAAGTAAAACTAAGTCGCCTCCTAAGTTTCGAAATTTAGGCCCTTAGCATCACTAACAAGTCATAGAAGGACTTAACAGCTGTATCATGTAGCATCACTAACAAGTCATAGAAGGACTAAACAGCTGTATCATGTAGCATCACTGACTAGTCCTAGAAGGACTAAACAGCTGTATCATGTAGCATCACTGACTAGTCCTAGAAGGACCAAACAGCTGTATCATGTAGCATCACTGACTAGTCCTAGAAGGACCAAACAGCTGTATCATGTAGCATCACTGACAAGTCATAGAAGGACTAAACAGCTGTATCATGTAGCATCACTGACTAGTCCTAGAAGGACTAAACAGCTGTATCATGTAGCATCACTGACGAGTCCTAGAAGGACTAAACAGCTGTATCATGTAGCATCACTGACGAGTCCTAGAAGGACTAAACAGCTGTATCATGTAGCATCACTAACAAGTCATAGAAGGACTAAACAGCTGTATCATGTAGCATCACTGACGAGTCCTAGAAGGACTAAACAGCTGTATCATGTAGCATCACTGACAAGTCATAGAAGGACTAAACAGCTGTATCATGTAGCATCACTAACAAGTCATAGAAGGACTAAACAGCTGTATCATGTAGCATCACTGACAAGTCATAGAAGGACTAAACAGCTGTATCATGTAGCATTACTGACGAGTCCTAGAAGGACTAACAACTGTATGATGTAACATCACTGACAAGTCCTACCTAGAAGGACCAAACAGCTGTATGATGTAGCATCACTGACGAGTCCTACCTAGAAGGACCAAACAGCCGTATGATGTAGCATCACTGACGAGTCCTAGAAGGACTAAACAACTGTATGATGTAACATCACTGACAAGTCCTACCTAGAAGGACCAAACAGCCGTATGATGTAGCATCACTGACGAGTCCTAGAAGGCCAAAACAACACTATAGTGGCTTTATCTGATCTAACTCTAAATCTGTAACAACGGTAGGAAGTCATATGTGTGTATGATATTCAGCCCAATCAACAATATCCGTAACAATACGTAGTACTGCTGGAATATTTGGCGAAGGAATCGTATATACAGTTGGGTATTGTAAAACTGGAATCTTCCTGAGAGGAAAGGTTTTTTTTGCCAGTTTGTTTAGATGTATACATATTAACCTGGATTTACGGAGCAGCTTCTCGGAACAGGCAATAAGAAACATGCTATGTGTAACTTTTTGAAACACTGATGACATAGTTACTTCAGTTCACAAGAAAAACTTCTATACATGAACCGCTTTACTTTATCTTTACAGATATGATAAGCCAACTTACCATTATGCAGGTATAAACATCGTATTTATATCTTACTTAGTTTCTCGATAGTAACAGTAATGTTCCCCAACTTTGGGAGATTGCATGTTGCAGCTAAAAACCTGTATAAGAAATTGACTGTCCTAGTGGGGAAACAAAAAAAACCAATCACACTGGCTAGGTCACTTGTCGTCATATCTTAGCCTCGTCGGGAAGCTTTCTATCTATGGACTGGACCAGGATACTTACAATAAATAATGAATCTGAATTTTAGATTGATTCAATCCTTGACACGTGTCATTGAAAATGGAATTTCGGTGTTGGGCGGTGTCTTGGTCTTTATCAGGTATAATGATACCAGTACAGATTTAGTCTATCACTGAAGTTATTCCGGGCAGCGTTCCGCCACTACAGGAACCAAATGTCCGAGTAAAACACATATTTCTTAATTTAAAGATATATAATCCCATTTTATTCGATTCTTTCCCAAATCCCATCGTTCCACTCCGACTTCGGTGTTTCTATTCGTATACATTTAAACTTCTGGTGATTGTAATGTCGCTATGGCGAGGACCTCTTTCTGAGACAATCACCATTTACACATATTAATTACTGTGTTGTCTAGTTACGGTATGTTGTTGTAGATACATCAGCAACATACACTTTATCTGATCTACATTGTAAATATGTGCATATAGTTTATATTTCATTGTATATGATGTTTACAGTATCTAAAATAAAATATCCAAATATTTATGATGTGTTTCAAATTGGTTGCTACGCCAGTCGCTCCTATATAGAATATAACTATCTGTACTTGTTACCAGGAATGGTTGGGGTTAGATAACAACTGATTGACCAAACAACAGCAGAGTGATGGAAAACAAGCCTTGCGTTCTGTTAAGGGTCTTTGTCAACCAACAAAACAAGTATCTGTAGGAACTGTAAACAACAAACAGCCCGAAAATACATATTACACAGTCAAAATATTTCCCAACAAGCACAGTGTACCAGTCACGTAATTTTGAAGGAATTTCTAATCTCTTTGGGTATACGCATTTAGCAGCACTAACATGAAATCAATGGCCGTGAAATCTGACTTGATCAGAAAGGAAGATGGTGAGGTAGAGCTGGTTTATTTTTTCTGAAACCACAAGTTTTCTACTCTCAACGACCGTTTACTTTTTAACCGGCAGGGTCGACACGATCTCTGAAGAGGGCACCTGTCTGATTCGCGTGCTGGCTGTTCGGCAACACGTGAGATCCCAGACCCCTTATCGCCCGGAGTGACGTTTGGACTATCTCCTTCCTTGATCACTCCGCCATGTTTTATAGTCTTGACATGGGTAGCGAACATCACCCCTGTTTTCTCGCCCTTTAAAGTGCGATGAAGGGACATTCTAAACAAGGGTAGCTATCGTGTCATCAGAGATCAGCAGTTGTGTAAGGAGCTGCTGGGAAAACACGGCATGTAATACAACTATACTCCAATGATGAAAACAGAATGTGGAAAAATGTTTGAGATTTGGGGATAACCGGATAATCGTTGGTTAAGGTTGATGTGAACTTTATAACCTCTTTTGTTTCATGTGTATTTCTATTGAGACGTGGTTTTGATAAATATTGAATAAACTCCTCGAGTTTGTTACATGTTTTAATCATCATTGATCCAAGTAGGTTGAGTTGAGTTTACCATTACAATCATCTACATTTAACTATTTGAACGGCCCAAGAGAAACCATCACCTCTGTATGTTGACCGAGAAATCTCAGACCTGGAGATCACAATTTCACAGTGCAGTATTCGGAAAAGTCGCGTGTAATATCGTCCTAAATCTCGCAGATTTAGCAGAATCTGTTATTTCTAATTTCTTCGGCTGGAGGATGAAAATCGCGCTTGTTTGACAGGCTAGGTGTCTTTAAGAATAATATTGTATTTCTGTTGTATGACCGTCAGTAAATCCGAAATGTGGCCATGATATTTTGTGTGTTGGTGTTATGGTAAACAGGCTACCAGCCCCTTAATTAAAGAACTACCTACTTCATCTTCCCTTCTTGTAAAACTTGGGAACCAGAGCTATCTAAGAGATCAGAATTATAAAACTGATATTTTTTTATCTATTTTATATTCTAGAAACAGAGCAAGTTTAGTGTTCATTTGATACACCGGGGGCCATTCTAGTGTTGCGGTGAAACACGAGGACCATTCTAGTGTTGCGGTGAAACACGTGGACCATTCTAGAGTTGCGGTGAAACACGGGGACCATTCTAGTGTTGCGGTGAAACACGTGGACCATTCTAGAGTTGCGGTGAAACACGGGGACCATTCTAGTGTTGCGGTGAAACACGTGGACCATTCTAGAGTTGCGGTGAAACACGTGGACCATTCTAGTGTTGCGGTGAAACACGGGGACCATTCTAGAGTTGCGGTGAAACACGTGGACCATTCTAGTGTTGCGGTGAAACACGTGGACCATTCTAGAGTTGCGGTGAAACACGGGGACCATTCTAGTGTTGCGGTGAAACACGGGGACCATTCTAGAGTTGCGGTGAAACACGTGGACCATTCTAGTGTTGCGGTGAAACACGTGGACCATTCTAGAGTTGCGGTGAAACACGTGGACCATTCTAATGTTCTGGTGAAACACGGGGACCACTCTAATGTGTAAGTGAAACACCAGGGACCATTCTAATGTTCTGGTGAAATACGAGGACCATTCTAGTGTTCTGGTGAAACACGGGGACCATTCTAGAGTTGCGGTGAAACACGTGGACCATTCTAATGTTCTGGTGTAACACGGGGACCATTCTAATGTGTAAGTGAAACACCAGGGACCATTCTAATGTTCTGGTGAAATACGAGGACCATTCTAGTGTTCTGGTGAAACACGGGACCATTCTAGTGTTGCGGTGAAACACAGGGACCATTCTAGTGTTCTGGTGAAACACGGGGACCATTCTAGTGTTCTGGTGAAACACGGGGACCATTCTAGTGTTGCGGTGAAACACGGGGCCATTCTAGTGTTGCGGTGAAACACGGGGACCATTCTAGTGTTCTGGTGAAACACGTTGACCATTCTAGTGTTCTGGTGAAACACGGGGACCGTTCTAGTGTTCTGGTGAAACACGGGGACCATTCTAGTGTTCTGGTGAAACACAGTGACCATTCTAGCGTTCTGGTGAAACACCAGGGACCGTTCTAGTGTTTTTATGAAGGATTGGTTTTAATTTGTCCTGAACAGTTGATGTTGGCTATGAAGAGAGGGGGATATCGGGTGAATGAGTGTCAGTTTTATCTCTCTGCTTCATTAGATTGAGCTCGATATAAACTATAGAGGAGGAATTTCAGTGATAACAGTGTGTTTCTGATTCATTGATAGGGATGTTGATCTGTATAAATATACTTTGTGTTTTGAGTTTCCTGTTGTTCAACATAATTGCGAGTCAAATTCATTTACCTACACATCCGAACAACTTTCCTCATTAATGCCGTTGTCAGTCTCATCTGTGCTTTATTATGATGTCTTGGAAAGCATCTTTTAAGACCAATTTTAAATAGTTCAGAAATCTCGCGCGTCATTTTACTTATACAATGTAAAGGATGGTGCTCAGTCTTAGAATATTAAAACAATATATATACAAACTTAGGACTAATTTGTACAGAACAGCGGCTTGGTCATTAGACTTCAACTAGAATAAAACTGTCCTCGTTTTCTCCCTTTGGAGGTCATGAAGGTGCGAGGTTCGACACTCACTACCTGTGGTTAATGAAAACAGACCGATCTGTGCTATCATGGTTGTGTCTTTAGACAAGACATTTACCCTAATTACTGTGGATGTCATACGAAGGTTTCCCATATGTTGTTCAGTAAGGTAGCCACCAGGCCCCACTTGTATAAAACATCTCAACTTGAGATTTCTTCAAGTCGAGATTTTCTTCAGCTAATATCTCCTTGAAAATATCTTGTATGAAAATTCCTCAAGGAATTTCAGGACATCCTAGCCAATGCCTTCCTCCTGTTCCTTGAGAAAATTTTATACAATCCGTTTTTGAGGAGATATCAACAGAGGAAAATCTCGACTTACGGAAATCTCAAATTGAAATGTTTTATACATATGGGGCCAGATCTGGGCTGTTAATGCGGCGACATACACAACAAACTATGAAGAATTGTTCAGCCTCGCACAAAAAAGTTCCCCCTGCGGTTATCGATAATAAGAGTATGCTTTTAACGCCGCCCAGGAGTCCTTATAAGCTCAATTATACATAACATCATTTGGCTAGTGTCATTATTTTTAATTTTATACAAGGACTTCTAAATTTCCCTTAATCTGAAATTTAATAGTCATAGAAGAATAGTCTGGAGATTGGGCTGGAAATAGAAGACAAGGACCTCCTCCACCACCGGAAGTCAAGACACAGCGCCACAAGATCAACCATTAGACCAGAGGATCGTCTCCAAATTTCAGACCAGTCCATCCCGAGATGACTCCAACCCATGAGGGAGCACCCCCTCCCCTTTCTCACGACGCCAGAGAATCGACTCTTGTCAATTGGACAACGCCCGCCAACAGGCAGAGTCACGGAGACGAAAAACCACCACCACCACCACCACCACCACCATCATCATCGTCATCATCATCATCATCAACAGCAAACCAAACAGCAGCGGAAAGCATTGTAGAGTGACGACAGTGTACAACAGTTTTACTCCGACGTGTTTCAGTATCTCTCAAATTCCTTACCACGGACAACCGTAACTGTGCTGACTGGCATCTTAGGGTGTAGTTACAACAATACATTAAAGAAACAATTGATATTTGCGTATGTGAGGCTGGGTTGATGGAATTGTGGAAAGACCAATTCCGAAGGACAAGAACAATAGATGACATTTAAAAAGTCCATTTCCACAACACTGTGTACTTGATATTCAAAACAGTTTCGCTCTGTGTGAAATTGAATTGTGGAACGATCTAGAAGAAAACAAAAAGATTGGTCATAAAAATTTATTTATTTATCATGCAATTAAAAGTAACAAATTCATTGAAAAATTGTGTTACCAATGTATTCTTACTGTATACAGTATATCCCATGTAAAGGATTATAAATAATCTTGTACAATTATTCAACTTAATCTTAGATAAACACACAGTAAAACATTATCATTCATTTCTTAACTTTCTGCTCTCTTTTCATCAAGGTTAAAAGGAGTAAAATTCGGTCAAATGCTTTGAAAGAAAAGATATACTTTAACTTTGCTCGTTGATTTTGATGGCGATAGATTCATACTCATTTTCTGGATTAACACTGGCTGCTTCTTTAAGATAAAATGTAAATATTGTACAAGTTGAGTATATACTGTTAAATCCTTTATTTTCGTTTGGCTTATTTGTCGTGTTTCTGTCTTTTTCGTTTTGGATCTTTATTTCGTGGGCAATTGATTTCGCAGAGAAAATGTAGCCTAGTTAATCTACTTAAACACATTTCAACAGATTATGAACATATGGATTAAGATTACCCATGAAATAAACAAAAATAAAACACACACGAAAATAAACGATTTTACTGTAGACTATTTCTGCTCTATGTAAACAAAACCCCTGTTGTAGCCCACTCTGTCCTGTTGTAAGTACCCCCGTTATAACCCACTCTGTCCTGTTGTAAGTACCCCCGTTATAGCCCCACTCTGTCCTGTTGTAAGTACCCCCGTTATAACCCACTCTGTCCTGTTGTAAGTACCCCCGTTATAGCCCCACTCTGTCCTGTTGTAAGTACCCCTGTTATAGCCCACTCTGTCCTGTTGTAAGGACCCCATTCCTGACCCCTTACTTTACACCTTTGCTCTATAGCAGTCGTCAGTGACGTCCCGATAAGTGTCCTGAACAACAGCGTGTAATCTGTCCTCCTCTGTCTGACCGTCTCTGTCCATGTATGAGAGGGGATATACATTCCTATCACATTAGTTGCTCTTTAGCAATCAAACCATGATTTGTTAATGCGGGAAAGTTAGAATATGTGTTGAAATGACACATACATATTTAATGAAATCGGCTATGTGTGGGAGGCCCCTGGATAATCACCAACATATACTGGGGCGTTTCTTGTGATGGACGGGCGTTAGCACGTGCTTTCCATTTCGCAGCAGAACCGATTGATGTTGGAATAAATCCACAGCTCTAAATGGTTACACAAGATCAGATCTGTATAGTATTAGGGTTTACCAGCTAAAAACGATTCATCAGTAAAGTAGATGTAATATTAATCTTCCTGAAACAACATTGTATGCTGTGCTTGATGTTTTAAATGAAGGAGTGGAAATAGACTTTGAATCCTTCTCTCATATTTTTTCGATCTCTGGTCAACAATTTGATGTTTCTATTTAAAACCCCAGTACACCTCGGGGACATATGTCTACGTTCTACAGTAACCACTGTGTTATTTCTCTCTACCGTACGTTCTCTACAGCCTACAGTAAAACAGTGTGTTATTTCTCTCTACCGTACATTCTCTACAGCCTACAGAAACACTGTGTGTTATTTCTTTCTACCGCACATTCTCTACAGCCTACAGTAAACACTGTGTTATTTCTCTCTACCGTACGTTCTCTATAGCCTACAATAAACACTGTGTGTTATTTCTCTCTACCGCACATTCTCTACAGCCTACAATAAACACTGTGTGTCATTTCTCTCTACCGTACGTTCTCTACAGACTACAATAAACACTGTGTGTTATTTCTCTCTACCGTACATTCTCTACAGCCTACAGAAACACTGTGTGTTATTTCTTTCTACCGCACATTCTCTACAGCCTACAGTAAACACTGTGTTATTTCTCTCTACCGGACGTTCTCTATAGCCTACAATAAACACTGTGTGTTATTTCTCTCTACCGCACATTCTCTACAGCCTACAGTAAACACTGTACGTTCTCTACAGCCTACAGTTAACACTGTGTGTCATTTCTCTCTACCGTACGTTCTCTATAGCCTACAATAAACACTGTGTGTTATTTCTCTCTACCGTACGTTCTCTACAGCCTACAATAAACAGTGTGATATTTCTCTCTACCGTACGTTCTCTACAGCCTACAATAAACACTGTGTGTTATTTCTCTCTACCGTACGTTCTCTACAGCCTACAATAAACAGTGTGATATTTCTCTCTACCGTACGTTCTCTACAGCCTACAATAAACAGTGTGATATTTCTCTCTACCGTACGTTCTCTATAGCCTACAGTAAACACTGTGTTATTTTTCTCTACCGTACGTTCTCTACAGCCTACAGTAAACACTGTGTTATTTTTCTCTACCGTACGTTCTCTACAGCCTACAATAAACACTGTGTGTTATTTTTCTCTACCGTACGTTCTCTACAGACTATATTAAACACTGTGTGTCATTTCTCTCTACCGTACGTTCTCTATAGCCTACAATAAACACTGTGTGATATTTCTCTCTACCGTACGTTCTCTACAGCCTACAATAAACAGTGTGATATTTTTCTCTACCGTACGTTCTCTACAGACTACAGTAAACACTGTGTGTTATTTTTCTCTACCGTACGTTCTCTATAGCCTACAATAAACTGTGTGATATTTTTCTCTGCCGTACGTTCTCTACAGACTACAATAAACACTGTGTGTTATTTCTCTCTACCGTACGTTCTCTACAGCCTACAGTTAACACTGTGTGTCATTTTTCTCTACAGTACGTTCTCTACAGCCTACAGTTAACACTGTGTGTCATTTCTCTCTACCGCACATTCTCTACAGCCTACAATAAACACTGTGTGTCATTTCTCTCTACCGTACGTTCTCTACAGACTACAGTAAACACTGTGTGTTATTTCTCTCTACCGTACGTTCTCTATAGCCTACAATAAACACTGTGTGATATTTTTCTTTATAGTAAGAATTCTACTGCATACAGGAAATACGGAGTGTTATTTCCCTTTGGAATGTCTCCCATATTCATTTTAATTGGAACGTTTGCTGCTTTCGGTGCAAATATATTATGTTGTTTGATGTATCGTACAACAAGAGATACGAGATCTAGTACAGTTTCATTAAAGACTCCTTTTGAAGACGTTGTGATGTTTGTATTTCCGACTGAAGCCAAACTTACAGGACATTTTAACACATTAAGTGTCGAGCCCCCAAGTGACTGTCGTTCATACACACACACACACACACAGAGAATTATGTAATTTTCAGAAACATGTTTATTGATCAATGGTTGATGTATACTTCATATCTATTAATTAGTGATCGGGGAAACAGAGCATTACAGTGAGGCGATGGCATTTACATCAGCAATGTATAGTTCGCTTGCGCGTGCCGCATCTCAAGTGAGACGCGTCACGTGATAGGTTGGGAAAGTTGGAGTAGGCAAACTAAGCTTGAGGGATTTTACATGCATCAGGAAACCCTGGAAATACCTGGTGTTCTCACAGCAACTATAGTGTTGGTATATAAATAGTTTGTCTACAAATATATAGGATTAACGGTTCCATACTGGGACAGCGTGACTACATAGGATTATCGTGTCTACATAGGATGAAAGTGACTACACCTGTATACAGTATCTACATCGGATTCTACATTATATTAAAATGTTAGATTAAAGTATGATTGAAGTGTCTACACATGTATAATGTATCTAGATAGGATTTAGGTGTCTACACACGGACAATATAGATATTACTTGGGTATCAGACACTCCTATATAGTAGAAACGTGTCTTTACAGAACTTGTAGTATTTTGTTTTCACAATATATAGGAGGTAATCGCCTGCTGGAAAATAAAGTGTCCTGTGTAAACAGCGTGTATATGCAGCTGATTTAACGGAAATAACGCGTTTTCATGGAATAATAGAATACTTTGTACATGCCTGTTGGTATTTGGAATTGTGAACAATCTACATACCGGATTATCGAAATCACAGGTAAGTTAAAACTGACTTATATTTCTGTATATCATTGATTAGAGTTCTGTAATATTTCATACATCACTTAAACAATTTTTGTACAAATGGACATTTAACTAATATTACGTATCAAAGCTCGATTTTTTTCTTCTAGAGGTGGGATTTTGTTCGAGTTAGGGTCTATGATGCCTTACTCTATAAAAAGCCAGTAATTGGGTTTTGTCACGGTCAGTGTAGGTACATCGCTACTGTTTTGTCCCTCGTTACACTTTGATGGGGGGATAAAACAGCCCCGATGTTTGATACCAACACCACATGCCACAATTAAAATTTCCTCCTTGTAGGGCGGTTTGTATACGCCCCGCTGCCAATGTTAAAACACAATCACTTCAAATCATTGTATGACGTTTCATTTTAAATCCCCCCAGATTTTTTGCTCTATTTTTGTTGAACTTTCTTGTAGCTGAAGGCTAAAGTGGACTTTTGTAACGATTGTGCTTTACATGTATCCTGGAGCGTGTGAACAAATTTTATCAGGTCTTTTGTATTTTTATTTCATTTAATGATATCAAAATTACGCTGAAGTCGGCAGGAGGAAAAGTGCGCTATCTCCTTATTTTACGGAGAGAAAAAAACACGGATGTCTATTTTTCTAGACGAACAAAATTTTATCAAAGGGCGAACGTTCCCATAAATCATGATAGCTTTGAAACCTGGTTTCTATAACAACAGAAAATCTAGATACATACACGAGCATTTGAGTTCGTCTCGTCCGATAAGGCATATGATATGTAAAGTTACAAGTATCAATGATAACTGGACTACTCCAGTTTGTCGGATACTGGTGCATGTGACCCACCGCGGACAGAGATGTGATGTGGCCCTGGGTGTGGACGTGTGCACCTGCCATAGGGCTGGCTGTACTGTCAGGAATCTTCATATGTTGTTTGTAATGTTTTACGTGTTTGTAATGTTGTTTCACGTGTAAATTTTATATAACCATTATGTTGACGACTTCATGATATTCACTCGTGAAAGAAATGAATATCAGGAAAGTTTTGAGGCACATTGTATAGAATACTGAGTAGAATTATCAACAAAGGGAGGTCGACCGAGGGATGACAGTCATCAATACTATCATGTACTGCTAATGAGAGGATAATTAGTTTTCCTGATCTGACAAATATCTGTAGACACAAAGCCGTGATTATCAATAAAAGCATCATAAGAGAGTTTGGTATTATCTCTAATGGTAGCAGAGCACCTTTAGACACGTACGTATGATTGGCTTAAAGAACGCCCAGGTATGTACCAACAAACGTGTAGGACGCCACGAGATATGTATGTAGATATGTATAATTACTTCACAGTAATTAGCGGAGAGTTTGCAAGGTCTACCCTTCCAACCTCGGGCCAACACTTAACGTCTTTCCCATTGATTGTCAATCATATGTATGCACTGGTGAAGCCAACAGCCACTTGGATCTCACAGCTCCACCGACCAACTGATGTCCCGTGTAACGAAGTAATAATAGATATCCTGATTGGATGTAAGTATAGTGCATAACCTTCTAAGTGAAATTACTCGCATTGCGCACGCGCCTGTTAACAAGATGTGTGCTATTTTCCGGCTCGTGCACATCTGACGATCCTGCTGCTCCCTCTATTCTGAGAATCTGTTTCCTTAGGAAAAAATAAACGATAGATTTATTAATGATTAACCATCCTCGTCCTATCTGTTCTGTATCAAACTCGCAATTAAAAAACAAAACAGGAAGCCGACGCGTCAAGGAGTGAGGCGATTACACTCGGCCCTTTCCTGTCAAACCGAATTGTTGGTGACAGGTGTTGTAAATGGTGCGTATCCCCCAATGGACGTGAGTAAAATTGCCATTGATAATGCCTTAGTGTTTCTAAACAAAGAGCCTATGATGAGAACACCTGTCAAAAGTAATCAATGAACCAGGTCCATTGTGAATATCGATTTGCTGGTCAACAAATAATTATAACATTTTTATAACTACAATATGATGTTGTGTTCTCTCCGTCTTTTAGTCCGGCCCATATTTCTGAGTTATAAGTGAACCTGGTCTGGAGGATAATAACAATCAGCTTCTTTTGATCTCAATATTCCGTAATTAGGTTCTATGTACTCTATGTATTCATTACCTTCGACAGATACAATTTTCTTTAGACTAGTCCAACTTTCCCTAAACATAAATGAAATCGTACCGGAAGTATCAGTCAGTGATTAGTGGGCGTTACTACTGAAGCAGTGGGAACGACGCCTACACCACCATCTCTGATTTGACCAGATCCATCTCTCATAAAAAAGTACTTCTGAATTTCTGATTATTAAAGGTAGCTTTTGCATTCTCCCGCGTTCTCGATCATAGTTGTCTGGATGTCTTACCTTTGACAATATCTATTTAGTCATTCAACAATTACGACACATATCATGGACGTACAATATATTTCGAGTGAAAACTAAAACTAGTTCGAATAATATATAATTTCATTTCCTTTCCCCTTATCGACCAATATTGGTTGAATGATTTTGTCAGTGTTCGGCCGCTGTCGACCAATATTGGTTGAATGATTTTGTCAGTGTTCGCCCGCTGATGAACAATATTGCCTGAATGATTTTGTCAGTGTTTGCCCGCTGATGAACAATATTGGTTGAATGATTTTGTCAGTGTTCGCCCGCTGTCGACCAATATTGGTTGAATGATTTTGTCAGCGTTAGCCTGCTGTCGACCAATATCGGTTGAATGATTTTGTCAGCGTTAGCCTGCTGTCGACCAATATTGGCTGAATGATTTTGTCAGTGTTCGCCCGCTGATGAACAATATTGGTTGAATGATTTTGTCAGTGTTCGCCCGCTGATGAACAATATTGGTTGAATGATTTTGTCAGCGTTCGCCCTCTGATGAACAATATTGCCTGAATGATTTTGTCAGCGTTCGCCCGCTGATGAACAATAATGGCTGAATGATTTTGTCAGCGTTCGCCCGCTGATGAACAATATTGGTTGAATGATTTTGTCAGTGTTCGGCCGCTGTCGACCAATATTGGCTGAATGATTTTGTCAGTGTTCGCCCGCTGATGAACAATATTGGCTGAATGATTTTGTCAGTGTTCGCCCGCTGATGAACAATAATGGCTGAATGATTTTGTCAGCGTTCGCCCGCTGATGAACAATATTGGTTGAATGATTTTGTCAGTGTTCGCCCGCTGTCGACCAATATTGGTTGAATGATTTTGTCAGTGTTCGCCCGCTGATGAACAATATTGGTTGAACGATTTTGTCAGTGTTCGCCCGCTGTCGACCAATATTGGTTGAATGATTTTGTCAGTGTTCGCCCGCTGATGAACAATATTGGTTGAATGATTTTGTCAGTGTTCGCCCGCTGTCGACCAATATTGGTTGAATGATTTTGTCAGCGTTCGCCCGCTGATGAACAATATTGGTTGAATGATTTTGTCAGTGTTCGCCCTCTGATGAACAATATTGCCTGAATGATTTTGTCAGTGTTCGCCCGCTGATGAACAATATTGGTTGAATGATTTTGTCAGCGTTCGCCCGCTGTCGACCAATATCGGTTGAATGATTTTGTCAGCGTTCGCCTGCTGTCGACCAATATTGCCCGAATGATTTTGTCAGTGTTCGCCCTCTGATGAACAATATTGGCTGAGTGATTTTGTCAGCGTTCGCCCGCTGTCGACCAATATTGGTTGAATGATTTTGTCAGTGTTCGCCCTCTGATGAACAATATTGGCTGAGTGATTTTGTCATGTTCGCCCTCTGATGAACAATATTGGCTGAGTGATTTTGTCAGCGTTCGCCCGCTGTCGACCAATATTGGTTGAATGATTTTGTCAGTGTTCGCCCTCTGATGAACAATATTGGCTGAGTGATTTTGTCAGTGTTCGCCCTCTGATGAACAATATTGGCTGAGTGATTTTGTCAGCGTTCGCCCGCTGTCGACCAATATTGGTTGAATGATTTTGTCAGCGTTCGCCTGCTGTCGACCATTATTGGTTGAATGATTTTGTCAGTGTTCGCCCGCTGATGAACAATATTGGCTGAATGATTTTGTCAGTGTTCGCCCGCTGATGAACAATATTGGTTGAATGATTTTGTCAGCGTTCGCCCTCTGATGAACAATATTGCCTGAATGATTTTGTCAGCGTTCGCCCGCTGATGAACAATAATGGCTGAATGATTTTGTCAGTGTTCGGCCGCTGATGAACAATATTGGCTGAATGATTTTGTCAGTGTTCGGCCGCTGATGAACAATATTGGCTGAATGATTTTGTCAGTGTTCGCCCGCTGATGAACAATATTGGTTGAATGATTTTGTCAGCGTTCGCCCGCTGATGAACAATATTGCCTGAATGATTTTGTCAGTGTTCGCCCGCTGATGAACAATATTGGTTGAATGATTTTGTCAGTGTTAGCCTGCTGTCGACCAATATTGCCTGAATGATTTTGTCAGCGTTCGCCCTCTGATGAACAATATTGCCTGAATGATTTTGTCAGTGTTTGCCCGCTGATGAACAATATTGGTTGAATGATTTTGTCAGCGTTCGCCCGCTGTCGACCAATATTGCCTGAATGATTTTGTCAGCGTTCGCCCTCTGATGAACAATATTGCCTGAATGATTTTGTCAGTGTTTGCCCGCTGATGAACAATATTGGTTGAATGATTTTGTCAGCGTTCGCCCGCTGTCGACCAATATCGGTTGAATGATTTTGTCAGCGTTCGCCTGCTGTCGACCAATATTGCCCGAATGATTTTGTCAGTGTTCGCCCTCTGATGAACAATATTGGCTGAGTGATTTTGTCAGCGTTCGCCCGCTGTCGACCAATATCGGTTGAATGATTTTTTCAGCGTTCGCCTGCAGTCGACCAATATTGCCTGAATGATTTTGTCAGTGTTCGCCCTCTGATGAACAATATTGGCTGAATGATTTTGTCAGCGTTCGCCTGCTGTCGACCATTATTGGTTGAATGGTTTTGTCAGTGTTCGCCCGCTGATGAACAATATTGGCTGAATGATTTTGTCAGCGTTAGCCTGCTGCCGACCAATATTGGTTGAATGGTTTTATCAGTGTTCGCCCGCTGATGAACAATATTGGCTGAATGATTTTGTCAGTGTTCGCCCGCTGATGAACAATATTGGCTGAATGATTTTGTCAGTGTTCGCCCGCTGATGAACAATATTGGCTGAATGATTTTGTCAGTGTTCGCCCGCTGATGAACAATATTGGCTGAATGATTTTGTCAGTGTTCGCCCGCTGATGAACAATATTGGCTGAATGATTTTGTCAGTGTTCGCCCGCTGATGAACAATATTGGCTGAATGATTTTGTCAGTGTTCGCCCGCTGATGAACAATATTGGTTGACAGTTTGTTCAGCCTTCACCCGTTGTTAACCAAAGACCGTTAAATGTATTTTCAGTCTCCATCCGTTGGCGACCAATGCTGATTGAATGTTTTATCCCGACTTCACCCTTTATCATTATAAGTTGAATAAATGTCTGGCATCTTTTCCCCATCGTCTATTGTTGAAGTAGTGATCTTTTCTTGTATTTATTTCGTGATACGTAGATACAGCCAGTGAAGGTCATTCTGACTTTTCCCAGATACATTACAATGTATACTTGATAATTTTAGCGTTGTTTCATGGAAATATATATATATAAGGTATCCCGGCGTTCCCAGCCTTTTCAGTATAAAGTTTGTTAGATAACGATTAACGTGTGGTACCATGTATGTACTTCTCATGTCTTGAGCGAATTTAGACGCACCGCTGCCTTGTCATGTGCCCGTCTGTACTTGAAGTTTCCCGGCCGACCTTGTCGATGACCTCTAGATACGGAGGAGATAAGTACCTCATGAAATTAGTGTCAAATGTGATGCATGTTTAATTTGTTTCTTGTACCAGGACTATTCACAAATCCTACGTCCCCTGTGGAGGAGAGTTGTTTGTTGTAATTACAGATGCACATAAAGCTGAACAGAAATTGACCAGAGACTGACCTGACAACGAAGCGTTACTTTGGTATAGGATAATCGAACCATCCGATAAGACGGGAAACGTTTCCTCTATTGGTTTGACATCTATATTGTGGGGTTTTAGTGTACGCTTTGTAGTTGATATTCATCCTAGAATAATCAGTCATTTTCATTCTGTTGTAAGCTTGCCAATTTGTCGCTAGTCAAATCACAACATCCAAAACAAATTACTGAAATAATAAAAAAGAAGAAAAGCGACTTGTCTTGTGACCTTAAACTCAAAACGGCAAATCATTTGATTCATGTGGCCACTCAACATCACTTCCGGTGTGAGTCGTTCTATATAGGACCTTACACCGTACCTATGTATTGCATCGACAAAAACACTTCTGTAGTGGTTAACTTATCTGACAGGAAGTACCGACTTCTATTCACTCACGAACTGTTTGATGATACATCTCATTCACATTCGCTACACGTATAACTGGAAACTGTTATATACATAATGTAAATAATATCAAAATTACAAGAAAGACCTTAAAAAGCATTTCATATCTGAACATTTGAACCGGTTAACGATCAAGACAGCACAAGGTCAGCGTTAAAATAGATACTTAGTTTAGCAAAGCATGTATGTCGTTGACGGAAGTGGAGCGTATACCGTATACATCATTGTAATAACAGGTCCGAAACAGAAAACAGTTTTCCGGATTAGCAATCCTTATCAACTTACAACATGTCCCCTTTACCCTAGCCCTCCTACACAATCTTTTGTGCTGTAATGCTTCTACCACTGCAACCCGTGCTTCTGAAAGGATTTTCTCAATGGTTACGAAATCCTTTGTAGCACAATTTCACAGCCGTATGTAGTGAAAGCGATCCTTATCGCCACTGAAACCTAGATCCATGACGTCACGCAGCCATATTGAAACATTCATAACAATCATCTGCAAAACTGTTAAAAACCTCTTTATTATCTCTGCACGAGTGAGGAATCCAGGCAATAACATTAGCGCCTCTCATTTTTACCGTTTAATTCTAATGCCATTTATAATACAATTTAGCGTGCCTGCTGCTCGCAAGCTCTTCTTCTGTTGAAGTTGTATGAGACAGACAGATGGGTACTTTGTATGTAAAATGAATGGGGATTTAATAACACAGGAACTGAGTAAGCACTTATCCTGAAAATTAAATGAAGTCATTTGAAAAACCGACCACAGTGGATATTCAACGTTTGGTACTTCTGTTTGACTATGAAATCGGTCTGGATAGTGTCATAGTTATTTAATAAGCTCGTACAGTCTCTGCAGAAAACGTATATTCCTGGGCGGTGTCTGCAGACAATCTATAGTCCTTGGCGGTGTCTGTAGGCAATCTATAGTCCTGGACGGTGTCTGTAGGCAATCTATAGTCCTGGGCGGTGTCTGTAGGCAATCTATAGTGCTGACGGTGTCTGTAGGCAATCTATAGTCCTGGACGGTGTCTGTAGGCAATCTATAGTCCTAGACGGTGTCTGTAGGCAATATATAGTCCTGGGCGGTGTCTGTAGGCAATCTATAGTCCTGGACGGTGTCTGTAGGCAATATATAGTGCTGGACGGTGTCTGTAGGCAATCTATAGTCCTGGGCGGTGTCTGTAGGCACTTTAGTCCTGGGCGGTGTCTGTAGGCAATCTATAGTCCTGGACGGTGTCTGTAGGCAATATATAGTGCTGAACGGTGTCTGTAGGCAATCTATAGTCCTGGGCGGTGTCTGTAGGCACTTTAGTCCTGGGCGGTGTCTGTAGGCAATCTATAGTCCTGGACGGTGTCTGTAGGCAATATCTAGTCCTGGACGGTGTCTGTAGGCAATCTATAGTACTGGTCTGTGTCTGTAGCCGGTGTCTGTATGGGATGGTTATGGTAGGAAAACTATAGGGCTGTAGACGTGGACGGTGTCTGTATGGGGTGGTTATAGCAGGGAACGAATAGGGCTGTAGACGTGGACGGTGTCTGTATGGGGTGGTTATAGTAGGAAAACTATAGGTCTGTATACGTGGACGGTGTCTGTATGGGGTGGTTGTAGTAGACGTAACACCTCACTTTCTGTCAGCAGCTCTGATTGTGCACACATGCAAAATCTGTTCCTGTTGCCCTTTGTTAAGATTTTTACTGACAGTTATAAATTAAACAGACGGCAGTAGAGGAGATGTGAGTACTTGTCTATATAACTCATTAACGATGAGATTGCCTTTGACATGTGCATCAGTCATGGAGAAAGTGACGGAAATAAGGCTTGAAACATTTCGCCGTCTTTAACAACACCCTTCTCAATCACTGCAGTACTAAGTAGAGGGGTAACAGGTGAAGAGTCTCACAAATACTCAACCCATAACCGGAAGTAGGCATTGATAATATATCACTCACTGTATCTCCAATTGGCTGTGATGCTGTTACTGTATCATCTGTCTGTTGTGATACCCTCACTATATCATGAGTCTGTTGTGTTACCCTCACTGTATCATCTGTCTGTTGTGATACCCTCACTATATCATCAGTCTGTTGTGATACCCTCACTATATCACCAGTCTGTTGTGTTACCCTCACTGTATCATGTGTCTGTTGTGTTACCCTCAATATGTCATCAGTCTGTTGTAATACCCTCACTATATCATCAGTCTGTTGTAATACCCTCACTGTATCACCAGTCTGTTGTGTTACCCTCACTTTATCATGTGTCTGTTATGTTACCCTTACTTTATCATGTGTCTGTTGTGTTACCCTCACTGTATCATCAGTCTGTTGTGATACCCTCACTGTATCACCAGTCTGTTGTGTTACCCTCACTGTATCATGTGTCTGTTGTATTACCCTCACTGTATCACCAGTCTGTTGTATTACCCTCACTGTATCACCAGTCTGTTGTGTTACCCTCACTGTATCGTCAGTCTGTTGTGATACCCTCACTGTATCACCAGTCTGTTGTGTTACCCTCACAATATCATCAGTCGGTTGTGTTACCCTCACTATATCATGAGTCTGTTGTGATACCCTACTGTATCATCAGTCTGTTGTAATACCCTCACTGTATCATCAGTCTGTTGTAATACCCTCACTGTATCACCAGTCTGTTGTGTTACCCTCACTGTATCATCAGTCTGTTGTAATACCCTCACTGTATCGTCAGTCTGTTGTGATACCCTCACTGTATCACCAGTCTGTTGTGTTACCCTCAATGTATCATGAGTCTGTTGTGTTACCCTCATTATATCATGAGTCGGTTGTGATACCCTCACTGTATCATCAGTCTGTTGTGATACCCTCAATGTATCATCAGTCTGTTGTGTTACCCTCATTATATCATGAGTTTTTTGTGTTACCTTCATTATATCATGAGTCTGTTGTGTTACCCTCAATGTATCGTCAGTCTGTTGTGTTACCCTCACTATATCATCAGTCGGTTGTGATACCCTCAATGTATCGTCAGTCTGTTGTGTTACCCTCACTGTATCATCAGTCTGTTGTGTTACCCTCACTGTATCACCAGTCTGTTGTGTTACCCTCACTGTATCACCAGTCTGTTGTGTTACCCTCATTATATCATGAGTTTTTTGTGTTACCCTCATTATATCATGAGTCTGTTGTGTTACCCTCACTGTATCACCAGTCTGTTGTATTACCCTCACTGTATTATCAGTACGTTGTGTTACCCTTACTATATCAGTCTGTTGTGATACCTTCACTATATCATCAGTCGGTTGTGATACCCTCAATGTATCGTCAGTCTGTTGTGTTACCCTCACTATATCATCAGTCTGTTGTGTTACCCTCACTGTATCACCAGTCTGTTGTGATACCCTCACTATATCGTCTTTCTGTTATGATACCCTCATTATATCACCAGTCTGTTGTATTACCCTCACTATATCATGAGTCTGTTGTGTTACCCTCACTATATCATCAGTCTGTTGTGATACCCTCACTATATCACCAGTCTGTTGTATTACCCTCACTGTATCATGTGTCTGTTGTGATACCCTCACTATATCATCAGTCGGTTGTGTTACCCTCACTATATCATCAGTCTGTTGTATTACCCTCACTGTATCACCAGTCTGTTGTATTACCCTCACTGTATCACCAGTCTGTTGTGATACCCTCACTATATCACCAGTCTGTTGTATTACCCTCACTATATCACCAGTCTGTTGTATTACCCTCACTGTATCACCAGTCTGTTGTGTTATCCTCACTATATCATCAGTCTGTTGTATTACCCTCACTGTATCACCAGTCTGTTGTGTTACCCTCACTATATCATCAGTATGTTGTGTTACCCTCACTATATCAATCTGTTGTGTTATCCTCACTATATCATCAGTCTGTTGTATTACCCTCACTGTATCACTAGTCTGTTGTATTACCCTCACTGTATTATCAGTCGGTTGTGTTACCCTCACTATATCACCAGTCTGTTGTGTTACCCTCACTATATCATCAGTCTGTTGTGTTACCCTCACTATATCATCAGTCGGTTGTGTTACCCTCACTATATCACCAGTCTGTTGTGTTACCCTCACTATATCACCAGTCTGTTGTGTTACCCTCACTATATCATCAGTCTGTTGTATTACCCTCACTGTATCACCAGTCTGTTGTGTTACCCTCACTGTATCACAGTCTGTTGTATTACCCTCACTGTATCACCAGTCTGTTGTATTACCCTCACTATATCATCAGTCGGTTGTGTTACCCTCACTATATCACCAGTCTGTTGTATTACCCTCACTGTATCACCAGTCTGTTGTATTACCCTCACTATATCACCAGTCTGTTGTATTACCCTCACTGTATTATCAGTACGTTGTGTTACCCTTACTATATCAGTCGGTTGTGTTACCCTCACTATATCACCAGTCTGTTGTGATACCCTCACTATATCATCAGTCGGTTGTGTTACCCTCACTATATCACCAGTCTGTTGTATTACCCTCACTGTATCACCAGTCTGTTGTATTACCTCACTATATCATCAGTACGTTGTGTTACCCTCACTATATCACCAGTCTGTTGTATTACCCTCACTGTATCACCAGTCTGTTGTGTTACCCTCATTATATCATGAGTCGGTTGTGATACCCTCACTGTATCATCAGTCTGTTGTAATACCCTCACTGTATCATCAGTCTGTTGTAATACCCTCACTGTATCACCAGTCTGTTGTGTTACCCTCACTGTATCAGTCGTTGTGTTACCCTTACTATATCAGTCTGTTGTGATACCCTATATCATCTCGGTTGTGATACCCTCATGTATCGTCAGTCTGTTGTGTTACCCTCACTATATCATCAGTCTGTTGTGTTACCCTCACTGTATCACCAGTCTGTTGTGATACCCTCACTATATCGTCTTTCTGTTGTGATACCCTCATTATATCACCAGTCTGTTGTATTACCCTCACTATATCATGAGTCTGTTGTGTTACCCTCACTATATCATCAGTCTGTTGTGATACCCTCACTATATCACCAGTCTGTTGTGTTACCCTCACTGTATCATGTGTCTGTTGTGATACCCTCACTATCACTATATCATCAGTCCCTCACTGTATCACCAGTCTGTTGTATTACCCTCACTATCTGTTGTATCATCAGTATCATGAGTCTGTTGTGTTACCCTCATTATATCACCAGTCTGTTGTATTACCCTCACTGTATCGTCAGTCTGTTGTGATACCCTCACTGTATCACCAGTCTGTTGTGTTACCCTGTGTTACCCTCACTATATCATGTTGTGATACCTTCACTATATCATCAGTCTGTTGTGATACCCTCACTATATCATCAGTCGGTTGTGATACCCTCAATGTATCGTCAGTCTGTTGTATTACCCTCACTATATCACCAGTCTGTTGTATTACCCTCACTGTATTATCAGTCTGTTGTGTTACCCTCACTATATCACCAGTCTGTTGTGTTACCCTCACTATATCATCAGTCTGTTGTGTTACCCTCACTATATCATCAGTCTGTTGTTTTACCCTCACTTTATCACCAGTCTGTTGTTTTACCCTCACTATATCATCAGTCGGTTGTGTTACCCTCACTATATCACCAGTCTGTTGTGTTACCCTCACTGTATCATGAGTCTGTTGTGTTACCCTCACTATATCACCAGTCTGTTGTTTTACCCTCACTGTATCATCAGTCTGTTGTGTTACCCTCACTATATCATCAGTCTGTTGTGTTACCCTCACTATATCATCAGTCTGTTGTGTTACCCTCACTGTATCACCAGTCTGTTGTGTTACCCTCACTGTATCACCAGTCTGTTGTGTTACCCTCATTATGTCATCAGTCTGTTGTAATACCCTCACTATATCATCAGTCTGTTGTGTTACCCTCACTATATCATCAGTTGTGTTACCCTCACTATATCATCAGTCTGTTGTGTTACCCTCACTATATCACCAGTCTGTTGTGATACCCTCACTATATCACCAGTCTGTTGTATTACCCTCACTATATCACCAGTCTGTTGTATTACCCTCACTATATCATGAGTCTGTTGTGTTACCCTCACTATATCATCAGTCTGTTGTGATACCCTCACTATATCATCAGTCTGTTGTGATACCCTCACTATATCATCAGTCGGTTGTGATACCCTCAATGTATCGTCAGTCTGTTGTGTTACCCTCACTATATCATCAGTCGGTTGTGATACCCTCAATGTATCGTCAGTCTGTTGTGTTACCCTCACTATGTCATCAGTCTGTTGTGTTACCCTCACTATATCATCAGTCTGTTGTGTTACCCTCACTATATCATCAGTCGGTTGTGTTACCCTCACTATATCACCAGTCTGTTGTGTTACCCTCACTATATCACCAGTCTGTTGTGTTACCCTCACTATATCATCAGTCTGTTGTTTTACCCTCACTTTATCACTTTATCAGTCTGTTGTGTTACCCTCACTATATCACCAGTCTGTTGTGTTACCCTCACTTTATCAACAGTCTGTTGTGTTACCCTCACTGTATCACTCAGTCTGTTGTGTTACCCTCACTATATCATCAGTCTGTTGTGTTACCCTCACTATGTCATCAGTCTGTTGTGTTACCCTCACTATATCATCAGTCACCCTCACTGTATCATCAGTCTGTTGTGTTACCCTCACTATATCATCAGTCTGTTGTGTTACCCTCACTATATCATCAGTCTGTTGTGTTACCCTCACTATATCATCAGTCTGTTGTGTTACCCTCACTGTATCATCAGTCTGTTGTGTTACCCTCTATATCATCTATATCACTATATATCAGTCTGTTGTGTTACCCTCACTATATCATCAGTCTGTTGTGTTACCCTCACTAGTATCCCTCACTATATCATCAGTCTGTTGTGATACCCTCACCCTCACTGTATCACCAGTCTGTTGTGTTACCCTCACTATATCATCAGTCCCTCACTATATCATCAGTCTGTTGTGTTACCCTCACTATATCATCAGTCTGTTGTGATACCCTCACTATGTCATCAGTTTGTTGTGATACCCTCGCTATATCATCAGTCTGTTGTGATACCCTCACTGTATCATCTGTCTGTTGTGATACCTTCACTATATCATCAGTCTGTTGTGATACCCTCACTATATCATCAGTCGGTTGTGATACCCTCAATGTATCGTCAGTCTGTTGTGTTACCCTCACTGTATCGTCAGTCTGTTGTAATACCCTCACTATATCATCAGTCGATTGTGATACCCTCACTATATCATCAGTCGGTTGTGTTACCCTCACTATATCATCAGTCGGTTGTGATACCCTCAATGTATCGTCAGTCTGTTGTGTTACCCTCACTATGTCATCAGTCTGTTGTGTTACCCTCACTATATCATCAGTCTGTTGTGATACCCTCACTATGTCATCAGTTTGTTGTGATACCCTCGCTATATCATCAGTCTGTTGTGATACCCTCACTGTATCATCTGTCTGTTGTGATACCTTCACTATATCATCAGTCTGTTGTGTTACCCTCACTGTATCGTCAGTCTGTTGTAATACCCTCACTATATCATCAGTATGTTGTGTTACCCTCACTATATCAGTCTGTTGTATTACCCTCACTATATCATCAGTCTGTTGTGATACCCTCACTATATCATCAGTATGTTGTGTTACCCTCACTATATCAGTCTGTTGTGTTACCCTCACTGTATCATCAGTCTGTTGTATCATCAGTCTGTTGTGATACCCTCACTATATCATCAGTTGTGATACCCTCACTATATCATCAGTCGGTTGTGATACCCTCACTATATCAGTCTGTTGTGTTACCCTCACTGTATCGTCAGTCTGTTGTAATACCCTCACTATATCATCAGTCTGTTGTAATACCCTCACTATATCATCAGTCGATTGTGATACCCTCACTATATCATCAGTCGATTGTGATACCCTCACTATATCATCAGTCGGTTGTGATACCCTCACTATATCAGTCTGTTGTGTTACCCTCACTGTATCGTCAGTCTGTTGTAATACCCTCACTATATCATCAGTCGGTTGTGATACCCTCACTATATCATCAGTCGATTGTGATACCCTCACTATATCATCAGTATGTTATGTTACCCTCACTATATCAGTCTGTTGTGTTACCCTCACTGTATCGTCAGTCTGTTGTAATACCCTCACTATATCATCAGTCTGTTGTAATACCCTCACTATATCATCAGTCTGTTGTAATACCCTCACTGTATCACCAGTCTGTTGTGATACCCTCACTATATCATCAGTCTGTTGTGATACCCTCACTATATCATCAGTATGTTGTGTTACCCTCACTATATCAGTCTGTTGTGTTACCCTCACTGTATCGTCAGTCTGTTGTAATACCCTCACTATATCATCAGTCGGTTGTGATACCCTCACTATATCATCAGTCGGTTGTGATACCCTCACTATATCATCAGTCGATTGTGATACCCTCACTATATCATCAGTCGGTTGTGATACCCTCACTATATCATTAGTCGATTGTGATACCCTCACTATATCACCAGTCGGTTGTGATACCCTCACTGTATCATCAGTCTGTTGTGTTACCCTCACTTTATCATCAGTCTGTTGTGTTACCCTCACTGTATCGTCAGTCTATTGTGATACCCTCACTATATCATCAGTCGGTTGTGATACCCTCACTGTATCATCAGTCGATTGTGATACCCTCACTATATCATCAGTCGGTTGTGATACCCTCACTGTATCATCTGTATATTGTGATACCACTATACCAACAGTGGCGGCTTTACCAAACTGACAATAATGCGAGTTTTTTGTAGGTGTCGACAATTGCTCTGATAAATTGACCGCCTATTTTTCCTGAGAACAAACCGAGGTTAGAGGCAACTTTCCTTTCTGTTGAGTTAATCATCTGTCGGTGTCTGTTCATGTTTACAGAAGGAAATATACAAATAATGTTTGTCGTCGTTTCCAAAGAAAACAATTGGTTAAACATTGTACGCCTTGTTTCAAAGGAACTGTCATCAGAGGGTCATCCGTCAGCTGAATCAGTATCTATTGGTCCATCCATCACAGTAGACAACCTCTTTGATCAAATTTCAAGCATGTTATACACAGAAAAAAACGAAAATAATTATACTGAGAAGGTCTAGGTCAACATGGGAAGTCAAAATTATACGAACAGAAGATGAATAGCGTCGACCATAACGCGTATAGATGTCCTTGTCATGTCTGATATCGGTATTGGTGATTGAAAAAGAAATTTAGTAAGATCTCTGATAGGTAGTGGAGAGCGACACTGTCCTATGAGATCGGTGACAGAGACAGGTAAAGATATGATAATGGTTGTGACAGAGGAGAGGGCATGGGAGCATTGTTTGTATGTAGGGGGCAAGAGGGGTGGTCTAGTGATTCTATGTGAGAACGAGAAAAATGGCGTTATAATTTTGTGTGAGGAACGATAGGGGTGGTGTGATGATTTTTTGTGGGACGAGTGGGTGGTGTGACGATTTTTGTGGAACGAGAGAGTGGTGTGAGGATTTTTGTGGGACGAGTGGGTGGTGTGACGATTTTTGTGGAACGATAGAGATTGTGTGATGATTTTTGTAGGACGAGGGAGATGGTATAATGATTTTTGTGGGACGACGGGTTGGTGTGAGGATTTTTGTGGGACGAGGGAGATGGTATGATGATTCTGTATAATGACGAGGGAGATGGTATGATGATTCTGTATAATGACGGGAGATGGTATGATGATTTTGTATAATGACGAGGGAGATGGTATGATGATTCTGTATAATGACGAGGGAGATGGTATGATGATTCTGTATAATGACGAGGGAAATGGTATGATGATTCTGTGTAATGACGAGGGAGAGGGTGTGATGATTCTGTATAATGACGAGGGAGACGGTATGATGATTCTGTATAAGGATGAGGGAGATGGTATGATGATTCTGTATAATGACGAGGGAGATGGTATGATGATTCTGTATAATGACGAGGGAGATGGTATGATGATTCTGTATAATGACGAGGGAGAGGGTGTGATGATTCTGTATAATGACGAGGGAAATGGTATGATGATTCTGTATAATGATGCTATTATTATTCTGAGTGACAAGAGAGGATGACGTGTTGATTGTGTATGTGAGGAAATAGGGACGACGACGTTGACCCCTGGGAGAATATAGAGGGATAATATTGTGTGAGTGAGGATGTGGTGCTTTTCTGAGGCACTGATGAGGAAGGATGATTCTGTTTGAGGGCTGTCTTACTTCTGAGAGTTTGTGCCAATTACAACATCAATAGATAGTGATGGATGAGACAGATATGCAATGTCGGCCAATTACTGGGTGTACGTCTATTTGGTCAAACGTTTCCATCACACAAAGCCACAATCCTGTACCGCACAACTTTGAAGACTTGAACAGACCGTCTCTGTGTATCCACCATGTGTTAGCGCACTCGAGTAATACCAACAGATGAAAAGCTGGGCTGAACTGTGTAACGGAATTTGGGACACAATAAAAACAGTCATCCGTTTTGTTAGTGGTACTCTCTAATGTAGCATAAAACATTTTTCTGCAATGTCTTTGATCCTGCGGATCGTCACATCCATCACTAAAGTTTCGGGCGGAGTAAAGAGAAGGTTGAAGCATCAGCTATAACGAGAGATGTGTGTCGTTAATCTCTCTAGACCAGCTCTGGGTGACGAGGCCATTTTACAAATCGTTGGGTAACCCCACCTGTAGCAAATTTCAATGCTATTACGCCAAACACCATTGGTTCTAGAGGGAATTACCCTTCAGCGCCAAGTCCTGAATGTCTGTGCCTAATTGTTCCCATATAACGGTTGACAACATGATGGTTGACATTTGGTTTCTTCGTCGTAGACGAGTGCATCCTCTAACTCCAAGTACGTAATATAATGTCAACAGCAATTATCTAACATTACGCCATTATTGTGTTAACGGGAAAATAAGTGTGGTGAGAGGTGTAACGATTGATAGCGAAGGTGTTTACCTACAATACACAGAAACAATATAGGATATGTAATACCATACATATCTGAACAATACACAGGACAACACAATACCGGCGTAAACAATACACAGGACAACATTATACCGGCGTAAACAATACACAGGACAACACAATACCGGCGTAAACATTACACAGGACAACACAATACCGGCGTAAACATTATACAGGACAACACAATACCGGCGTAAACAATATACAGGACAACACAATACCGGCGTAAGCAATATACAGGACAACACAATACCGGCGTAAACAATACACAGGACAACACAATACCGGTGTAAACATTACACAGGACAACACAATACCGGCGTAAACAATATACAGGACAACACAATACCGGCGTAAGCAATATACAGGACAACACAATACCGGCGTAAACAATACACAGGACAACACAATACCGGTGTAAACAATACACAGGACAACACAATACCGGCGTAAACAATATACAGGACAACACAATACCGGCGTAAACATTACACAGGACAACACAATACCGGCGTAAACAATACACAGGACAACATGATAACGGCGTAAACATTATACAGGACAACACAATACCGGCGTAAACAATACACAGGACAACACAATACCGGCGTAAACATTACACAGGACAACACAATACCGGCGTAAACAATACACAGGACAACACAATACCGGCGTAAACAATATACAGGACAACACAATACCGGCGTAAACATTACACAGGACAACACAATACCGGCGTAAACAATACACAGGACAACACAATACCGGCGTAAACAATATACAGGACAACACAATACCGGCGTAAACATTACACAGGACAACACAATACCGGCGTAAACAATATACAGGACAACACAATACCGGCGTAAACATTACACAGGACAACATCATACCGGTGTAAACAATACACAGGACAACACAACACCGGCGTAAACAATACACAGGACAACACAATACCGGCGTAAACATTACACAGGACAACATAATACCGGCGTAAACAATACACAGGACAACATGATAACGGCGTAAACAATATACAGGACAACACAATACCGGCGTAAACATTACACAGGACAACATCATACCGGCGTAAACAATATACAGGACAACAGATAGAAGACACGTCGGAAATCTACACTAGACGTTACACAGACAGGAGACACGTCGGCAATCTACACTAGACGTTACACAGACAGAAGACACGTCGGCTATCTACACTAGACGTTAAACAGACAGAAGACACGTCGGCAATCCTACACTAGACGTTACACAGACAGAAGACACGTCGGCAATCCTACACTAGACGTTATACAGACAGGAGACTAGTTTCTTAACTCCACTAGACGTTATACAGGCAGAAGACATGTCTGAACAGATTTGACTGTATCAATCACGTTAATTTGTACGTCAGGCCTCTGACCTTTCTCTATCTATATATTAGATAGAAAACATTTTTTTTTATAGTTTTCAAATCTTGATAACATTACTTCTACTTTTTATGGTCTCTGTTTCTCGTGTTTTCCAGTAATAGATCGCAACAGTTATGTTGATAAGGTCTGCTTTTATAATCGGCAAACTAGTGAGCTACTGTTGGCCATTAATTTTCTGACATTATGGAACCATCTCAATTACACCCGTCCCCGCTTACAATCATTTCCGCAAACTAGGTCTCTCCTTCAAGTACAGGTGCCCACTGTGGACCCTTACCCCCTCTTCCAACTCAATAAAAAATGGTATCCTGCACACCCGTCAAAACTGGTATCGTTGCCCGTCAATCTAAACAAGCCGGATATTAGTCCCGTCAACAACTCGCGGTGTTAACGCTACAGCGTTAATATCGTTCTCACTATCTTTTGACAAATTTCTTCTGGCAATGAAGGCACCCTATGTGTAATTTTCTCACCCAGCTTGGTCGCCTCCCAAAACTCGGTTCGCCTGACTGCTGCTGTGTGGAGAAAGCCTTTCTACAATTGACTTATCTGCTGAATGGTTTTACGTATTGTGTTGTATTTAAACGACGAACACTCGAGAATGGTCATATCATTGGTTAAGGAGCTATTGTGCAATTATGTAGTACGAAATTCACGTTCAGTCGAAACGAAATTTCATATTAACAAACACACTTAACAGTATATCTGGGATTGAAGACAGCAACAACGATAACAAAAAGACATCAGCGAAGGAAATCCTTTACATCGTACCTACCTTTCCTATCTCGCATCAGAAAGCGTGGACAACGTGTATAAAACAGGGACCACTTGACTGCATGATAAACGAGGTTTATACGCTTACGGATAACTTTCCATTTCTAAATAGTAACAGTACTGCTCCGTCCGTATTCGATGGTTTGTTACCTAGAACACGATTTTGTGATCGATGTTAACATCTGATGGGAGATGCAGGTGGCTAAAGACAGACAACGGGGAGGTTTATCAATATCTTAACGATAATATTTACAAATATTTTAGTTAATCTTCGATATGAAGTTCGGTGATTCAATGCTCGTTAGCATACCTGGTTGTATCGTTACTACAATTCGGTATTTAAAAAAAAAAAAAAAAAACGCGACATATCCTGAATTGACTTTCATCCAGTAAGAGATTGATGTTTTCGTTGATGGTCATTTAAGGTCGACATCTTGATCTGTCTGGATATTTGCAATACTCATTAATTTTGAAATAACATTAACGCCTTCGGGTATATTGATGTAAATCTCCTTTGTAAAGCGATTTCATACACCACATCTAATCTGTATAAATAGTCCGCATTCTATCGACAGGTATCACATGAAACTGTCTACATTCAGTGTGACAGGTGTTACAGGAAGTTGTGTATGTCATTCAGTGTGACAGGTGTCACAGGAAGTTGTGTATGTCATTCAGTGTGATAGGTGTCACAGGAAGTTGTGTATGTCATTCAGTGTGACAGGTGTCACAGGAAGTTGTGTATGTCATTCAGTGTGATAGGTGTCACAGGAAGTTGTGTATGTCATTCAGTGTGACAGGTGTCACAGGAAGTTGTGTATGTCATTCAGTGTGACAGGTGTCACAGGAAGTTGTGTATGTCATTCAGTGTGACAGGTGTCACGGGATGTTGTGTATGTAATTCAGTGTGACAGGAGTTACAGGAAGTTATGTAAGTCATTCAGTGTGACAGGTGTCACAGGAAGTTGTGTATGTCATTCAGTGTGACAGATGTCAATGCAAGCACTGAAGGACAGACTAGAATGATTGCTGTGTATGATATAGGAAGGACCAGACACTAAATTCCTTTACCCTAGGGTGCCCGTCGATAGTATGGTTTTCCCATCTATCGTACAAAAGTTAATATAAATCAAATAGTATAAACATCGGTATTTCACCGTCTAATGGGTGAATGGGAAATGCGCGATGTTGCGATAGAATCAGTTTCCTACCAATAAAACAGGAATGCACGTGCATTAGAGGAGAACCGGTCATTCCGTCCAGCCATTTGTTGATGCGCGGTGTAGCGGGTAATTATATCGGTAAATACTTAATTCTCGGAAATGTAGCATGAAAGTTGAACAGGGAATACATTCAACATTGATGTGAAAAGGTCAATCGTTCACATTCTGTAAAGGTCAAGGGGTCATGTCCTTGACGATCACTTGGTATTTTATATATGAATGAAGTGTTTCCGTCATGCTCCATTTTCATAAAATGCTTCTAGTATGGGTCGAGCTGTAACTAAGCCACCATGTATAATTAACTCGGACAGTTTTAGCCGCTACCAAACACTACAATTACATACAGAGTATCCGGTCACTTAGTGGTCACTTACTGGTCACTCTGGTGTGTTACATTCAAGACTTTGGGTCATATTTATATGGGCATAATTGAATTTGTGTTAACAAGACATAAAGGGGATATTAATATTTAATATGAAGGTGGTATCAGAAGCACGATATTGACAGGCGGATTGTGTCTATAGTGGTTCACATACAACAACCAGCTGAGTAGGTGTTGGAACCACACACAATCATATATCGTCAGTGTGACAGATTCTACGGGTTCGGATAGGTTAAAATGATTGTATTTTGTTGTCCGTCCAGTGAGCTGTGTTTCGTTCTGTTTATCAGTGCGTGTGATTTACACATTACACAGCTAAAGCTGATGTACAAATCATGTCATGTTGTAAGTACTGACCATATGTCCCTTCTAAAGGTATGTTGGTTATTCGATCTAGTCCATCGTCACCTTACACGTGTATCTCACACAACTTCAAAGCTGATCGCGTTACTCAAACAATATATTGGCGATAACGGTCAGGTTAACATATTTGGTCACGCGCAAGTCGCGCGGCCGCGCCGTGAAAGGCCGTTGGTCAGGCACCGTTTTATGTCCTTTTGTGTTTTATGTTGATTAATAAATCTATAATGGCTCCGGATGATTCATTACGATCTGATTAATATCTTGTTTGAAATTAGATGTAAGTGATCGCTGGACCGAGACAACCTTAGATCACGTGGTCAGTCCCAGCACGCGATGACGATGATACGAGGAGAGACAGCGTACAGAACGAATCTTGTCAAGGAATTCACTCGGTATACACGTATGTTACTATTTACAGGTAATTAACAATCAGGAACTGGACACCTGTGACGATGAAGCTGGACAGTGTTACGTTAGAGACCGTGTTCGTCACGTGCTGTGCTATTCTGTCAGGTAAGGGCATGTGACCTTCAATGCTCGTGGCCTTGAATAGAACCACACTGTAGATAATAAACAAATCATGAGATTTATAAATGGTAATGCAATATTTGTGTTTAATAGTTTGTAATGCTGTTAATATCTTTTTTAAGCCTTAAGTCGTCATGATTGACGTGTGTTTACAAAACATTTTTCTGACGCAGATTTCCGCGAATTCCTTATCTCCTGTGTTGTTTTCATTTCTCACGTTACGTCAAGTTACACAATGTATCGGCGTACACTTAAACATCAAATGGTACAGTGTAGTAATAATCTGGTTCATCACACAGAAGACTTTCATTGAAAGGCAGATCAGTGGTCTTCTAGGTCTAACACACTAGGTAGAGCACGGGGTTATGTCGGCTTTCCGAATCATCTTGTTTTCCCACGTGCTTTTTTGGTAATTCAGTAGATACAAGGTACATGTCTGGTGTTTAGTGAGATTCCTAAACATACAAATATTTCTGTTAAAGAGCGCAGAGAAGGAGAGGGAGGTGAAGGGGGCACGTCCTCAAATATTCAACTGTCTATTGTAGAGCGCGGAGAGGGAGAGAGGTGAAGGGGGACACGACCTCAAATATTCACCTGTCTTTTGTAGAGCACGGAGAGGGAGAATGAGGGGAAGGAGACACGTCCCCAAATTCACCTGTCTGTTGTAGAGCACGGAGAGGCAGAATGAGGGGAAGAGGGACATCTCCCCAAACATTTACCTGTCTGTTGTAGAGCACGGAGAGGGAGAATGAGAGGAAGGGGGACACCTCCCCAAATATTAACCTGTCTGTTGTAGAGACGGAGAGGGAGAATGAGGGGAAGGAGACACGTTCTCAAATATTCACCTGTCTGTTGTAAAGCACGGATGGGGAGAATGAGGGGAAGGGGGACACAACCTCATATACTACCGGTAGTGTCAACATGACTACCCGGAGTAACCTGTCTCTCTAATATGTAGCCAATTTTGCCCTCATTGGTATCCTCGCCCTCCATTACCTCTCACCGAACTTTCCAACCACGAACAACCATGTGCCTATTTCCCCACCTACACCCCTGATATTGCGATAAAACTACGGCCATTGTTTCTGGGTTTGAGATGCCACACCTTCCCGCCATCTGCCTTCTATCTTACCTTACCGATGATAACTGATGATGTTTTCTTGTTGCAGGTTACAAAAGTCAAAGCATTGGTGTAAGTATTTACAAACACTAGAAAAACAACAGTAAACTAAGTGACCTCCTTTGTAACGTCTGAAATCGTGGTGTTATATATTTCCGGTCCAAGTCATTCTCTCTAGTACATAGTAAGGATGTCGGTGACGATCAATTTTGATGAAATAATGCGACGAAGGCAACGGAAGATTCATTGACGGTCATTAGAATATGTAATGTTGATATGTATATCCCAGTTTGATGACGTTTGCCCATTAACGACCGTAAACCAGTCTCAATACTACCCGGACTCACCCGTCTCTCTAATATATAGCCAATGTTGCTTAAAATGGTATCAAAATGTTCGTGCCGTCGATCGTGATACATTATAAATAGTTGGCAATACATCTATAGAATAAAGTGTTCATTGTCTTAAACAACATTTCCTTTCCAAATTTTCATTCCTTTATTTCGCTTGATTCAAATCATTTGCTAATTTAGAGATTTTGATCGAAAGAACGCCCCAGAATCTAATGCATCCACAGAGGAACTTGGTGGAGTGCTCTACTGTGTAATTTGTGGTGTACAGTCATTGAAGCACAAATTGTGATGGTTCTTCCGGTGTTCCTAAAGCTTAATTGATAGATTTTATACAAATTAAGTTGGATTTTTTTTCCAATTTCCAACCTCAAGCGGAGTTCGAAATTCTTGAACTTCTGGATGTTCACAATTTTGAAAAATAATAGTCCTTTTCGCGCCTGCCTTCTTTTTGATCTTTGTCTTTAAAATATAATCACTAGACTGTATCGTTTTAGCTTCCTAAATCATACATTTCACCCGAACATGACGGGTTTGTCAGATAAACTTGTTCTGAAGGAGACAGCCTCACCTCCGCCGTATACTATCTGGAAAGTGTCCAAAAATATGATTTCATTTTATTTTCAGAAAAACGTTAAGATAATATGCTGATATTTGTGATGAATCAGAAGTGTTACAGTTGGTTAGCGATGATGTAGACAAACTCTGTAGGATTAAGACACAAACGACTTTTATCAGTTTTACAGTGTACGGGAGAACGTTCCCTGAGAGATTAACATCAAATATTATTTCCAATCTCATGGAAATGAAAACAAAAATAAAACAAGCCACTGCATTCATCTGATTGTCGTTTGTTTATGTTGTTTACAACATTTTGTTGTCGGCAGTGTTTTGTGATGTTGCTTATGAATACGGCTACTGTTTGCGCTGACCTCAGACAAGGACATTTCAGGTATTCTCGTGCCATACTGCATTTTTTGGCAAAATTGTTGACTCTCAGTTTTCGAAAACTTCAGGTAGGAGTGGAAAAATGGTAATTTATTTGTCAATAGCTGTTCATGAGATGTATCAGACGTTAACTATAGATGATTCACAATTAACTTAATATGGAATAAAAGTTTGAACTTCACGAAAGGACGGCACCTGATAGTATATTCCAGTAAAACAGGAATGCTACCCAAAATTTTGTCAATTTTTAAACATTCCCTCAACCCGCTAACCTTCCTTTCTGCATATAGGTCGATGTATTTGTTTGATTCTACAAATCAAAGTTCCTTTAATCCTGCTAAATATCAAGTTTGTGGCTTCGATATTATCAAAAATACCGAAGAATTTTGACAGAAAGTACATTGTCGATGATCCTTTGAGACATCTTTTGTTTTGACTATAAATCCTAGACAGAGAAAACCTAATCATGCTAATATATAGATGAAATGTAAGTCTGTTAATAAGTACTATTTTTATTGTGTTACAGCGACGGTCATCGCAATGTTCTAACCAAGGCGAGCTGGTTAAAGGCCTGTGTGCCTGCTTCCCTGGGTACAGTGGGTACGATTGTAGTCAACTCGACCCATCCTTGGAGTTGTCTTGTATCAATCCTTATGCGTAAGTACCAGACGGTAGATATGTATGTAACTCACATAGGTATATATTTACTGTAGTGGAAAACTGTTGTACCGGTGGCAAAAATAATTCATACGCTGTGCAACTTAAAACTACCGGCCTGACCCAGTTGCTCAAGGCTTGGTTAGAGACAATTTTGCTTTAAAATTAATTTTTCCCTCTACCACTAGTTAACTCTGACCAAGCTTTCAGCAGCTGGAGTCTGTATGATATCCAATATCAAACAAAGACACATTGATACTGACACCGTACTATGTTAACTATTAGTGTGTATATGGTCGCGAGATGGGTTGTCCGTCTGTCTTGTGTCCGTGCCAAACTTCTATGAGTCAACTTGCCTTCGTTAAGTTGTTTTCGTAACAATGGAAACAAAATCAGAAGGGATGGAAATAAAAAAAAAACGAAATATAAAAGAAAGAAGAGAAAAAACTAGTAACACATTGTAGATTTGACAAACCCATTGTAGACCACCCTGTTAAATGCGTGCCGTAACAACAGATAACAGTCTACCATATTGTTGGCATATGGTTTACAAGGTGGTCCGCGGCCATTTTACTTGAGAACCTAAGTTGTGTAGAGAAAGCATGTCGTTACATTGCGCGGAAAAGGCGATGTCGTGACATTGTGCGCAGACGGCGATGTGGTTACAATGTGCGGAGAAGACGACGTGGCTACATTGTGCGGAGAAGGCGATGTTGTTACAATTTGCGAAGACGATATCGTTACATTGTGCAGAGAAAACAATGTCATTAGAATAAATGTGCATTCGAAGTCGTTACGATATAGAACTGGCGATGTCGGTACTTTTTAAAGACGGGGGATATCATGACAATGAACATATAAGTGAAAATGACATTTCAATGCACGTGCAGGCGATGTCATTACAATGTAAGAGCTGTGGTGGACGTCGTTAAAATGTATATAGTTGAAAATGTCATTACAATTCAAAAGCAGGCCATGACATTACATTAACGAGGGAGGTGATCTCCGTGTAAAGGATAGGCGATTTCAATACAATCAATATATTTGATTATCGATCATGTTGTCATTCTAGCCGAGTTTCCTTTATCTCATTAGTGCATCGTTACAGCTGACAAATCGCGCGCACTTGACATCATCCAAGGCACGTGTTCCTAATGTCTGTGGAACGTTGTGATTGAATTATAGGCCAAGGAAGGTTGTTTTTGTAGTGAAATGTTTACAGAAAATGATACTAAGCAGGACGTGACATTTCGTTATCGTTTTCTTTTTTCTTCTTAAAATATATTCACTTCCTGTCAGAAAGTGCAGCTATTGCAGAAACATGAAATAGTTTATACAGAAAAACAATCGTTCTCATCTCGACCCAACTATTCTGAATCACACGTGCCCAGCTGCCGGTCTAAATCATATCTGATGTTTAAAACCAGGTTCACATGTTAAAAAAACATCTTAAAGTTCTCGAAATCCAATTACAGCGCATGTGGTCAGGCTAGGTGGATATGTGTTAACGGAATCAGCTGACAGGCCGTGTGACTGCCATTACTGAGAATATCAGAAGTTTAAACTGCGGTTGTCATCTAGCAGATAATGGCTTCCGCTAAAATACATATTATGGAAAATTGACTACCTCAACATGAGGTGGACCAGATTCGAATGCCCCACGCTGAGTATGGCCACTTATTGTAGTGTTTTGATAAAATAATGTTATCAACATCAGATTAAGATGGCTGTTTTGTCTGATTGTTTTTCTTTTGTTGGCGGTCTTACAAACCAAGACCATTATTCCAAGAGATCAAGCTTACTCTTGTTTTTGTTACAGGACGGTAGAAAAGGTGTGTTCCGGGCGTGGTCAGTGCGTGGGTGGTCAGTGTCAGTGTAACAGGCGACGGTCGGTAAGTCGCTATCATACCTTTTCTTTCCCTCTCCCTATACCCATTCCCCATATTTCCATTCCCTATTCTCTCTTATTCTCCACCCCCTATTCCACCATTTCCCCCACCCCCTTATTCTCAAACCATATTCCCATACCACATTCTAACACCACATTCCCACACCGCATTTCCACACTACATTTCCACACTACCTTCCCATACCATATTCTCATACCATACCCCCAAACCACATTTCCTCACCACATTTCCACACTACCTTCCCATACCACATTCCCACATACCATATTCCAATACTATTATCCCACACCACATTCCCACACCACATTTCCACACTACCTTCCCATACCATATTTCCACACCATATTTCCACACCACATTTCCACACTACCTTCCCATACCATATTCCCACACCACATTCCCACACCACATTTCCACACTACCTTCCCATACCATATTCCCATACCATATTCCCACACCACATTCCCACACCACATTTCCACACTACCTTCCCATAGCATATTTTCACACCACATTTCCACACTACCTTCCCATACCATATTCCCACACCACATTCCCACACCACATTTCCACACTACCTTCCCATACCATATTCCCATACCATATTCCCACACCACATTTCCACACTACCTTCCCATACCATATTTCCACACCACATTTCCACACTACCTTCCCATACCATATTCCCACGCCACATTTCCACACCACATTTCCACACTACCTTCCCATACCATATTTCCACACCACATTTCCACACTACCTTCCCATACCATATTTCCACACCACATTTCCACACCACATTTCCACACTACCTTCCCATACCACATTCCCACACCACATTTCCACACCACATTTCCACACCACATTTCCACACTACCTTCCCATACCATATTTCCACACCACATTTCCACACTACCTTCCCATACCATATTTCCACACCACATTTTCACTCTACCTTTCCTTTCCATATTCCCATACCATATTCCCACACCACATTTCCACACCACATTTCCACACATACACTTTCCCATACCATATTTCCACACCACATTTCCACTCATATTTCCACACCACATTTCCACACCACATTTCCACACTACCTTCCCATACCATATTCCCATACCATATTCCCACACCACATTCCCACACCACATTTCCACACTACCTTCCCATACCATATTTCCACACCACATTTCCACACTACCTTCCCATACCATATTTCCACACCACATTTCCACACTACCTTCCCATACTTTCCATATTCCCATACCATATTCCCACACCACATTTCCACACTACCTTCCCACTTCCCACCATACCATATTTCCACACACCTTCCCATACCATTTCCACACCACATTTCCACACTACCTTCCCATACCTTCCCATACCATATTTCCACACCACATTTCCACACCACATTTCCACACTACCTTCCCATATCACATTCCCACACCACATTTCCACACCACATTTCCACACTACCTTCCCATACCATATTTCCACACCACATTTCCACACATTTCCACACTACCTTTCCACACTACCTTCCCATACCACATTCCATACCACATTTTTCCACACTACACCACATTTCCACACTACCTTCCCATACCATATTTCCACACCACATTTCCACACTACCTTCCCATACCATATTTCCACACCACATTTCCACACTACCTTCCCATACCACATTCCCACAACACATTCCCACACTACATTTCCACACTACATTTCCACACTACCTTCCTATGCCATATTTCGACACCACATTTCCACACCACATTTCCACACCACATTTCCACACCACATTTCCACACTACCTTCCCATACCATATTTCCACACCACATTTCCACACTACGTTCCCACACCACATTCCCACACCACATTTCCACACTACCTTCCCATACCATATTCCCATATCACATTCCCACACCACATTTCCACATCACATTTCCACACTACCTTCCCATTCCATATTCCCATACCACATTCCCACACCACATTTCCACACCACATTTCCACACTACCTTCCCATACCATATTCCCATACCACATTCCCACACCACATTTCCACACTACCTTCCCATACCATATTTCCACACCCATTTCCACAACACATTTCCACACTACCTTCCCATACCACATTTCCACACCACATTTCCACACTACCTTCCCATACCACATTCCCACAACACATTCCCACACCACATTTCCACACTACCTTCCCATACCATACTCCCATACCACATTCCCACACCACATTTCCACACTACCTTCCCATACCATATTCCCATACCACATTCCCACACCACATTTCCACACCACATTTCTACACTATCTTCCCATACCATATTCCCATACCACATTCCCACACCACATTTACACACTACCTTTCCATACCACATTCCCACACCACATTTCCACAATACCTTCCCATACCACATTCCCACACCACATTTCCACACCACATTTCCACACTACCTTCCCATACCATATTTCCACACCACATTTCCACACTACCTTCCCATACCACATTCCCACACCACATTTCAACACTACCTTCCCATACCATATTCCCATACCACATTCCCACACCACATTTCCACACTACCTTCCCATACCACATTTCCACACCACATTTTCACACTACCTTCCCATACCATATTTCCACACCATATATGGTGATGCTACATGGAGGCTGTCATATCAATGTAACATGTAAGTAAGATTGTTCTTACCTTATCTTGATCTCAATCTCTGTATCTGAACCGATTTATTGTCATGTAAGTTACCGCAAAATATGAAATAATTCAAAATTTACGAAGAAGATGTCAGCTTTGAAATCCGACATATCAATCATTCGGAAGTCGATTATTGCTGTAGTACTGAAAAAAAATTGTCACGTGCAACGCCAGTCTTGCAATCGAAAGTATGTATTGGAACAGCCAATAATTGAGATGAAATACAGATATATTAACAAAATCTAAATTCAAACTCAAAATTGATGAACAATGGGTAAATTATGGACAAACGGAAGGACCAGGAGAATGTTCCGGAAGTAAGCATTTCCACAACTGCTTGCCGACTGCTCCTCAAACTTAGAAAAGGAGGTTTAGTTTGACGAACCAATTGGTGCATTCTCCTTTATGATACACATTCATTATGTCGATCCTCCCCCGGTCAGTTCGAATTCATGTCCGAGTGTCTGACATAATAATGTAAGCTATCTATCATTATAATATAAAATTCTATTAAAGTCGATTAACACACGAGCCGCGAGGGGTTCCGCGTGTTATCACGGGATCACAGCAATTGACTTGAATTTTATCGTTTTTATGTACTATAATTTGTGAGGTTTACCGAAAACCTAACAGCAAGACATGGAGTGATTAAAAACACTTAAAAGAACGGGGAAATATTTACTTGTAGACCATGTGCGATGAGGTAGTAAGTTTGATTATTTCTGTAAACTACTTCTTGTCTACAGTTGTATGTACAAAATTTTTCCACAGTAACGCAAGTTGATTCTATATTCAAAGCATGCTCCCTTTATCTCGATTCACTGCTAAAGGAGATGTTGGTTAGTGAGGACTGCTCTCGGGATGTGCCGTATATCCTCAGCAGATATAAAGTTATATGTATCTGACGTCTGTTAGTATTCAAACTTACTCCGTGATCACTATCCCGAGTCACATTTTGAGAGCGTCACACTTCATCGATTTTGCGAAGATTTCCAAGAATCAGCTTAAACGCTTACTATACTGGAAAAAGGTTTAAAAAATGAAGTATTTACTTTGTAATTGGACAATGACCAATCTATTTGTCTGTACCGTATATAAAACTTGTTTGGACAATGACCAATCTATTTGTCTGTACCGTATATAAAACTTCTGTGGACTGGACATATAAAACTTGTTTGGATAATGACCAATATATTTGTCTGTACCGTATATAAAACTTGTTTGGACAATGACCAATCTATTTGTCTGTACCGTATATAAAACTTGTTTGGACAATGACCAATCTATTTGTCTGTACCGTATATAAAACTTGTTTGGACAATGACCAATCTATTTGTCTGTACCGTATATAAAACTTGTTTGGACAATGACCAATCTATTTGTCTGTACCGTATATAAAACTTGTTTGGATAATGACCAATATATTTGTCTGTACCGTATATAAAACTTGTTTGGACAATGACCAATCTTGTCTGCATATAAAACTTGTTAGGACAATGACCGTATATAAAACTTCTGTGGACAATACCAATCTATTTGTCTGTACCGTATATAAAACTTGTTTGGACAATGACCAATCTATTTGTCTGTACCGTATATAAAACTTGTTTGGACAATGACCAATCTATTTGTCTGTACCGTATATAAAACTTGTTTGGACAATGACCAATATATTTGTCTGTACCGTATATAAAACTTCTGTGGACAATGACCAATCTTTTTGTCTGCACCGTATATAAAACTTCTGTGGACAATAGTCTGTACCGTTTATAAAACTTGTTTGGACAATGACCAATCTATTTGTCTGTACCGTATATAAAACTTGTTTGAACAATGACCAATCTATTTGTCTGTACCGTATATAAAACTTGTTTGGACAATGACCAATATATTTGTCTGTACCGTATATAAAACTTCTGTGGACAATGACCAATCTTTTTGTCTGTACCGTATATAAAACTTCTGTGGACAATAGTCTGTACCGTATATAAAACTTGTTGGGACAATGACCAATCTATTTGTCTGTACCGTATATAAAACTTCTGTGGACAATGACCAATCCATTTGTCTGTACCGTATATAAAACTTGTTTGGACAATGACCAATCTATTTGTCTGTACCGTATATAAAACTTGTTTGGACAATGACCAATCTATTTGTCTGTACCGTATATAAAACTTCTGTGGACAATGACCAATCTATTTGTCTGTACCGTATATAAAACTTGTTTGGACAATGACCAATCTATTTGTCTGTACCGTATACTAAACGTCCCTCGACAATGACCAATCTATTTGTCTGTACCGTATATAAAACTTGTTTGGACAATGACCAATCTATTTGTCTGTACCGTATATAAAACTTATCTGGACAATAACCAATCTATTTGTCTGTACCGTATATAAAACTTATCTGGACAATGTCTGTACCGTATATAAAACTTGTTTGGACAATGACCAATCTATTTGTCTGTACCGTATACTAAACGTCCCTCGACAATGACCAATCTATTTGTCTGTACCGTATATAAAACTTGTTTGGACAATGACCAATATATTTGTCTGTACCGTATATAAAACTTATCTGGACAATAACCAATCTATTTGTCTGTACCGTATATAAAACTTATCTGGACAATAACCAATCTATTTGTCTGTACCGTATATAAAACTTATCTGGACAATAACCAATCTATTTGTCTGTACCGTATATAAAACTTATCTGGACAATGTCTGTACCGTATATAAAACTTGTTTGGACAATGACCAACCTATTTGTCTGTACCGTATATAAAACTTATCTGGACAATAACCAATCTATTTGTCTGTACCGTATATAAAACTTATCTGGACAATAACCAATCTATTTGTCTGTACCGTATATAAAACTTATCTGGACAATAACCAATCTATTTGTCTGTACCGTATATAAAACTTATCTGGACAATGTCTGTACCGTATATAAAACTTATCTGGACAATGTCTGTACCGTATATAAAACTTCTCTGATCTACAGGATTACCTTTATCCAACGTTTCATGCGATACATTGTCATTGCTGATAACACAAGACGTCAAATATGAGGTTTTTCTCGTAAGAAATTAAAGTGAGTTTTTTATCCTTGCGATCGAATGGACTAGTACTGTTTATGATGTTTAAACACGCAATGCAAGTCCTTTCCTGTTAAAACTATACAAATAACAATTTCCTGATATTGGCTCATCAACTTCACTCCGGAAAGCTGAAACACGGCCGCTTTCAATTAAATTGGTAAACTATTACTATCTCGGGGCATAGCTACAAGTCTGTCTGGTGTAGTCACGTGACATCAAAGACTCCAAATGTCTGCAGCTGTTCCATCGGCCTTGTAGCACCTGAAAGACACATTTCCTGTTTTATCAGTGAATAATTCCGTTTTACTACTAACTTTGGTAAAGTTATAGTGGTTCACTTTTGTGATTGTTTCACAATCTTCCTGCAAGGGCGTGCGTTTTCTGATGGAAGATATATTCGGACATATATCACTACTCTGTTACCCGGGTAAAGACACGAATAACATATTACAATTGTACTGTTATGACAACATGCATGATAACACTAAACAAAACCTGCTTGCCTGAAGGTGTCACGTGCGACACAATAACTTCATGGCTTCATTGCGTCATAGCGTCATATGCATTGTGACATGGCCAAAGAAAGGAATATATAGTGAGAATATACAGAATTTATGAAAGACTGATAAACTGCTGTACAGTATCTAAATGATATGATAAACAGAACCTTACATTCGTTTCCATTTGCTATATGTCAAGTTACCTCGCTAGATGCTCGACGAATTGAAACACTCTTAGATCATTGTTTCATAAATATTGTAGGAAATCGAAATACAACAGCTCACATCTCACAGAAGTCGACTCGGCCGTAATAATTGTAAGACTAATAAAGATTGTTCTATGGCAAGAAGTATGATTATAAAAAAGCAAAATTAGAAACAAATTTAAAAACAGATAGAAATAAAACTTTACTTATAAACACTTATGGAATAATGCACGAGACAAGGTTGTATTAGATAGAAATCACGTGTCATGTTACAAAACGTGCGTGCAGAATGGCCTTCATTCACTTACATACCCGCGGCTATCATAAAAAACAATATGTTTCTAGTCGCAAGTCACTGATTGGTTTTGACATGTACTTAAGTATTGATGGCGCTGTTTATGGTGATGCACGTGGTTTGTGTAAGCAGCGGGAAAGATACAACGTGGTGTGTTATTACTATGTGAATGACACAATTCAACACGACACATAACATGCACATCAAATGGACTCATTCTATCTACCGCCACTGATCACGTCTAAATTATTAATGGTAATGGACCTTTTTGGAGGCCTCGTTCTCTCCTGCTGTGTTACTTTTTATTTCCCTATCGTCCGCATGTCTGATTGTCTGTTGGACACGGAGAAACAATTCTGTAGGTTATGATGTCGCCACAGGCCGTATCAGATGACTACATACAGATATTTAGGTTATGTTGTCCTGATATTAGAAATGGTAATGGGAAAAAATACAGACAGGTTTTCTTGGGCCAATGACATTCCCTCCCAGGTCGCAATTTCTTGGCATTCCATGTCGTTCCTGCTCAATCCGGCACATTCCGTCACATTCCGTTAGATTCCGTCACAGCAGGATCCATACCTGGTTTTGTGTCCAGAGATGAAAGTTTGTCACTTAGACATGTTTATATATAAAATTTATGTAAAATGTCAAATACGTGACTTTTTTGTTTCAAAATTATGATCCGTGCTAGCAATATCGGCAGGAAAAGTCATCTTGTGGTGCGATTCCCGATGTTTTTACGATGTTATGACTTTGAGTAATGCTACACTGTACTCAAGCTGTCTTCATCTCGTTTTTTATGTTGTCTTTCGCTCTGTATACGTACATTTTAGGTCTAGTACCCGCTTTGATAAAATAACACATTTAAGCAAAATATGTGAGATTCCCATTACAGTGATATATGTGTATATAAGAAACAGTTCGTCCGCGCCTTTAGAAATCAATTGGAGCACATGTCATGATGAACTCATTTAGAAGTGTGAATATGAATCTTTCTTTTGTTCATATTTTATCAAGTTTCATTGAACTTGGGTATAGAGTAAGATTCTGTTGTCATGTCTGCGTTTTCATTGTTTTTTAAAATACTGACTGATAATTGATATGTCGTTGAGAATGGCCAATGCTTCATTGTTGATATCACACATATGTTTTATATTGTTACAACATACAAATGTACTGTATTTTTAGAGACAGGATATCAGTATTGCAACAATTAATATCAAATGTTTTATTTAAAAGTATTTGAAAATTTATAGAAGAAATTATAGTATGATTGAACACTAATCATACAGGTCTACCAAACCAGCTGAAAAATGTCTAAAGAATCATTATAACACACTTCAATGTTAGAACAAAATGTTGCGTCATCAGGATGACAGCTGAAACAACATGCTATACTTAACAACACAACCGAAACGGTAACAAAAGATTAGTTAGTAAAGAAACCAAAGCTAGATATTGTTTCCGTTTCTTATATTTTTGAAAGAACAAAGGTTGTTGTGAGCATTATATATTTCATGGTCTCCCGTTTAATATATGCATTTAGCTTGTATGATAAGATACCACAACCAGAGCAGATATCATATCATGATGTTGTATTTTTGATATTTTTTTCTGTTGCGGTATTTTGATCACGTGATGTATAGCGAATGTAAAAAATCAGCACGGGCAATGTACTGCATTTGAAATCGATTTTTAAAACCTGATACAGATAATATTCCTTCTTTTCTCGTTAGTTGATGTGGCACGCCTCCAATAATTATACAGCTAGGGCTGCTTTTACTGAAAGCTATTAAAATGTGTTTGATTTTCCAAATTGATCTACCTTTTGATTAAAACGTATTACGTATTGTCAAAGGTTTCCATGTGGTACTATATATAAGATAGCATACTATGGTATTCTGGCACGTTTCAAACTTCTCAGTAAATTGTACTCTCTCCAACTTTCAATATAAGATTTTTTTCTCTGACAGATACAAATGAATTTTTACACGATCTTGAATCGTGAGCATTACGGCTCTATTTGTTCGCTAAATCCAGGAGAAACCTGAAAGTAATTGCCAAAAAACTCCAAGCATCTTGTTTGTTTGTTTGAATTATATTCATGCATACGAGAAAACAACAATTACTCGCTGAAATCAGTTTAAGTTCATTCATAACTTAAAATGCAGTTCTATACATTTTTAAAATCCATGTTATGAATAGCCAATGGTTTGACCACGGGACAAACCCATGGGAGTTGTTTTTGTCTATAACCAATATCACAGTGGTTATACACAAGTTTCTGTTCACTAAATGATAACACACTGAAAATGTGAACCAAATTGTATTTTATTGTACCAGAGGCGACCGGACAAGTACAGTGGTGAATATTGTGAGTGTGACGACTACAGCTGTCCGTTCTACATGGGAAAGATGTGTGGGGGTAAGTAATGTATGTGTAGGTAATGCACGTGTATATACACGGGTAAGGTATGTAGCGACAGGTAATGCACATGTATATACATGGGTAACGTATGTAACGACAGGTAATGCACGTGTATATACACGGGTAAGTTATGTAGCGACAGGTAATGAACGTGTATATGCACGGGTAAGGTATGTAGCGACAGGTAATGCAAGTGTATATGCACGAGTAACGTATGTAGGGACAGGTAATGCACGTATATATACACGGGTAAGGTGTGTATGTGTAACGACAGGTAATGCACGTGTTTATACACGGGTAAGGTGTGTAACGACAGGCAATGCCCAAGTTTATACACGGGTAAGGTATGTAGCGACAGGTAATGCACATGTAGCGACAGGTAATGCACGTGTATATACACGGGTAAGGTATGTAGCGACAGGTAATGTACGTGTTTATACACGGGTAGGGTGTGTAACGACAGGCAATGGCCGTGTTTATACACGGGTAAGTTGTGTAACGACAGGTAATGCACGTGTTTATACACGGGTAAGGTATGTAGCGACAGGTAATACCCGTGTTCATACACGGGTAAGGTATGTAGTGACAGGTAATGCACGTGTATATACACGGGAAAGGTATGTAGCGATAGGTAACGCACGTGTATATATACGGGTAAGACGCATCGGGGTGAGTAATAAACGTTTATAAACAAGTGTTAGATGTTTGAGGTTAGGTAATATACGTGCAAATACACGTACCGGTTGTTAGAGGTTAAACAATGGGGTTAGGTAATACACGTGTAAATACACGTACCGGTTGTGAGAGGTTAAACAATGGGTTTAGGTAATGCACGTGTAAATACACTACAGGATGGGAGAGGTTAAACAATGGGGTTAGGTAATACACGTGTAAATACACTACAGGATGGGAGAGGTTAAACAATGGGGTTAGGTAATGCAGATGGTCAGATGTGATGTGGAAGGTACATGTGAAGAACGTGTGTGTTAATACTAGTAAGATGTATGAAGGTAGGTACATCTGATGCACGTGTGTAATTACCTGTCAGATTTGTGTGGAAAGGGACAACATGTGTCTGAACACTGGTCACATGTGCTGTTGGAGGTAATGCACGAATGTAATCACGCCTCAGATTTGTAGGAGTGTGCAATGCACGTGTCCAGCTTACACGATTTAGATGTTTAAATGTACATGAGTTTGACAGATGTGTGGGGTAGGAACGTAGACATACAAGGATCTAAATGTGTTTGAGATGATCACGCAAGGGGTTATTATATTACTAACATTAGAAATGTAGACTAGATTACACAAACCACATGTTAACGCCGAATTGAATTATAGAGGGTGTAACGTATGTATACTAGTTATTGTGGGGTTATGGTGTTTATACATTGTATGATGTAGAAGATACAGTCCTGTGAGAGTACATGTTTCCGTTATATTTCCACTGGCTTTTGTTCTCTTTGATGTCGATTAGTGTCTACGTCTTAGATGTAATGCATGTTTTGTTTCCGACAGCAAACAATTCTCCTAAAACAGTTACGGTTTTTGTGTATTTGTTTTGTTTTTGTTTTTGTTTTTCCGAGTGGTTCTTTTTCTCTAGTCAAAAACGCGCTATAAGTTGTAATAGATGCAATCTTATCTATTAATGTATGTCAACTGGGGAACGATTTCCACTGTCAGTTTAATCTCTTAGCTCCCGCAGTACGAACTCGAATAGTGTGATTAAAAATATGTTGGATGATTTCTTAACCACTTTTCAAATGGGTTGTACGACACATAAAGATATTGTTAAGTTCCGAGTGTAATGAGGATTGTGAATGTTTGTAGGTAATGTGCGGGGAAGATGTCAGTGCGGGGTGTGTCAATGTGGGCCCGACTACACGGGCGAAGCCTGTGGTTGTAGCCGTATGACGGACGGATGTGTTGCCTCCGACGGGGTAAGTCATAAGAAGAGGCCCAATGGAGCTGTATCGCTCATATACCATTAATCAATCATGTTTGAAGTTCAAGGTTGGAACGCCAAAAATTGATATCTGGCAGAAACGATGATGTTATTGTGTAGCTTGTGAAGAGCAGACTTCACTGATACTTCTCATACATATACACAATGTAGTCTATAAGTAATGTGACTCAATCTTAGTTCTTCATTACAATATATTACAATCGCAAATTTGATATTGGGAACAGGTCTATATCATATCTAAGATAAGACAAAACCGAAAGTCATGACGACCGATAGGTATTGGAATTCTGATTCACCTGTTGACACGTGCTGGCCTGGGTGAAAGCTGGCGGCCATGATGCAAGGGTCACCAGGTCTTATTGTTCTATTACACTGGTCACTGTGCATATCAAATTTACCCAAAGATCCTTTGATGTTTAAACGCCATAACACTCAACATATCATTATTCAATACTTCTATTTATAGTATCATGATTTTGATAGTTTCCAAGAAAGAGTACTTGTGCGAACCTACTACGGAAGTAACCTAATGGTGGAACCTCATCATCCATCGTTTTGATGTGATGACTTAAAAGTATTGTATTGTTTATATATAGTAACAACTTAACAACAAATACACATTTATTTACAATAAAAACGGCGAGGATTCTCAAACTAGTTTAAACAATACAATATAGTCCAGTGCTATGCGGAGTAACAGTAGGGGAAATGTAAAAATAAAGTTTGTTGATATCAATGTATACGATTTATGTTTAAACTGTTTTAAAAGTTAGTATAGAGTGTCTACTGACATTGTATAAAGTACTCTTACGTTGCCGTAATTACACATTCCGAGTACCTACTGATCTTTATGTATTCTAACCAATCACAGGTGTTGATAGGTAGGAAGAATTAGAAGTACACGTCTGCCCATGCGCAGCACGCCCTTTGTTCTCGTGTTGTGAGGTTTTGATGTCTGTACTGATAACCTTACTATAAACCATTTCATAAGTAATTAGAAATCGCATGTACGCACGTGCTGACTACATATACACCCTACATTATCGTTGTTTTGTTATTTTTATGATACACAAACATATGGGGTTAATATCTGAGTTTTTTTTATGTAAATGTACATTTTACGACGTTGAATAAAAATGTCAAAAGTGTTACTAGACAAGACTGAAAAGTTCCTCCATCCTGTATAATGGTTATGTAATAATACAGATCTTTCAATTGGAAATAGTCTTAATTGGAACTTGATATAAATTACAATGTGTTAACAATTTCGTCTTTATCAAATAACGACATAATGTAGTACGTTTACCTTTGCCCTATAGAGCCTCTGTAACAACCAAGGATCTTGTGTTTGTGGTTACTGTCAATGTAACAAGGACAGCATTTACAGGGGCGTGACCTGTGAAGAGAACCCGGCTGTAAGTACAATGGCAGACGAATTACATTTAGTAAATCTATTGGGATGTTCTGAGTTCAAATCTGAATTGCTATATACATATTAAACTATTGTTACATGTATGTTAGGACTGAACTTGAAATGCCCTCACTTTCGACAGAATGCGTGTCAGGACCTGAAGCAATGTATCCAGTGCCGAGTTTTCAGGAGTGGTCCCTTGTCATCGGCCGAATGTGCTAACCACCCAGTCTGCTCCAACCTTCGGATACATTCTGTGGAAAAGTTTATAGGTCAGTGTCTAGACAGCACGTAACACTCCTATAACTATTGCGCAAGATTCTGTTGGTTACAGGTTGAATGTCCATTTCCAGCTATGCTGTTACTGTCCAGAAGACCCGATAGGGATGTCCGGTTTCCGATACGTTGTCAGAAGCGAGTCAGCTCTCTGTAATGTACTCTCGTAGCGCGAGAGTCCTGCTATCAAAACAACAGTTGCCCTGTCGCCATCAGAAAATGATGATCCTATCTGAAATGTGTTACAGTGACATCAAACACATCCTACTTTCTTTGTTGCTACAATGAATTGTTTCACGTAAAATCCTTTGGAATATTCAGAATCTAGAGCAGAGTTTCGGATCATATCAAAACCATAAATTTAGAATCAAATGTCCGTCTTACCTATCGCCGTTTGTTAAGATTTGGTTCTGAAATAAAATCCAATATGTCCTAATTGTATGATAAAGAATATCTTTGTTTCCAGAATCCCGATCAGAATATATATGTGACTTCAAAGACGAAGATGGCTGTGTTGCTAAGTTTGGCTACTCCTACGAAAAAACTGGCGCAAAGTTCGTGCAGGCATGGACAGTAAAACGTAAGTAGGAACACCACTATACTTGGATGTTTGTGTAGTATACAATACATAGGTACAGATTTATTGTGGACAATTTTTAATCCGATAGAAATGGGGATATATGTATACTGTGTTACACCCATAAATAGGTGATTCTTTATTACGGAAAATATATAATGGTTCTTTAGTGCGAAAACTCCCCCACCCTCCCCAACCGGAAATATCTGTATCCGCCCCTGATACCGCTGTGATTTCTCTCGGACAACATGTTGGTCAGCTTTATCATGTTTTTCATGGATATTTTTTGTTTATAGGAATGTCACGGATTGACGGAGATAGACCGTAATGTATATCGTTATTTGTAATACTCACGAGTAGAGTTTCCAAGACATTCACTAACAGAATACATTTCCGTCTTCCAATGGGCCTGATTGACGAGATATGGAGCTCAGTTGTTGTTCTAGACAAATATCTATCTCCCAGTAAATGTGTTTTCATCGTATTTATGTCAGAGGTTGATAAAACCCAGATTTTTTTCAATGTGTTTCTATATATCATTATCGATATAAGTATTGAAGAGGCGTATGTCTTATTACTATCAGACATATACACGCACGCGCCCATTAATTGAAATGTTTTCTATATATCAACCATGTATGTGGTGAATCGGCCATAAACCTTTCTCTGATACCAGCTGATACCGTATCTATAATAAAGTATCCCATCCTTCCCTAGCTTGTATACTATCTGGTACCGTATTTGCCATAAAGTATCCCCATCTTTCTCTAGCTTGTATACTAGCTGGTACCGTATTTACCATAAAGTACCCCCATCCTTCTCTAGCTTGTATACTAGCTGGTACCGTATTTACCATAACGTACCCCCATCCTTCTCTAGCTTGTATACCAGCTGATACCGTATTTACCATAACGTACCCCCATCCTTCTCTAGCTTGTATACTAGCTGGTACCGTATTTACCATAAAGTACCCCCATCCTTCTCTAGCTTGTATATTAGCTGATACCGTATCTATAATAAAGTATCCAATCCTTCTCTAGCTTGTATACTAGTACCCCATAAAGTACCCCATCCTTCTTGTATACTAGCTTGTATACCAGCTGATACCGTATTTACCATAACGTACCCCCATCCTTCTCTAGCTTGTATACTAGCTGGTACCGTATTTACCATAAAGTACACCCATCCTTCCCTATCCTATCCTAACTTATACACTAGGTGATCTGTGATGAAATGTTGTAAATTGTATTACTACTTCATCTGTTTATTTTTTGGCTGTTATTCCAGAATGTGAAAGGCCTGAGTATAATGAAATAGAAGAGGCTTTGAACTCGGAGGTTAACCCCGTACAGAGTGACGCACCAACTGGTTTCCAGGATAACGGAAACTCGAATAGTAATGTCGGCGCTGTACATTCGGTCAGCGTCATAGCGGCTTTCAGAACCATACTGGTGGTGTTAATTATGTTCTTGTTATAGTGACAAAATATGTTCTGACAGTTAATAAATGGCAGGTTAAAATTTGGAATTGCTCATCTACAGACAGTGATAGAGAGAGTCAGCTGCCGGTAGAGACTACGGGTGATTCAGGACCAGGGATAATAAAAGTTTTCACTCAACTGTATCCGGTTTTAATAAGTGATTTGTGGACGATTCGGAATCTCAAAAGAAGACGAAAAACAAAGCCGATTAACGATTAAGACCAGAAGAGAACAATGATGTTACATCCTGCTATATTCACAAAAATGAATTCGGCTTTTACATGTGTCTCTGACCAGCAGGAGTCTTGGTACTTTGGCTGTGGACAGCACAGGTATCCGTATGGGATTTACTCGTTTCCTTTCAGCCGTTCACCAAGTTCTCATCTAGTATTGATCTCTATTATTAAAGTAATGTTGGATCGTTTGTGACGTATGTACTTTATGTGTATACGTCATCAGAATTGTGATAATACAACCTGCTGTGTACCACATGTGATGGTTACAGTGTGACGGAGTGCACACGCTAATGGCTGATACAGTATGACGTTCTAAGCATCTTACTGCTTTTTCACATTGAATCATTGTTCTCTCATCGGGTAGTTAATTTGTGACGTATGACACGTCATTGCTGAATCTATGACATCATGCGCCGTTTATCGTATATTAAAACTTTTGTTCCGAGTATCATTGATATACCACGATATGAATACATCCTGGACTGTGTATATATACCGTAATATTACATTTGTGGTGTGTTGTGTTGTCATCTTCGCAAATATTAAGACGTTATATGGTGTAATTGTGTCCACATAGATATTGTGTTGTGATCCTATTGGTTTAAATATCATTGTAACTGCTCCTTTCAGACGTGCTTTTTAAATGTCATCGTATACATGTTTCGACTTCCACATCTAGAAATGGAGAGGTCAAACATATCCTAGTATAGAATATAAAGTCTGGATAATCAAAGTACTGTGATTATCGATTTCTACTTCGACCCTATGAACATTCTTGTCTCTAGTTGGAGACCAAGGTGTACCACCCAACAGAGGAGGGTGTTACTGAGCAGATATAACTTTGCAAAGGTCTTTTCAATATGGCTTTCACTAGTAATTTCACTGTAACATATTTCTGTTTGTGATTGTTACTGTGTATATGTGACTTGTGTGTGAATGTTACTGTGTATATGTGACTTGTGTGTGAATGTTACTGTGTATATGTGACATGTGTGTGAATGTTACTGTGTATATGTATATGTGACGTTTGTGTGCGGATGTTACTGTGTACACGTAGATGTGACGTTTGTGTGCGGATGTTGCTGTGTACACGTAAATGTGGCGTTTGTGTGCGGATGTTACTGTGTACACGTAGATGTGACGTTTGTGTGCGGATGTTGCTGTGTACACGTAGATGTCACGTTTGTGTGCGGACGTTACTGTGTACGCGTAAATGTGACGTTTGTGTGCGGATGTTACTGTGTACACGTAAATGTGACGTTTGTGTGCGGATGTTACTGTGTACACGTAAATGTGACGTTTGTGTGCGGACGTTACTGTGTACGCGTAAATGTGACGTTTGTGTGCGGATGTTACTGTGTACACGTAAATGTGACGTTTGTGTGCGGATGTTACTGTGTACACGTAGATGTGACGTTTGTGTGCGGATGTTGCTGTGTATACGTTGTCACGTGTGTGCGGACGTGTACGTAAATGTGACGTTTGTGTGCGGATGTTACTGTGTACACGTAAATGTGACGTTTGTGTGCGGATGTTACTGTGTACACGTATAAGTGACGTTTGTGTGCGGATGTTACTGTGTACACGTAGATGTGACGTTTGTGTGCTGATGTTACTGTGTACACGTAGGTGTCACGTTTGTGTGCGGATGTTGCTGTGTACACGTAAATGTGACGTTTGTGTGCGGACGTTACTGTGTACGCGTAAATGTGACGTTTGTGTGCGGATGTTGCTGTGTACACGTAGATGTCACGTTTGTGTGCGGACGTTACTGTGTACACGTAGATGTCACGTATGTTACTGTGTACACGTAAATGTGACGTTTGTGTGCGGATGTTACTGTGTACACGTAGATGTGACGTTTGTGTGCGGATGTTGCTGTGTACACGTAAATGTGACGTTTGTGTGCGGATGTTACTGTGTACACGTAAATGTGACGTTTGTGTGCGGATGTTACTGTGTACGCGTAAATGTGACGTTTGTGTGCGGATGTTGCTGTGTACACGTAAATGTGACGTTTGTGTGCGGATGTTACTGTGTACACGTAGATGTGACGTTTGTGTGCGGATGTTACTGTGTACACGTAGGTGTCACGTTTGTGTGCGGATGTTGCTGTGTACACGTAAATGTGACGTTTGTGTGCGGATGTTACTGTGTACACGTAGATGTGACGTTTGTGTGCGGATGCTACTGTGTACACGTAGATGTGACGTTTGTGTGCGGATGTTGCTGTGTACACGTAGGTGTGACGTTTGTGTGCGGATGTTACTGTGTACACGTAGATGTGACGTTTGTGTGCGGATTTTAGAGTGTACATATGAATTCGGTTAGTAATATAATTGTGATGACTAAGTTGTATCCAAAAAGAAAGAGAAATTATTGAACGATTTACATCTTTCCAAATAAAATCCAGTTATTTTTGTAAACGATACACTAAAGAATTTAATAATAACGTTCCGGAATCCCAATACATGATGTTGTTTGGCTTTCAGTGAGCTACCTGTACGAAATATGCGATGCAGCCAGACAACACGTCTAACGAAATAATTCAAAGCTTACGTATCTGCATCTCGCTATAACGCAGAGGATAACGGCGGGGTGTTTGTTTTAAATGTATTAATAACAAGACATAACACGACGGGAAAATCTAAACTTTATATCCCCATCATTGTCCCAGTACTAGAACTTATACACACGATCAGTTACGTTTGTGATACCATCGACTGAATTCTTCTCAAACGGTCCCTCGTACACTCGTTTTCCCCAATCCGAACCTTAATGGTAGGAGACTTGCTTATATCATGTTTCTCCTTTTGATTTTGTTAATTATTACAAGCAAATTCAAAAATATATTTATGGGTAAATTATTGAGGTGTTTACTACCTGTTTGTAGTTTACAATTCTCCCGTGTCGTGAAGTATAATGTTGTTGTGATATTGTAGACCTGTCTGTACGTGAGTGTATATAATGTATAAAGACCTATTTTTATCATGTTCGATAGGTTAGATACTGAAGTGGATAACCCCCTGTCATCAGTAATCACACCCCCTTGTAAATACTCCACATATTTAAAGCGATGCAGTTAAACATTTGAGTCACTTCCTCGTATGCACAGTTGTTCAGCACATCTGTTTTAAATGAATTACTTAAGTCGTTTATCCATCTACGTAGTAATGCGCTGAAAAAAACCGTTCTCTGTGTACAGAAGTTCATTTCGCTGACTGACAGAGCCTGAACAGCTTAACGCCGCACGTTCTACTGTTTCATTCATAGTCCTATGATTCTCAATATCATCAAATAATGTACGTCGTTTGAATACGGTCGTGTTCCATGAACCACCATTACCGTTGGTAATACCTCTGTGTGGGAGTGGTATTGTTGTTTTGCTGTTAACAAACGTTATCATTAATGACTGGTTAGAGAGTACACTTCCTTTTCCCGTTACTAGTCACCTCGCCTGTCTGGCGGTGTACGCCCCTTAATCCCATGTGATGAGGGGATCACTCGTAAGTATGTGTAAGTGTCTAAAGTATTACAGTGATTTACATTTGTATATTATTTGTAAATAGTATATGTAATGCAATTATAGAGCCTCGTTTTGATCCCCTGTGTAAAGCACCTTCGGCTCTGTCTGCCCCTAGCTAACCATGTAGTGATTATAAGATATTGAAATCCAGGCAATAAATGTGAGAAATTGTCTACTTGTTTGATTTCACTTAATTGACAATTGAGACCCAGACGGTTTGTGTATAATGTGGCGGCAAGCTGCCATATCGGTCAACTAAGATTATGTTTCAACCCAACTATGATAACATAACACGTAAACATGTCCAGAAATTGCGTCAGAGTTTTAGGTACAATCACACTTCCAGGTGTATCAGGTCACATGCTGATGGTAAGTTTCCAACAAGAGGCCCACTAGGCATGCATCACTCAGCTGATGTTCAATGCTTTTCTGATAACTGACACTTAAAAGACTCGGTTAATGAGAAATTGTTTAAAGGTTTTTTTTAAACAAATTTGACATTTGTGACCCCAAAGACGGATCAATGTCGTATCATATCAGTAATCGCTTCATCTGACTAACCTACCCATTTCAGAAATATCCAGATTCGAGGCGTTTAATCAGAAGAAACCGTTTAAATGTTTCAGCGAATTTGACTACTGTGGCCTTGAGAACTAATGTAGGCCAATGTCACTTCCTTTTACACTTTTTGTTGGGTTTATTCAAGGAACTCTCCAGCCAAATATAATGATTCTAGACAAATTAGTTATTGCGAAGAAGTCGTTTGAAAGCATTGACACATGTAATCTTGAAGGCGAGTCAAAGTTATTTCTTTTCGCAAATTTGTATCGGGCTTCTCTGGAACCTACAACCAGTACACTTATTTTAGATTGAAGACCTCGTGATCAATCAGAAGACGACGTTTGAAGGTGTCGACGAACATGGCCCGTTACATTTAACATGGATCAAGGTCCTCCCCAGGCTTCATTCTGGGAACCTTCGAACAATATGACAAAAGTCTATGGCTTTTGAGAAGAATCTGCTTAAAGTTTAAACAGATTTGACCGAGATGGCATTGGATATTGGACAAGGTTACATTTTTTCGCAAACTTTGTCATGATTCATCCCAGCAAAATATCCAGATCGAGGGCTTTTTGGTTTTCCGGAAGAAGTCATTTGAAAGTTTAAACATGTTTCATTCTTGTGACCTTGAATATAGGCCAAGGTCATTTTTTCATCGACTTCGTTGGGCTGTATCCATGGAACCTTCCAGCCAACTAACATGATTCTAGGTCTTTTGGCTGATGGGGATATGCCAAGTTGACGCCGGACGGACGACAGCATAAGCTCTGGCTTTGTGAGCTAAAATTAGAATCTAATCACTTAAATGCCCGGTATTAACCAGAATACAAACATATGCCACACATAACATGTCTCAGTGATACAAAACTACTTTCCTCCAAAAATGGGGTTTTGAAATTAATCATTACAAAATACTGTTGGCCCACGGGCCTTAACGGTCATCTGACCACAAACACTTTCCACGAGGAGAAGGGTTATTTTATCTATCTTACTAAGAAGCTGTTTTCAATGATACAGATGGTAGTCTTGGTGAAGAGTAGATAGCTGTAACAAGTCTTATTTATTTTTGACAGTAAAGTTGGTGTTCAATCCAACTGGTGAAACTTGAGATGAAGTTTGAAATAGGTGTTGCACAGGAAAACCATGATTGCGCAATCACGCTATAAAATGGCCTCCCTTGCTGCCGTATCGAAATTTTAACGAGGTCGAAAAATAACAACTTTCTTTGATATTCCCAACAATTTTAAGCTCAATGGCACCAGTGGAACTGGAGAAGAAGTTTTTAATATGTTTTTCAAGATGGCGGTCATCTTAGAGTTCAGACATACCTGAAACATAACAACATTTGGTCTAGACCATCTCGGGATCATTCCATACCAGTTTGAGCTCAAACCCACTGGTGGAACTTGAGAAGAAGTTTGAAATGTCAAAAGTTTACGCACGGCGGACGGCGCACGCCGGACGACGACGAACGAAGCACGACAGCTAAAAATAATTCCACTTTGATAGCAAACAGAAATATGAATTCAATGTTTTGATAAGAAATAACTTAAAGTCCTGTTCCTACAGTAATTATGCAAATGTATCTGGGCAGCTGCATGTACCATTTGGCAATGCTGCCACACAATCAAAGCTGTACGACCACAATCAGATCTGTATGCAAATGTGATAACAGTAATTCAGTTAACAGAGGTGATTGAGCAATAATTGTTAGAAGTAATTAATTTCTCATGCCATAACTGAGGAAACACGGTTTCAAGTGGTAAAAAAGGAATGTTATGAATGCCAACATACCGTAAATAAATATATCAATATTCCGCATCTGTTCCCTCACATTATCGTGATCCATGCAATGTTTGACACCATAAAGCTATACATTGTGCCCATAAAACGCATCAGTGATCAGGCCCTATAGTCAAAATCTGCAACGTTTGTCAACCACATTTTGACGAGTTTTGAAATCGATGATCTGGTCATTAGTTAGACCAGTAAATATACACTTTGATAAGATGTTGCGGCCAGTTGCTGAACTAGTGGTTATATCGTAATAAAAAATAAACAAAATACATGTAAAAAGAGACTGATTTGTCCGCATTTGTCGTCAACTCACTTTGTTTTCAGGTAACACATGAGCTGGCGGCAATCTCCTTTTTCCAATAAAAAAAAATGAAAGTAAGTTCACCTGTAACAATTAATGTATTCATAAAAAATGAAATTAAAATGGCATCATATTCAGACAAGCAATATTGAAATCAATGAATTTTTCAAGGGTGCCGATTTTCTTACTTCAAGAATTCCTTGGAAGAGATGGACCGCAGGGACACGGTCACTAAAGACCACGATAGAGTCCTAGGAAGAAAACTGTCTAGAGCCTACTCATTGGCTGCCAGTTTAGCCTTCAGCCCATCTGAGAAATACTTCTTTGCGAACTTCTCGTCACCGTATACGAAGTGTTGAGACATGTCTGGTGAGTATTTAGAGGCGGGAGGAGTCCGTCCATACACTTCTGCCAGGATACGGGTATAGTAGGAAGCATTCCCACAGCACAGTCCGATGTAACGAACACCTATCTCTTTTGCCTCACGAGCAAACGCAGTGATTTGTGTCCGACTGCACAGCCATGCTGGAAGGTCCTCTGGAAAGGCCATCTTACCTGTATCGTGTACAAAATAGACATTAGGGTTATGCCCCGTATACGTGTACAATAAAGAGATTAGGGTTATACTCCTCATATGTGTCACGTGTACAAAATTGAGATTAGGCTAATGCCCCTTATACGTGTCACGTGTACAAAATAGACATTAGAGTTATTCCCCTTATACATGTAACGCTTACAAAATAGAGATTAGGGCTATGCCCCTTATACGTGTCACGTGTGCAAAATAGAGATTAGGGTAATGCCCCTTATACGTGTCACGAGTACAAAATAGAGATTAGAGTTATTCCCCTTATACATGTAACGCTTACAAAATAGAGATTAGGGTAATGCCCCTTATACGTGTCACGAGTACAAAATAGAGATTAGAGTTATATCCCCTTATACATGTAACGTGTACTAAATAGAGATTAGAGTTATGTCCCTTATACGTGTACAAAATAGAGATCAGAGTTATACCCCCTTATACGTGTCACGTGTACAAAATAGAGATTAGGATTATACCCTTATACATGTAATGTGTACAAAATAGAGATTAGAGTTATACTCCTCATATGTGTCACGTGTACAAAATTGAGATTAGGCTAATGCCCCTTATACGTGTCACGTGTACAAAATAGTGATCAGTGTTATACCCCTTATACGTGTCACGTGTACAAAATAGTGATTAGTGTTATACCCCTTATACGTGTCACGTGTACAAAATAGAGAGTAGAGTTATACCTCCTTATACGTGTCACGTGTACAAAATTTATGTACGATTAGTATTAGTTAATCTTTATTGTTTTTTGTTAGTTCTGACTCGCCTGTGTCCGCGTCCACTAGAGAATGCATTGTCGGTTGTTCGTCGGTCGTGCGGTATGGGATCGGCAAACAGGCTACAGGTCCCTGAAACAGCAATGTCTCTATAAAACTCATTTTTTCACCTGACAAAGAATACAGCACCACATTACTGTCTGTTACGGACAACTGATAATTGTCTTCTCCAGGTCAACGTTTGCTAGGAACGACTAGAAGCAATTATCCATCTCAAGGACAAGAGCTGAACAACTGAGATTCAATCTCCCTCTCACGGGCAACGACTGCTATGACCAGCTGAGATCAGAATTCCTACTTATGAATGACGTCTGCTATGGAACAATTAAAAGATAATCTCCCTCTCAAGGACGACGTCTGCTATGGACAATTGAGAGTTATTTTTCCTCCAATGGAAGACGTCTGCTGTGGATAACTGAGTGTTATTTTACCTCCCGTTGAATACATCGGCTATGGACAACTGAGAGAGCTTATTTCCATCTCATGTGCACAGCCTGATATCACCGCTGAGAGCTTATTTCCATCTCATGTGCAAAGTCTGATATCACCGCTGAGAGCTTATTTCCATCTCATGTGCACAGCCTGATATCACCGCTGAGAGCTTATTTCCATCTCATGTGCAAAGTCTGATATCACCGCTGAGAGATTATTTCCATCTCATGTGCACAGCCTGATATCACCGCTGAGAGCTTATTTCCATCTCATGTGCACAGCCTGATATCACCGCTGAGAGCTTATTTCCATCTCATGTGCACAGCCTGATATCACCGCTGAGAGCTTATTTCCATCTCATGTGCACAGCCTGATATCACCGCTGAGAGCTTGTTTTACTCTTATGGAAGGTGTGTGCTATGCAGAACTGAATGTTAATTTCCCTCTCAAGGATGCCTATATTACTTTCGTACCACGTTGTACGTGTTTAATAAGGAAAAAAATGAAATATATAATAGAGACTTAGTGTCTTTATTCAGGAGTGGAAAACAGAAAAAATAGCTTTTGAGATATATGTATGACAGATGTCTGGTCAGAAATTGTACAACTAACACATTTAATCTGCTGATTATCGAATCGTGATATTGTCCGAAACGGGATATACTCTTAGTATACATGTGGTTTAATGTGACAACAGGAGCTTGCCGTGGAGTTCGGCACGAGTTTGGTAGGGAACTCGATAAATCACATCAGGAATCACATCTCGATGTAATAAACGCTATCAATCCGAGTTCATTTACGTGTGATTTACACACAGTTAGTGGTATGTGTTACAATATTAAGCGAGACAGAAATGAATTATTCGCACCACGCGCAGACTAACTCCCAGACGAAACGAGAAACAGAACCTTTCGTCTTTGATGCTGATGACCTAATTAACGACGAATGCGTTATCATAATTCCGAAATCTACAACTGTAATTCTGCTGTGTAGCGAACATACGCGGTACTGGTCCGGGGCAACGGGATATATTTGTGCCGACAAAGTAGTCAGTCTCTTAAAAATTGAAAGGAAACATTCAAAGTTTACACAAACACTTTATCACTTTAAGCCGGAGACATGTGTTTTCTATTTCGTGAAATATGACTAGTCATTTATCAAAGGAAGACAACTCTATTCCAACGAGGAAGATATGGATTAGAGAACGCCTTCCCTCGTTACACGGATTTAGTTCCGGGTTGTAGTCAGACTTTTCCAATAAATATTCAGAAGAGCATGACCAATGAGGATGAAGCCGGCACGCGGCGGTTACTTAACTCACGATTTCCAAGAGGTGTCACGCCAGCTGTCTATTTATCAGCTGGTTCCACCTGATCTCCCCTTCCCGGTCTCTAACACTTCTACCCAATCTCAAAAATCTCAATATCCAGGGTAAACACCAGCAGGGGTTATATTATGGTCAGATAATAACCAAACTTTACAAAGAAACAGCTTAAATTTTGGTTAAGTCTACTCCATCACAACAGACAGGAGTTCCTGTTTCTATAAGACTTTCTGTCAACAATCTTTAATCACGAAAACAGTGATTACATCTCAAACAGCACGAAATTCTGTCACATAAAACAACACTTTTTAAATGTATCTCTTATTCTCTAAAAGAGTGTTTATCATTGTGTAGGATAAATAAAACAGAATACACAGAGGTCGTGACAGAGGGGACGGGGAACTCTCTGTCGTTATACAGAGGAGAGGGAATCGTATGTCGTTATACAGAGGAGAGGGAATCGTATGTCGTTATACAGAGGAGAGGGACTCGTATGTCGTCATACAGAGGAGAGGGAATCGTATGTCGTCATACAGAGGAGAGGGAATCGTATGTCGTCATACAGAGGAGAGGGAATCGTATGTCGTCATACAGAGGAGAGGGAATCGTATGTCGTCATACAGAGGAGAGGGAATCGTATGTCGTCATACAGAGGAGAGGGAATCGTATGTCGTTATACAGAGGAGAGGGAATCGTATGTCGTCATACAGAGGAGAGGGAATCGTATGTCGTCATATAGAGGAGAGGGAATCGTATGTCGTCATGCAGAGGAGAGGGACTCGTATGTCGTCATACAGAGGAGAGGGAATCGTATGTCGTCATACAGAGGAGAGGGAATCGTATGTCGTCATACAGAGGAGAGGGAATCGTATGTCGTCATACAGAGGAGAGGGAATCGTATGTCGTCATACAGAGGAGAGGGAATCGTATGTCGTCATACAGAGGAGAGGGAATCGTATGTCGTTATACAGAGGAGAGGGAATCGTATGTCGTCATACAGAGGAGAGGGAATCGTATGTCGTTATACAGAGGAGAGGGAATCGTATGTCGTCATACAGAGGAGAGGGAATCGTATGTCGTCATACAGAGGAGAGGGAATCGTATGTCGTTATACAGAGGAGAGGGAATCGTATGTCGTCATACAGAGGAGAGGGAATCGTATGTCGTCATACAGAGGAGAGGGAATCGTATGTCGTCATACAGAGGAGAGGGAAACGTATGTCGTAAAAGAGAGGAGTGTGATTCTTATGTCGTTATAGCGAGGATTGGGAACCTTATATCGTTATACCGAGGATTGGGAACCTTATATCGTTATAACGAGGATTGGGAACCGTATGTCGTTATAGCGAGGAGTGCGAATCTTTTGTAGTCATATCGAGAATTGGGGACCTTATGTCGTTATAAAGCTGAGTTTATACCTTATGTCGTTAATGGAAAAGATTGGGAACGGTACACATGGAATTCCAGTTAAGTAGTGTGTTTCGTCGACGCTAAAAAGGCTTCAACATATTCATCAGGGAATTTTTGTGGTTTAAATAAAAAACATCAGGAATCAATGGGACGTTTCTTGGCGCAGTTAAACCCCTTTATAAAGACAACTGTTGTGCTTTGTGATCATACAGCTACGTTTCTGAGTGGTTCCCTGTCGACTCGCGTCCGGCTTAGGCCGGTCAGATGCTTATTATAAAATTCGGTCCGCCCCTCCGTCCGGAGTTTTGTTCGGCTATTTCGGCGGTCCTTCCGTCTGACAGTCCGTCTGTTCGTCGGCCGGTCCTTCCGTCTGACAGTCCGTCTGTTCGTATCACCTTAATACATCTGTAAATGTTTCTTTTTATTTTCTTGATTTCTGTTTGTTTGGTTCTATTATGTAAATATATCTATATTTGGTTTTGTTATGATATTGCTATAAAAATGATGTTTTTATTCATTTGATATTAATTTTACATGCATTTTAATGATTTATAAAAATATCAAATTAAAAACAAGTACACTTTATTTTATATAACTGTAAGTCAATTAAAATTCACACGTCAGACATCTATTTTCACTGCATGCCGCCGAGATGAGCCAAGACTTTAATGTATGCTATTTTTCAACTGCAAGTCTATTGTACAAAACCACTAAAACTGTTTAATATCACAAAATAACCTTATCAGCCTATACTTATGGAATTAAGAGTATAACACAGACACTAGTAGGAATGAAGTATCTATGTCCAGTTAACGGTAAATTGTAGATAAAATACAGAATCTCTAAAATATGTGTTTGACTGGACAAACAATGATATACGTACGCCTATATTCCTCATTTGTCTTGGCAGCAATTACAATGTCATATTTTTCAGTAAACCGTGGGTGAACATTAAAATCTAAAATATATGCTGGGATAATCATTCTTTATGAATAAGCATATTCTATATTTGGTTATGACAGTAATGAGAAGAACATCTTTTTCATTCTTCAATACCACATTAAATGTTAATTTGACCCCAAAATATCAATTTCTTTACTGTATTTGATAGCAATCAATTTCAAATTGCGAATAACTCAACAGCTTAAATAATACATACTGATGGGCAGATATCTCATGACATCATGTAAAACCCAACATAACCGAGACAAACAGCGAGTAAACAAATCAACCGGGTAGATTCGGGTAGATCTGCAGTCATTTGATCAATATGTTAATTAGAAGACATACTAATCTCAGCATGTTCCGACACCCCTTGTGTAAACATATGGATACATCCAAATGCACTACAGTATATAAGTACAAGTACATCGTGTAGGTAATTAAATGATCAAAATCCATTCCAGATATGTATTATAGGACAATTCTAATCAAATACACACATAGATATTAGATATATATCTAATACATGTAGTACGGATCAGTTACGTGATGAAATATTGTACCAATGACGTTACTACAGGTGTATATATATATATATAGGACAGGTAATGAAGTGTCCAGCGTCGTCTAACGTCAGGACCAGACACAGGTGTTATTTACCTGTATATTATCACACCGGCACAGACTGAGGAAGTAGATGATGTACCCTTATTATAAAGTCTGACGTTACCTATTGTATATGTCAGAATGTCATGAGATACGTATATACATAATAAATTATAATAATGTACATATGGGTCAGTGACATGTTTGAATCCAACTGAATTTTTTTTAAAAACATCCATAGCAACATTTGTAATTTGATGGTCAAACAAACAAGACCTTGGAATCGTGTAAATAATCAATGCTCTTATCAAATACATCACATACTGATGTTAAGGGGTTGGGAAGGAACCATCAATTACATGGAGACGATATATATATATCTGTTCATTAAAATCAGCAACATATCTCTTTGTATGAGTTTATTAACCTGAAGCTCCTTTCGTGGGTTTCTGTTTTAGTGAGGATTATTTGTCTAGGGTAGATTTTCCTCCCACTTTATGATACACCTTAAACACACGTGCACTTACTTTGCAGCATTTGATGATATCGCGTACGATCGGAAGCATGCTTTTCGGTCCTCTGTTACAATTGACACCTACTACGGCTGCGCCAGCCTCTTCCAACTTCCGGCAAGCATCGCCGTAAAGGTGACCATCAAAAGTATGGTAGGCACCGGACGGAGCAAACGTGATGACGGCGGGTACGCCTGGAAGGTTAAAAAGGGGTCATGTTTAACACTTATTTAGAGAATGCAAGTAAAACATGATGTGATGTTAAAGAAAGTGGACAAAAAAGAGAACTAAATATTCCAAGAACACATTTTGCCGACCGACATTGCTAGTAATTTACAGAATTAAACTAAATGAACGCCCACGATTACTAAATCAGACGACGTTATGTATATATAAGTGATGGATTACGAATGATTCCTTTTCATTTCAGTCTCAGTCTACAGCGCTATATGTTAACTACGTGTAAATACTTCCTAATAATGTCATAAACAAACGTCTGACCTCATCAAAGTGATGTTAAGTGAAAGCGAGGTTAATATCACAAAACATATTAACGGACACGTGACTGCTTTCGTCTAGTCACAAACCTTAGTGATGATTTCTACAATAGATGTTACCTTTGCCGTACGTCTTGATGGCTTCTAGAGCAAGGAGAGCTTCCCCTAAGTCGTTAAAGGTTTCTCCTATGATGTAATCCACATTGTACTCGCTAGCCCATTCCACTTGTTCCTTTAATGATTCAGGTCAAAGGTTATATATCTCTGCAGTGATATAAATTAAGATCTACCTCTAAAGCCCTAGTAACATAAGACTGTAGATGTATTTCTACATTTCCTTGAAATCTTTTACACGCCTTTCATTAATTCCTGTTAAACAGAGACGAAATAATTGTATGCATTATAATGGATATCAAACGTAATAAAAAAATTATCAGGAGTAGTAAAATGGGCATGGAGAGACGAGGCCTCTATACATGTACTTTTGTTACGATATTCTCACCAAAAAGACATAAAATTGAGAGAAAAGAGGTTTTATTAGGTAAGCCGGTAGAAGAATATTATACAATGAGTTAAACCATGAAAACATATCACCATAAACAGACAATATATGATATTTTTGTTTGTTTTTCTTTATCTATATCTGTAATAAAGATCACAAGAAATAAACAAGAATAAACACTTGCAAAATTAAAGTGATGGGAAGTATCGATTTTCCGGAAATGACGTACTTTGAACATGAACATGGCCTCTCGATGTGTCGCGGGGTCATCCTTATCATACAACGTCGTGTTGCAAATGTCTCCCGCCATCAGGGTCCCAGTCTTGTCCGCTACCTCACGAGCGATCTGCAGGGCCGTCCTCTGAAGTTTCTCGAGGTCATCTTCTCGGCCTATTGCACGCAGTTTCTCTCGGTGGCCGTAATACTGTGTAAAAGAGAACTTAATTACATATACATTTACTTTGTTTGTTATACATTGTTTTAAAGATTTAAAAAAAAAAATGTGTTGTAACGAAAATTATGACCGATGATTGTCTCGGTTTTACTCTAGATATTGTTCTTATTGTATTGAAATATATTAATTTATTTGATTGATTTAATTGCATCATAGATGGCCTGTTTCTACAAGGTAATATATACAGTATATGCCACAACAGTGTCGCTGCCAGCATGAACAAATTCCTCTGAGAGGAGACGGAGCTGTTCCGGATGCTCTATGACTACTTCCGGTACAAATGCCCCAGCCTTCAAATAACCGCGACGCTCAAACTCGTACAGGTATCCTTCCGCCACCACTAGTGTCCCACCATCTGCAAGTCGTTCCGTCAATCCTTCAAACAAAATAGTTATAGTAGAAGGGAAGTAACTCCTATATAAACATAAGATGGCAGGTATACAAGGACGGTCTACTATAATAAATAAATCCAACATGAAATGGACATGAAGGTAACTGATATTATCCTGCAACTGACACTGCCTTAGTCGGAATACATCTGTCACATATAGTTTTGCTGTATTCGGCAGTGATGGAAAACAGCTGTTTCAGCACGTGCGGTAATTCAACAGAATTTACTTTAAAGTTACGTTTAATGATAATGGCAAACTGTTGAAATAAGTGATTTAATATATTGTAATGTTTATTTACGAAAATTCATAAAATCGCTGTCAAATCAGCTGAACTTTAGAACAACATTTCTACGCTAAGCAATTATTTTGGCGTACGTCATCAGGCAAAATTCAGCGTAACGTCCTCGACAGGTAAACAAAAAAAGAACAACAAAACTGCTGAAGTTATGGTTGTCAGATTTTAAATCAACGATTGCAGGATAAATAGAATATATGGTCAGTGTCATAAAATATAAGCTCCATTTTTGCAAGGGACAGAAAGAAAAAAATGGCTCGCCAGACGGTGTTACATGCACATATTACATCTATAACAGGGTAGTTATGGTATAGGTTTTATTACATCTATAAAAGGGTAGTTAAGGGATGGGTGTTATAACATCTATAACAGGGTAGTTATGGGATGGGTGTTATTACATCTATAACAGGGTAGTTATGGGATGGGTGTTATAACATCTATAACAGGGTAGTTATGGTATGGGTTTTATTACATCTATAAAAGGGTAGTTATGGGATGGGTGTTATTACATCTATAACAGGGTTGTTATGGTATGGGTGTTATTACATCTATAACAGGGTAGTTATGGGATGGGTGTTATTACATCTATAACAGGGTTGTTATGGTATGGGTTTTATTACATCTATAACAGGGTAGTTATGGGATGGGTGTTATTACATCTATAACAGGGGAGTTATGGGACGGGTGTTATTACATCTATAACAGGGTAGTTAAGGGATGGGTGTTATAACATCTATAACAGGGTAGGTATGGGATGGGTGTTATTACATCTATAACAGGGTAGTTATGGGATGGGTGTTATTACATCTATACTAGGGTAGTTATGGGATGGGTTTTATTACATCTATAACAGGGTAGTTATGGGATGGGTGTTATTACATCTATAACAGGGTAGTTATGGTATGGGTGTTATTACATCTATAACAAGGTAGTTATGGGATGGGTGTTATTACATCTATAACAAGGTAGTTATGGGATGGGTGTTATAACATCTATAACAGGGTAGTTATGGGATGGGTGTTATTACATCTATAACAAGGTAGTTATGGGATGGGTGTTATTACATCTATAACAGGGGAGTTATGGGATGGGTGTTATTACATCTATAATAGGGTAGTTATGGGATGACTATTATAAATGTTCTGAAGACCTAATGCTCTGAAAATCTTCAAGACTAGGGTTCTATAGTAAAAGAAAACTCAAACACACGCCGATTTCCAAATAAATGTTAATTATGCTATCTGAATTATTCACACAAAATTGTCCGATGTTTCATAGTCCGAATGTTCGATAGCCAAACAGAAGACTTTAAACTACATTGTACTAGATGAAAAACTATTAGTTGTAGGTATATTTATATATGTACATATATGAGAGAAAGGTACAGAACTCCACAATCGTTGTTTTAGGGCATGTCAGTTTTAACTCAGCTCTTAACAATTTTAACGATAACACCAAAAGCCCTGTTTTCCATCTGTAACAGCTCTATATCATCGTAAAAATGACTATTGTTTCAACAAAATGAGGTACAAGCCTGGTCTATAACGTTATGCACGAAAATACCCAAATCCGGACACGAGTTCGTAACAAAATCAACGGAAAAATTCCTAAAGATTGGAGAGATCGGATCGTTGTACCTAAGGAAACAAGAGATTTGATCCGCTCTTTTATGAACGATCTACACCTGACATATTTTCCAGACAGTCAGATCCCTTGTTTCCTATAGGTCATCAGTCAACAATAATGGCTAGTCTTGTCTCGGGTCAATAGTTACGGATTTAAAACGTCTGTGAGGACCAGCACGGGGATACAGGGTCACCACTCTCTTCAGGTGTACCCAGAGACGTATATATATGGTGTACCCACAGACGTATATGATCTATACAAATTTTAGGTGAATTTGGTTTCAATCGCAGTCCAAACGATATTTAGGTATACTCCGTACATTTTGGTCGGATTTGGGTACTTTTCGTGGAGATAGAGACAAGATAATACCCCCTTATCTGTACCCATACCCCCGTATCTGTACCTTTCTCTTACTACATACATACATAATATTGTTTTCATTATCGAGCTTAGTGCACGTGTTCCAATCAGTCTGAGAAACCTTGCTATCGGACAGATGGGCTTTAAGCAGACTGGACATTAGATGTACATTAACGTGTCCAGATAAACCGGACTCTCTGATAACCCGCCCAACCTAGTCCACCAGGTAGAAACATGTACTTGATACACATTGAGATCCCCAAATCACACAGAGGTAACAACGGCATTCATCCATAAAGTTACCATGCACATATGACCCGTGACAGCTTATGACCCGTAGGGTAAAATATATAAAACTATGTAGCTTCTGAAATAAACATGTTTAGATAGTAAGTAGGTCAATAGGAAAAAATTATCGGGTAGTTTAATCGGAAAATTGGTTATTAAAACGAGGCTAAATCAACACATTGAGTATGATTCATTTCACTTTCAATGTTTGTTCAGCTACTTGCTCAACAGCTAGGAGATAATATTTATATGAAGTCTGCAGCACATAGCAAATCACTCGGCTACTTCTACTGCTATTAGCGTGTATTCAATATTAGGAGATTAAAACCCTACCTTTAACTGGCATATCTTCAGTCGGTCAGGTTCCACTGTCAACGTGTGTCCGCACAATCTGAAGACAATGACCTAGTGATCTACTGGTCGATAATCTCCTAAACGATAACGTATTCCGTTTTCTTGTCTGCCGCAGTAACGTCCCCTGACGTACGCTGAATACTTAATGCGGGTCACGTGCCATCAAGGACGTTTTATAACAACACGTTGTTGTGTGAAAACTCGCTTTCCTCCACTATAGCGATAACATCAAGGCCAATAGGCCTAACAAGGTAAATCCTGTCATGCAGTGTTTGTCTTGCTGACAGATAAATCCATGATCGTCTCATTTTGGAGCATGTTCGATGTGCGTGTCACATACTAAATGGAATGAATGAATGACTAATGAATTGACGGTTTGTTTTCTGTTATCAACAACGGTTCACTATACCGAGAGAGAATATGTGTACGTAAATATTATTTGTACACATGGCGATTTTTTTCGTATAAGAACAGATGCACGCTTATCATGTATCATGCGCGCATGACCCCCTTTCTCCTCGGGCAAAAACTGTCGTCTGTGAATCAATGTCTAGCTTGTAGAGTTTGATGTGGGAGTTATCTTTCTTGTACCAGTATTTTAAGTTATCACTTCAGGACGGATATCGCAACTTTCCGATTTCTTCGTAACTCAATTATTACATCTTAGTGTATAAAATTAACTTGATAACAATAAACATTCATCTAACTTGATACGAATATAATATTCCGAGTAATATACACGTTTTAAACATTATGAAGTGTGTTCTTCTTTCTCTTTATTGAGAAAACACGAATGCAGTAATGTTGTGAAAATAGACAGTCTTTTACTGATTCACCTACATTATCTCTCATATCTAGCATGTTTGTCCGTCTGCTATAACCATCACTGTATGTCCGTCTGTCTATTCATCTGCTAAAACAATGGGTGTATGTCCGTCCGTCTGCTAGAACCATGACTGTACGGCTGTCCGTCTGCTAGAACCATAACTGTATGGCTGTCCGTCTGTTATAACCATGGTTGTATGGCTGTCCGTCTGTTATAACCGTATAACCATGGCTGTGTGTCTGTCCGTCTGTTATAACCATGGCTGTGAGTCTGTCCGTCTGTTATAACCATGGTGGTGTGTCTGTCCGTCTGCTATAACCATGGCTGTGTGTCTGTCTGTCCGTCTGTTATAACCATGGCTACGTGTCCGTCCGTCTGCTATAACCATGGCTGTGTGTTTGTCCGTCTGTTATAACCATATCTAGTATGGCTGTCCGTCTGTTATAACCATGGCTATGTGTCTGTCCGTCTGCTATAACCCCGGCTGTATGGCTGTCTGTCTGTTATAACCATGGTTGTATGGGTCTTCGAGTAAAACAGCCCGTATCAGTCAAAAATGATTTTGCAGAAATTTACTTGGAGTCAGCGAAAGTACTGTAACTGATTTATTATATACTGAGAGGAAAAAGAAACGCAGTTAGCGGAAAGTTAATATTGTAAATTAAATCCTTGACGTACACCCTTTTCAAAAGGGAATTGAAGATGAGATGAGAAATGCTTCCAAGTTCGACCAAAACTATCAGTCTGGAACATTTTAAATAAAGTTGATAATAGGAAAAAAAGACAAAAAATTGATTTGTCGATCAATGAGATATACGCATATTTTAAAAAGTTAAATAGTGATAACGACAAAGATGAGGAATTTATTATTCCAGACATGAGGGGAAGTTTATACGACGATATACTAAATAGTAGAATTACCTCTGAAGAAGTAACTACAGCTGTAACAAAATTAAGTAATAACAAGGCCAGTGGCATTGATAACATAATTAACGAATATATAAAGAGTTCTATTGATATCATGTTACCTACTTATGTAACACTGGATAATACCAGATAGCTGGAACACCGGAATAATTATCCCAATATATAAAAATAAGGGATACAAGAATGACTTAAATAATTACAGGGCGATAACGCTAGTATCTTGTCTTGGAAAAGTCTTCACATCAGTACTAAATACTAGGTTATACGAATTATCTGACCAGATAGGCCTCATTAGTAATGCCCAGGCAGGTTTTAGAAAAGGGCATTCAACAACTGATAACATATTTATCTTACATCTACTTATATCATTATACTTATCGTCTGGAAAAAAATTGTATTGTGCATTTATTGACTTTAAGAAAGCATTCGACTCAGTATGGCGTGTAGGATTGTGGAGGAATTTGCTTAAAAATAACATTGCTGGTAAAATACTTAAAGTGTTATGTAATTTATATTCAAACACGAAATCTTGTGTCAGAAATGGTAGTGATATGTCACAGATGTTTGCTTCTAATGTCGGATTGAAACAAGGAGAAAATTGTTCACCATTTTTGTTTGCCCTGTATCTTAATGATTTGGAGGATTTTTTTATCAGAAAAGAATGTCGACTATTTGTTGAAACTAAATGAATTATGTTGGGATAATATTGGTGTTTTTATAAAATTGTTTGTTATTTTATATGCTGATGATACGGTGTTAATATCTGAAACACCAGAGGGTCTGCAAGCTATGTTAAATCATTTCCAACAGTACTGCCAAAATTTGAAATTAGGAGTGAACACTGGGAAAACTAAAATTGTCATTTTTTCTAAAAGAAAGAATAAATCTAGAAATAGTTTTTTACTTTACAATAACGAACTTGATATACAAAGCTCGTTCCCCTACCTAGGAGTTCTTTTTAATTACAATGGTAGTTTTGCCGCGGCAAAAAAACACTTGTCTGAGCAAGCTCGAAAAGCCCTGTTTGTAGTATACCGAAAAATAAGAAATATTGATTTGCCGCTTGACTTGAAATTGAAATTATTTGATGCATTGGTATCCCCGATTTTATTATATTCAAATGAAATATGGGGATATGAGAACTGTTATCTTATTGAAAAGATACATTTACAATTTTGTAAGAGAATTTTGGGGTTGAAGAAAAGTACAACCAATTTTATGGTCTACGGAGAAATCGGAAGATACCCTATTACTATAGATATTAAATTAAGAATGGTTAAATATTGGTACTCACTAATCCTGAATGAGAATAAATTATCAAATTGCATGTATAAATTGATGTATTCACTCAACGAAACAGGCCAAACAGAATTCAAATGGATAAACTGCATCAAAAATATTTTAAACAGTGTTGGATTAGGTCATGTATGGATGTTTCAGAAAACTTGTTTACCACATATCAATTTTTTAAAATCTGAAGTTGCTCAGAGACTGAAGGACCAGTTTGTCCAATCTTGGTTTGACGAAATGGAAAAATCGTCCAGAGGACAAATATATAGTATTTTCAAAAGTGAATTTGGTATTGAAGACTATTTATTACGGTTGAATAAAAAAGATGCAGAATTTATCTGTAAATTCAGAACAGCAAATGTTAAATTACCGGTAGAATTAGGTAGATGGAGAGGGATACAACATCTTGATCGAGTATGTCCCATGTGTAATAATGGTATAGGAGATGAGTTTCATTTTTTATTTTTGTGTAATAATGATGAAGTAAAACAGCTAAGACTGAAGTATGTCCCGGGATACTACTGTAAATATCCTAACCGATACAAAATGAAAGGGATGTTCACAGTCTTTAATAAAAAGTTATTGATGAATGTAAGCATGTTTATCCAACGATTGTCATACATTTTATAATGCGACTGCGTTAATTGTTAGCATTGATTGTCCTAGATATTAAAATGTTTGAGCTGCTTACAATGTATGTTTTCGGAAAATCAACAAATATATAACACGTTTATAACTATGGCTGCCTGTCATGTACTAAAAATGTTTCAATATGTATGACCTCTTGTCACACATTGTTGTTGTCCGAGAGAAATAAAAAATCTTGAAATCTTGAAATCTTGAACAAATGTGTGCATTGGAGTTAGGTCCCTATGGTACCGTATTAAAATCACTGAAGCATAACTAAACTGCGCACGCCGCTTGTACAAAAGAATAAGAGACAAAAGCACGATATCTCGATCCCAGTATAAATCGTCAGACATATCCGTCTTGATTTTCCACATTTTAAGCATAAACAGTTCACCGTAAAAAATGCCACGACTGTCCGAAGTTGACAGGGGTCGTGCCATTGCACTTCTAATGCAAGGTACCCCGAAAAACAGGTAGCTAATCAATTTGGAGTCCATCTAACGAACATTTGCCGTATCATCCAAAGACTACTCGACTGCGTGCCTTCGGTCTAAGACCTCGGCGGCCATATGTTGGACCACAGCTTAATGCGCGGCGACGTGTCAGACGAATGTAATGGCTGAACGCACATTCTGTAAGACGCTTCCCAATGCAACGTTGGAGAAGGGTCCTGTTCTCAGATGAGTTCAGGTTTTCGCTTTACCGGGCAGACGGTCGACGTCGTGTCTATGGACGTACCCACGAGCGCTATGCAGATGCTTTCGTGATAGAGAATGACCGCTTTGGAGGAGGATCGGTTATGGTATGGGGAGGGATTGCGCATGGTATCAAGACTCCTCTGGTCGTTATTCGGGGAAATATTACGGCCGTCCGCCATAGAGATCAAGTCCTAGCGCCGCATGTTGTTCCTCTAGTACAGCAGCGTCAACTGACGTTTCAGCAGGACAACGCCCAGCCGCATGTAGCGAAGGTTTGCCGTGGTTATCTCGCAGCAAACAATGTCCCCATCCTAGACTGGCCCCTGACCTCTCCCCAATAGAACAATATGGGACGAGTTGGACAGAAGTATAAGACGTAGGCCGAATCCTCCAGTCAACGTCGCTCAGTTAGCGTTGGCGCTGGATGAGGAATGGAATCGTATAACAATGAGGAGGGTTAATACCCTGAGCAATTCAATGCACAAAAGAGTTCGTGCAGTTACTGCAGCTCGCGGGGGGCACACACGATATCGATGGGTCCAGAACGCACTTCATTTTGAGTGGGGTACTCTTGAATCAACGTCAAATTTGAAAGGTTTACTTAACGTACACGAATGAAATTCTCGTTGAAGATAGAGTGGTCAACTATCTTCCAGTTACACCGTAATTAGGTATATATAGGTACTATATCAGAACAGTACAGGTGAATAATCTACCTGTATATAGGTACTATATCAGAACAGTACAGGTAAATAATCTACCTGTATATAGGTAGTATATCAGAACAGTACAGGTAAATAATCTACCTGTATATAGGTACTATATCAGAACAGTACAGGTGAATAATCTACCTGTATATAGGTAGTATATCAGAACAGTACAGGTGAATAATCTACCGGTATATAGGTACTATATCAGAACAGTACAGGTAAATAATCTACCTGTATATAGGTAGTATATCAGAACAGTACAGGTAAATAATCTACCTGTATATAGGTAGTATATCAGAACAGTACAGGTAAATAATCTACCGGTATATAGGTACTATATCAGAACAGTACATGTGAATAATCTACCGGTATATAGGTACTATATCAGAACAGTACAGGTGAATAATCTACCGGTATATAGGTACTATATCAGAACAGTACAGGTGAATAATCTACCGGTATATAGGTACTATATCAGAACCGACTATAATAACATTTCGATTGTGTTCCAGTGATTATGTATTCCTTTGTTCTTTAAGCGGCGCGAATCAGTGATAACGCCTTGTATCTTCTACTTAATGTAGGCGACCTGGGTTCACCATCAGTGAGAGAAAAGACATGAGTCACTTACCTATCGTAGTAAGACACGATTCCTGCAAGCTTACCACTTGTACATGAATAGTGACAAATAAAACAGAGACGATATGACTTGTATAAAAGTATCCATCGTGAAACTAAAAATATCCATCGTGAAACTAATTGACTTTATACACTACAATAGATAAATATTGACGGGTTTGTTTCCCTTATAATTTACATGTTTCCAACTGTTTCAGTCGGCATTTTGTGTAAAAGTATACTAGAACTTAAAGAAGTTTTATATATTTTTATAAAGGAAATATCTTTGACCTAATCATAAATGTTGCTAACTGTATGATATTTACATTTATAAACATGTGTGACGTATATATAAAGGGACAAGTTATCATGCTTACAGGTTCTGGATAATTATCTGTCTTAATGCAATTAACAAGTGTAATTATCACATAATTCGTGAGCAATGCCCACTGTAGTGTTTTTAAAGCCACGTGATACACGCCAGAAATAACAGCAGTACCATAACCCAAAGGCACGCCGTGAGTTTGACTATGATAGCCCCAGCAGAAATTGATGAATTCAATAAACGAAAAATGATTTACTCGTCTGTGATAATGTTTGAAACAATAAATGGAAGCCGCTTCATGTATTCATTTATAACAGGCCACAGGTCTACAGTGGCAGGCCATAGTCCAGAAAAAATGTCTGTAAACAAACTTAAAATCGTACAACCATACATGTGGGGATTTCCTCATTCCTCATACGTATAACGTTTTTTTAATTTTCAATGAACATAGATGCATGACTTTAAAGGAAGAACTGTAACATCGTCCTTATAACAATAAACTGCACTAACTTGTCAATTTTAACGCATTCTATTGTACATCCGTAAAAAATTGATACATGATGACAAAAATAGTGACCAGACGGACAAAAAAGGATGTCTCAAAGGGAATCAACTCATTTACTACATTTCTTTATTCAAATTTGTGCCGAGGTTTTATTTCACGTTATATGAGTTTCCATTCGTAGGAAAGTAAATTGATGAAACAAGTTTTAAGATTTTTTTTTTCATTTTACAAAGTGTTTGAAAAAGAAGAACGAAAAATCATTGATGAGATTTACCAATCCTATATGAAAAAGAAACGAATGTAAAAAAACTCTTTATCACATAAGTATGATATTTTTCAAACATTTGTGAAAATAGCATTTCATTTGACTGGTACATAATCTAAATTTCATTGGTGACGTCACAATGCATACGACTTTATAAAGCTAGGACGTCCTTATACATTGAGGTACATTCAGCCACACAAAGCTCCGCTAGGTCATATTACACGTGCCTCTGTTATAACAAAATCATGAATGGGGTGATATCACTCTGATAACAAGGTAGTTGTGTGTGTGTGATAAGTTTAATTTATAACCTGAAACGAGTATTTGAGTTTAAATGAAACATTTGAGAAAAGTGACATAAATTCCAAATGAAGTGAAAACGGACATCTGAATGATTCTTGAAGTCGGAAATCTGACCATTTTGACTGTTACATATCCAACGTTTCCGCTTCGACGTCACATGATATCACGATATGGATGACGTCATTTCATTGTCACGTGATAATAAACGAATTTTATATCTATGAGAAACAGTCACTAAATTACCACACAACTGCTTTATCGTTACGGATGATCAAATCAGAACAAAATATACATGTTTTATGACAAGATCAACCTCTCCAGATACTGTAAAACAAGGAAATGTAGATATAATGGCGTTCATACCGACATAAATGTTGATATTTTTCACATTCTTACATACAGGTTCCTTTTAAATGGTTTACTTCGTTCTATTAGCCAATCAGAAGCGACGTGACAAACAACACGACGACATTTTGATGGTATGGCATACCAGAAACGTGATGTATTTTGACTAACAACAATGCTTGTTTGAAACAGAATCGAAACATAATTAGTATTTGATTTGAAAGTAAAACCTTGTTTATAATTTTTATCATGTTTTGTTATGTATAGAAATAGTCTACAATGATTGACTTGTTTTTCGGGTATTACGATAATTCATAAACCCGAGAAGGGGATATTTCCTGAAAACAGGTAGATAATGGATTTAATTATATGACGACAATTCACGATGTTATTCACATCGCGTGCACGGATTCTGCCTGCTCGTTGTAGCATATCACAATATAGTTTAGGCTTTTAGAGGTATGTTGACAGTTGTATATTAATAACCCGCTTTGTGATTGGGGGGGGGGGAGAGAATTGCTAATTTCTTACGTCAAATCTAAATGTTTTCATTAACGTATGAATTCACTTGCTCGTGGTTATGTTTAAATGTAAGGAAAATGCCCGGCAACTGTAGATAGATGAAAAGATATGGCATGTTTATAATGACTGAGAAAATATCACGTCTAACATGTGATTTTATATACACACTTTTTAGTACCAGTAAATATAGTAGTGATTACATATAAAATTTATATAAATAATATCATATTATAAAAAAACACCTGATATCTAGGTACAAATGTATATATGTATATATAGGTAACAAGGTAGGTAATGTGAGATGCACGTGTTATACAGGTAAATACAATTATCACTAGTAACCATAAGACTACATTATCATTATACACGTGTAATACAGGTTCTGTATACTGGATATGGACTAACACGAATATTTCAATATACACCTGGTGATACGGTACACGTAGTAATTTATTTTAACTTCTGATTTACTGCAAGTACAGTAAATTGTCTAAACTAGTTTGGAGTATATCATTAATATAAATATTTGTCAGAATATTTATAGTATCTGTATATGGTGAATGACAGCTATATGAATTTTTTGTGTAAGTCACCTGTTATTTCTTATCATATAAACTCCATTTCGCCGGATAATATCAATCCGTAAACCAGTATATGATGTATGCGAATACATTTTTCTTATAAAATGAGACATAATCCTGATAACCAAAAAGCCTTCAATAGATGACAAATAACTTAAAAAACAATGTATAAACAATTCTACAGAACTTAAAAACAACCACTAAATCTGATAGATAGAGGTAGATACGTGGAGTAAAAAAGGAATGAGTATGTAATATATATATAAATAGACTGCCATTGTTACTGAGGTAACGGGTTAAATATATTGCATTGAAATTATATAAAACGTCATCATCATGGCCGCTGACGTTGAATCATGCCGAATCATTATGTGCTTTATCTTCTGGGTCGTTAAGGTGTTTGCCAAGGCTGTGAAAAGAATCATTGTCACTCAGTTGTCCACCATCTTCGTCATCGATGAACTTGAGATCCTCCAACAAGCTCTTGTTTTGTCGGGAGACTTTTTCTACGTTTGAGAGCGTGACACGTGATGCAACAGCGCCCTCTAAGAGTTCCACAGACATGAGGACGGGATGAAGAGACAACTGTTCCTGTAATTCTCGTAAGAAAGACTCGGCGCACAATCCTGAAAACAAGAAAGACAACTCCAATAACATGGTTCACGTGTTTGAATATTTCGTTGCATAATTATAGGTCACACAACAACATAGAAAAATGAATCTTTTTTTTTTCTCAAAATCTTGTACTTCTTACAAGTCGAGGAACTGATTCATTGCCCTCAGTTAAATATATTTCGTCTTGCATTATTGTGACCACAACACAGAGAATCTTTATACTTCAATGTACAGATGTACAGTCTGTATCAATGCAATCACTGCTATCAGAGTGGTCAGTGTACGTACCCGGCGATACATCATCCTCTAGAGCCACAGCCGCTGCGATAGCTCCCATCATAATATCCCCTAACAATTGGCGATGAACGTGCTGTAAACAGGACAAAATGTGTACATCAATCATATGGATTTGATTTTAAACAATATCTCCAAGTTTAAGACATATAAAAGGTTAAGATAAAAGCGGAATAAAAGAAAAACTGTCACGCTTTCGAACAAATATTCATGATTCAGAACCTCTCTTTAGATTTCCTTAATGTTAAGTGTAAGAAATGGCGAGAACGCAAAACATGACGAAACCTATTATTACATGCCAAAGCTCTTTCATTAGTCAAAACCTTGGATTATCGTTTTTAAAGGTTCACAGACACTACTGAATACCAAGTCGGTGGATTTAAACATTTTACATATTGATTTTAAAAAATGTGAAGAGTACCTCTTCACAAAGATAATTTATATCGGTATTTTTTTGTAGGTATCCAAATTTTGCGAATCTAGCAACCTTTTGAAAATCACAAAATATCAAAATGGAAAAATGTGTACCTGAGCACTTTCTGGAAGTGATTCCTTTTACAATACATTGTTTAAATAAATACCAGTCGGCATGTCAGTATCTTTATCTAATTTGACTGGTCAGTTAGGTATCCAGTTGATTTAAGAATCTACACTAATATCCATTCTGAAGCCTTTAAAAAGAGTCAAAATTTCTGAAACAATGAGATCTACTCTGATCCAGCTTTCGGCGGTAACTGTAGATTTTAATCGCTTCTATCGAAGTACAAATACCTGCTCCCTAGCCCGCTTCAGCAGGGTTATGACGGAGATGAGTTGGTCTTCCATCGATAACAGACGTCCACATTCTATCTCCACAGCCTCTAACTGAAATTGTGACGTCATCATGTGTTTTCGGCATGTCATCAGGTCCGACCGCAACCTCTCAATTTCCTGTTGACAATGAAATGAAGTCATGTTGTTAATTCGTCCTAAAATTCAGTCTTCACACACAAAAGGAAATAGGTCTTATCTAATTGTTCGATTGTGACAATTGTTATTTTCCCTGGTCGCCAGTTTTACAGTTTTGTATCTGGCCAACAGTTCATACACCCAGAACAAGATGGCTGTTCCCTGTTGTTATCACTTCGACTAAATCATATCATCTTTTTCTTTCCAGTGTCCCGTGAAATCGTTTCATGACCTGCCTGACTAGCTGATTATGGTATATACTATTGTTGCTTTGAAGCTTTTGAAGAGGAATCACACAACCTAATAGATCGAACTATCGCACAAATTTACACGTGTTTTTATTGTTGTATACTTAGTGACTGAAACCGTACGTAAAAAGCACCGCTCTCTGGCCAAGACATTTACATAGTATAAATCACGAAGCAATCAAGCGTCTGGGTGAGTGAGACTAAGTGTTACCAAACAATGTACCTACTTTTGATTGTTCGTTGTTAATTTCAGACAATGAGTTGACATCAGCTTGGAGTCTTCCTATAAACTGTTTGTCCGCGGACTGCAGCAGTGCAATGTCACTAGAGGGCGTAGCTGAGCGAGGTGTACCCGGAGGTGCAGAAGGACGGTCCGTCTGTTTTGCAGGTGTAGCCAGTGGTAATCCAGGGAGAGGTGATGCCCCATTGATTGCGTCGTCAAGTTGACGACTGATATCAGCACAGATTGACCCCTCTCCGTCACCTATCAATTAAAATACAGTGTAGATAACCTTGGAAGATGTACCCTCACTGATAATGCCCCACAAAGGAACAAGTATAACACACTGGAAATGTCCCAAAAGTGTACAATTAAGACCCACTGATAATGTCCCACAAGTGTATAAGTATGACTCACTGATAATGTCCTACAAGTGTACAAGTATGACTCACTGAAATTGTCCCACAAGTGTACAAATAATACAGATAATGTCCCACAAGTCTACAAATATGACTCACAGATAATGTCCCACAAGTGTACAAATATGACTCACAGATAATGTCCCACAAGTGTACAATTAATCATCACTGATATTGTCCCACAAGTGTACAAGTATGACTCACTGATAATGTCTCACAAGTGTACAAGTATGACTCACTGATAATGTCCCACAAGTGTACAAGTTTGATTCACTGATAATGTCCCACAAGTGTACAAGTAATCATCACTGATAATGTCCCACAAATGTACAAATATGACTCACAGATAATGTCCCACAAGTGTACAAGTATGACTCACAGATAATGTCCCACAAGTGTACAAATATGACTCACAGATAATGTCCCACAAGTGTACAAATATGACTCACAGATAATGTCACACAAGTCTTCAAGTATGACTCACTGATAATGTCCCACAGGTGTACAAGTATGACTCACTGATAATGTCCCACAAGTGTACAAGTATGACTCACTGATAATGTCCCACAAGTGTACAAGTATGACTCACTGATAATGTCCCACAAGTGTACAAGTATGACTCACTGATAATGTCTCACAAGTGTACAAGTATGACTCACTGATAATGTCCTACAAGTGTACAAATATGACTCACAGATAATGTCTCACAAGTCTACAAGTTTGACTCACTGATAGTGTCTCACAAATGTACAAGTTTGACTCACTGATAATGTCCCACAAGTGTACAAGTATGACTCTCGGACAATGTCCCACAAGTGTACAAGTTTGACTCACTGATAATGTCCCACAAGTGTACAAGTTTGACTCACTGATAATGTCCTACAAGTCTACAAGTATGACTCACAGATAATGTTCTCTACATACAGATACGACAACTGAAAATGTCTAACACACACATAAGTACGATTTCACAAACAGAAATCTGACTCGCTGTAAATGCCCAATACATACAAGTATACAATTTGACAATGAACATGTGCTACACACAATTACTACTCACTGACTTACCCCACATACGTACGATTCACTGAACTACAGGTTGAATATCCAGACATAAGTAGATACGACTCACTGAAAATGTCCCCCAAACATAAATAAGAGGCTTGGAAAATTGGAAAATGTTCGTGTTTAATACTGCACATTATTAGAGGACTCGATAGTTATAATTTAATAGTCAGATTATAGGAGAAAATAAGTATTACTTTTTTTTCAATGGAGCATATATACACCCACCCCTAGTGGACTCGGTCGCTACGGGCCGATCTTATGGCGCGAGCGGTTTGGATAGTATTTGATATTGCATCTACATTTGTAGTAGCCCCTGTCCAATACACACGTACGATTTACTGAAAATGACAAACATACACAGAAAAAATCTTAATACAAAGACTTGGAGTTCATTAAACTTCCATGCAGATAAAAAACACGCGTTTTAACAGGATGTGACGTCACTTAACAGATACGTATCGCTGTATGTCAGGAGAAGATAAATACATTTTACTTTCTTGATAAAAAGGAAATAAATACTAACTCCTACACGACGTGTTTTGAAGACGAGCAGAAAAAAAACTCCCTGTAAAAATCTGTGCTTCTTTGTCATGACATAGGAAATATGTCAGAAAAAAAATAAATGCATAGGTGGAATTTCTCAACCCGACCGGCAGGGATATATACATGTAATTTCTCAACCCGACCGGCAGGGATATATACATGTAATTTCTCAACCCGACCGGTAGGGTTATATACATGTAATTTCTCTCCACCGACCTTCTCATCCCGACCGACAGGACTGTATACCTTCCCATCCCGACCGACAAGGATGTATACCTTCTCATCCCGACCGACTGGAATGTATACCTCCTCATCCCGACCGACAGGGATGGATACCTTCTCATCCCGCCCGACAGGAATGTATACCTTCTCATCCCGACCGACAGGGATGTGTACCTTCTCATCCCGACCGACAGGGATATATACCTCCTCATCCCGACCGACAGGACTGTATACCTTCTCATCCCGACCGACAGGGATGTATACCTTCTCATCCCGACCGACAGGAATGTGTACCTTCTCATCCCGACCGACAGGGATGTATACCTTCTCATCCCGACCGACAGGAATGTGTACCTTCTCATCCCGACCGACAGGGATGTATACCTTCTCATCCCGACCGACAGGGATGTATCCCTCCTCATCCCGACCGACAGGACTGTATACCTTCTCATCCCGACCGACAGGGATATATACCTCCTCATCCGACCGACAGGACTGTATACCTTCTCATCCCGACCGACAGGGATGTATACCTACTCATCCCGACCGACAGGAATGTGTACCTTCTCATCCCGACCGACAGGGATGTATACCTTCTCATCCCGACCGACAGGGATGTATCCCTCCTCATCCCGACCGACAGGACTGTATACCTTCTCATCCCGACCGACAGGAATGTATACCTTCTCATCCCGACCGACAGGACAGTATACCTTCTCATCCCGACCGACAGGACTGTATACCTCCTCATCCCGACCGACAGGAATATATTCCTTCTCATCCCGACCGACAGGACTGTATACCTTCTCATCCCGACCGACAGGGATGTATACCTTCTCATCCCGACCGACAGGGATGTAAACCTTTTCATCCCGACCGACAGGACTGTATACCTCCTCATCCCGACCGACAGGAATATATACCTTCTCATCCCGACCGACAGGAATGTACACCTCCTCATCCCGACCGACAGGACTGTATACCTTCTCATCCCGACCGACAGGACTGTATACTTTCTCATCCCGACAGACAGGAATGTATACCTTCTCACCCCGACCGACAGGACTGTATACCTTCTCATCCCGACCGACAGGGATGTGTACCTTCTCATCCCGACCGACAGGGATGTATACCTTCTCATCCCGACCGACAGGAATGTATACCTTCTCATCCCGACCGACAGGAATGTATACCTTCTCATCCCGACCGACAGGAGGGATGTATACCTTCTCATCCCGACCGACAGGAATGTATACCTTCTCATCCCGACCGACAGGAATGTATACCTCCTCATCCCGACCGACAGGAGTGTATACCTTCTCATCCCGACCGACAGGAATGTGTACCTTCTCATCCCGACCGACAGGGATATATACCTTCTCATCCCGACCGACAGGAATGTATACCTTCTCATCCCGACCGACAGGAATGTATACCTTCTCATCCCGACCGACAGGAATGTATACCTTCTCATCCCGACCGACAGGACTGTATACCTTCTAATCCCGACCGACAGGACTGTATACCTTCTCATCCCGACCGACAGGACTGTATACCTTCTCATCCCGACCGACAGGAATGTATACCTCCTCATCCCGACCGACAGGACTGTATACCTTCTCATCCCGACCGACAGGACTGTATACCTTCTCATCCCGACCGACAGGACTGTATACTTTCTCATCCCGACCGACAGGAATGTATACCTTCTCATCCCGACCGACAGGAATGTACACCTCCTCATCCCGACCGACAGGACTGTATACCTTCTCATCCCGACCGACAGGACTGTATACTTTCTCATCCCGACAGACAGGAATGTATACCTTCTCATCCCGACCGACAGGGATGTATCCCTTCTCATCCCGACCGACAGGACTGTATACTTTCTCATCCCGACAGACAGGACTGTATACCTTCTCATCCCGACCGACAGGACTGTATACCTTCTCATCCCGACCGACAGGAATGTATACCTTCTCATCCCGACCGACAGGACTGTATACCTTCTCATCCCGACCGACAGGGATGTGTACCTTCTCATCCCGACCGACAGGGATGTATACCTTCTCATCCCGACCGACAGGGATGTATACCTCCTCATCCTGACCGACAGGAATGTATACCTTCTCATCCCGACCGACAGGGATGTATCCCTCCTCATCCCGACCGACAGGAATGTATACCTTCTCATCCCGACCGACAGGACTGTATACCTTCTCATCCCGACCGACTGGGATGTATACCTTCTCATCCCGACCGACAGGAGTGTATACCTTCTCATCCCGACCGACAGGAGTGTATACCTTCTCATCCCGACAGTTCATTGTATCGATTGTTATGTCATTAGTTTACGTAAGAACATCGGGCCATTTTCTCACAATCCGTATGACGTTAGTCGTTACTTTAAATTACATATGACTCACCAATCAATACCTGTTCAAAAGAGCAGATAACTCTGCATTACGACGTGGAATTTTAACCTTTTTCATAACTTCTTAACCCGAACAGGATCCAGAAATACATCCCTGATACTTACCTTCGTATCCCGGTCCCAGGGATACATTTTCAGACTCAGACAGGGTGTTAAATCCCGACGATACGCTGGACACCTCCGATTTATCTCCCTTGCCATTTCTAAATAGATACAATAATCTCCTTTATTGTAAAATCGTATAAATGTTGTCGGAGTATACAAATTAATACTAAAATTTCATGTGACGACAGTTTGACATACCTGATGTTTGACACTCATTGATAATTGCGACAATTATATAATACATATTCTATTCTCTATCTTTTAGGGATTTACCCATGTTAAACATAAATAGATATCATCAAGGCATTACACTGAACAGGTGACTACACTAATGACGTCATGAGGTTTCGTGATCGGGTTTCTATTTTGTTAGACGAGAGGTTTTCTTAATTCAAGTTTGATTTTCGGCTTGATCATGAATATGAAACGTCAACATCGATCAGAAGGTTTTTGAGAGTGGATGTCTCCACGTCTTTCCTGAGATCATCACTTTCAGATTGTGTGTTTATTACACTATAATATACTGTCTACTTAATTATACCAATTACAATGATATGAAGGTTGTATAAAAGTTTTGTTAAAGGAAGTTTAGAAATCATCAGGAATCGATACTTCTGTATATCGAATGTAGATAAAATGTTATTTCGGTCTCAAGGCCTCGGCCATGCGTCGCCTCTAAAATTGTTTTTCAGGTGTACAGGTATAGTATGTGATTATTAGGGTACTCAATACAACAATTCAGAATTATATAAATACGACACATGAGTTATATGCAGATTTCATAATAGTAAACACTCTCCGGTATTTTCCGATTTCCAAAACCAGGGAAATTCTTATCACCACAAAATTGTTAAATACTTAAGCTCTGTAAAATGCCATTTGAGTAAAGTCATATCCACTGTGACGTTATTGATTATGACGTACAATGTATAAACAAATGATGACGTACATACCTTAGTATGACCTCATCATCGCTGTAGTTGCCAGAAAGCTTTCCGAGTTTCTCCAAGTCCTTGACCTTTGTCAGACAGCGCTTGAGGTTGCCTTTAATACGTTCGTACACCTGAAGCATGTCATCCAGACGACCTTCCAGTCCAGCGTTCGTTTCCTGCAAGGCACATACCTCCTGGTCAGACTCAAACAGGTCGTCCTGTAGTTTAGTATTCAGTGTGAGAAGGTCGCGCACTTCCTTTTCGCGTACATCTTGTACATGACGAAGTTCTTTGGCCATCATCTGTAAAGAACGACTTTCGTCGCGGTCTTTATCATAATACATATCCCAGGGACACGATATCCGCTTCAGACTCGAACCCTTGGCCAATTCTCCGCGCTCCTCGTTGTATACGTCCTGGAGCGCGGCTCGTCGTGCGATATGCATGGACTCGCGTGTGAGCTGATCACGCTCTTGTCGTTCACGGTAAAAGGACGAAACGACATCACTTCGCCTAGACGACAGTCGCCGACTTTCGTCCGAAGTTGAACTCCGCCGGACACCAATATACGCCGCGCGTCGCATGAAGCCGTCGGTAGCTCCAGAGGTCGGCTCGGTTGACTTCTCGAATGTTATTCCTTGTATAATACTCTTGATGTCATTAGCGAGATAGCGAAGGTCATGCTGTTTGTCGTTCTTGGACACCCATGAGGCAGTCTTTCTTTGTCGAGAAACTTTTACTTGTTTTTTACCAGATTGGGGCGTGAGAGCTAGCGTCCGTGGTCTGGGTGGTTTTCTATCCATATTGTAACAGTGTAAATAGTCCGGTTAATAACAGTTAACAGGTGTCCGCCCTTATCAGTGTAATGCCCAGTCTCTAAACACTAAATCATCCCGAAATCGAAGTAGATATATCCACAAACGAATATTTCCCCGACACTAGTACAATACATATCTGTTCTCAAAATGATTGGACATCGCCAGAGAAGAAATCGCCACCATTACACATGGGTCCGGACCGTTCGACCACTGCCGCACAAATACTGTAGTAGTAAACAGTGACGCCAACATTTCCGTTCACACTTTTTAGAGATAAGGCTGGGGTGTGTAGAGATGGTGTTACACAAGTATTCCAGCCTCAGTAGCCGTGTTTACGTCCGCCTACCATCACTGTTTACTATACATATCACTGTTTCGGAGGGTTAGGGTAAATTTCTACTCAACAGGACCCGACTTAAACCGCTCGTATATATACTAAGGTTTTAATCAAAGACAAACTATCAAATCTTAAAACTCTACAGACCCGAGTGTGTACCCCCCGGGGATGGGAGAGATAAGGGAGGGTGCTCGCGGCCGCCGAGTCGATACATGTATATTATGAGTCATTGGCAACGCATATAGGTAATGTACATGTATATATAGTAGTCGCTCTCACGACTTGACATCAAATGCTATATTTATACGATACAATTTTAATATTCTGAGGATTTACAGAGGGATATATGCTGACATGGTCGGCATTAAAATAAAGCTATTTCATCTTATTCCGGAGATGGATGTTCCCCGATAAACACAAATATGATAGTTATTCATAGTAGGCGAGCAAATTATTATTACTAACACTTCACAGTATTGAATGTCAGAACTACGTTGCCATTTTAAACATAGATATGTTGGAATGGACAAACCTACACATGTACATACTCACGTGCTTTTAATTAAAATCAGCAACGTTTTCTAAACACGCAGACGGACACGCGCACCTGCAACATTTAATTAGACAGTAGATAGATATTTCCGGTGGTAACATGCAGCCAAATATTTAATACTGGTCAGAGTATTCTTTAATTCTTCTTCTCGCCTATTCGTACAGTTCAGTGGCAAGGATAATTTTTACGGGATGAAATGTTTGCTTGTTGCTTAACAGTATGTAACACAGAGCGCCGTGATAAGTACATCCAGAGCTAATCACGTAAATAAATCTTTGTCTTTTACAGTGCTAAATACACCCACAGCTGATCACGTAAATTAATCTATGTCTTTTAACGTGCTAAGTACACCCAGAGCTGATCACATACATTAATCTATGTCTTTTACCTTGCTATGTAAACCCAGAGCTGATCACGTAAATTAACCTGTCTTTTACCGTGTAAAGTACACCCAGAGCTGATCACGTGAATTAATCTATGTCTTTTACGGTGTTAAGTACACCCACATCTGATCACGTAAATTAATCTATGTCTTTTACCGTGTTAAGTACACCCAGAGCTGATCACGTGAATTAATCTATGTCTTTTACCGTGCTTAGTACACCCAGAGCTGATCACGTAAATTAATTGATGTCTTACCGTGCTTAGTACACACCAGAACTGATCACGTAAATTAATCTATGTCTTTTACGGTGTTAAGTACACCCACATCTGATCACGTAAATTAATCTATGTCTTTTACCGTGTTAAGTACACCCAGAGCTGATCACGTGAATTAATCTATGTCTTTTACCGTGCTTAGTACACCCAGAGCTGATCACGTAAATTAATTGATGTCTTACCGTGCTTAGTACACACCAGAGCTGATCACGTGAATTAATCTATGTCTGTTACCGTGCTTAATACACCCAGAGCTGATCACGTAAATTAATCTTTGTCTTTTATCGTGCTAAGTACACCCAGAACTGATCACGTAAATTAACCTATGTCTTTTATCGTGCTAAATACACCCAGAGCTGATCACGTAAATTAATCTTTGTCTTTTACCGTGCTAAGTACACCCAGAACTGATCACGTAAATTAACCTATGTCTTTTACCATGCTAAGTACACCCAGAACTGATCACGTAAATTAATTTATGTGTTTTATCTAAGTATAATACTTCATATGTAAGAATTGTTAAAACGATATTTGTTATATTCTCCTGCTGACGTAAGTTCAGGACATCTGTAATGAGGATATATTCCAACTTTGTTGTTAAGCTTTCTGATTGTGTTCCGACGAGTAGAACATTCATAATTGAAATAAAATTGCCGTAAGGAATCAATTTCCGTTTATTGATGATTTTGTTTAACATAATTTCGTCGTTGTGAATACTGTAATAATATTTTACATGAAATGGTAGTACTTCCGCTAAAGCTACTTCTCTGTACGTTTATATGACCACATTGCCTTCTACCCTACAAAATGATGCACGTGTTTCACCCAATACTGTACATCAATCACACGTGCCTACGTACATATAGATGTACACTTAATTTTACTCGTGTCCTGTACGATAAGTACACATCTGTACACACAATGTATATAATACCTACATATTGTACAATAACCTACATTTCCAGTGAGTAACTTATACATTATTCACATATTCTGTACGCACATTTAATATGCCTTAGTATTCGTGTTATGTACAAATGTATAACTTACACACGCTGTTATGGAGTAGACAGTTGATATAATTTTGAAGTCCTGCGGATGCAGGATTCACCAGTTTGTGTTGAATATTACTTTGTTCCTCAGAGTTTACAGATGTATTCGCGATAAGACGAGCCCCTACCCCACTGGGAACCAATGTACTGCTGCCAAGTTCGACATATCATCTTTTTTGAAGATTTGAAATGATCTGAATGTGATAAAACTTGTTTTGAATGCACGCTACATTTAAGCTATAAATAGGGTCGGATATCTTAAGAACGAATGAGGTCTAGTGTGTAACACAGGTGTCTATGATATGTAAAATATTACCGAGTTATCATATGTAATGCAACATTATGTCCGTGTGTCAATGGCTTCTTCTACTGTATGTACATCACGTGATAACAAGTTACTTCTGAAAAAACCTTTGATATAAAAATGTGGAGATTTTTGCAATGGCAGCCGCCGATTATATTAGTTATTTATAACATAACAACGTCCCGTTTTTAACCTCTGTAGATATAAGCCATCACAAGCAAGACAGGGTCTGAAATCTTTTTCGTTGGCGGTAGATATCCTGATTTATATATATCATACATACATAGATCATTCCACTGCGAGACTGAATTAAATTGAAAAAGGGAAATCTGTTTTACTTCTTCTAGCAGTGATTGAAAACGCAGCTTTTGGATAAGTTCACTGGGAATATACCTCTGCGACCCCAAGATTCGGTGTATGCGTAGGCTGAACATACAACCCCGATATCCACAGTTCGCCGCGGAATGATTCAAAGTCCCTAAGCTTCACACATCGCCGCAGAGGAAATCACAATAATTTCTTGTTGTCCCGAACTCCGCGGTCTGTCACGACCTGGATATCGGTATCCCTCCAAGAATCGAACCAGTTATCCACAGTTTCGCAGTCCGACGATAATCCAATCCGCAATCCTTGGTTTCGCAATATGAATATGCCATGAATCGAATTCACAACCCCAACCGTCACACCAAATTAACATTTTGCCGAGAATCGAACCCGCTGCCCCGAGCTCTGTAATCCACTGTTCGGAATCGAACCCGCAGTCCACGGGGTTCACAGTCCACTGGAAATCGAAGTATTGACCTTCACCTTTCCACTCAATCGTTGATCGATACGTGTATCCGACAATAGTGTACATTGTAATATACATGTTACCTGCGATTTCCAATATGGCAAACACTGTGTACACTATAGTGTTTCTTTTCGTTGGTAGTCGACTATACTGAGAATGTAGCGTATTCTACCTTACAATACAATTTATTATCTACTACTACCTCCCCCAAAACATTGGATTTTACAATTCAGCGCATCTAAAATTACAGTGTATCATCTTGGCTGGATTTCTGATAATTAGTGACTTGGTGAGACGGAGCAGGTACAGGTGTTAAAAATTAAAAATCGTACTTTGGGTTTTTTCACCCTTTTCCTGAAATGCTCCTTTTTATGTCCTTGACCTTACTTGGCAGTACCACCTTTCGGACTTTGTGATGAATGTCTGCCCCTGTATTGGGTCATGACATTGTCTGTATAGCTTGTGTCTTATCTCACAAAACAAGATAGGACGCCGTTGTCTTGTTCTTTTAATTATGCCATTTCAGTTTTGAGTAATCTCATTATTCACGGGCACTCTCTCCATACAGTAAGTACAAAAGACCTTTATGACAGTCATGAGAACATATAGGATGTGACGATAGCGTGTTACGACTTTTCCATCACTATCATGAGGTGACCTAGATATTTTTATATAGTTGGTTAAAGATGTACATCGTATATAAATCAGGTTACTGCGCACTTAATGATACATCATGTAGTATATTAAAATATTGATATATTACAGATTTACATAATTTACATTTATGTTTATGATTATTGTGCTTGTAGTTAAGCTAATACATTAATCGTCAGTAAGAAAATTTGATTGACCAATCTTCTAAAGTGATATCACTTTGTGGAACACATGTGTGTCGTAGAAAATGTTTAGTGAATGTCGTATTAGATGTTTAAGTGTATGTCGTGGTAGACGTTCAGTGTCTGTAGTGGTAGACGTTTAGTGTATGTCGTGGTAGATGTTTAAAATATGTCGTGGTAGATGTTTAATGTATGTCGTGGTAGATGTTTAGTGTATGTCGTGGTAGATGTTTAGTATATGTCGTGGTAGATGTTCAGTGTATGTCGTGGTAGATGTTTAGTATATGTCATGGTAGATGTTTAGTGTGTGTCGTGGTAGATGTTTAGTGTATGTCGTGGTAGAAAATTAGTATAGGTCATGGTAGATGTTTAGTGTATGTCGTGGTAGATGTTTAGTGTGTGTCGTGGTAGATGTTTAGTGTGTGTCGTGGTAGACGTTTAGTGTATGTCGTGGTAGATGTTTAGTGTGTGTCGTGGTAGATGTTTAGTGTGTGTCGTGGTAGACGTTTAGTGTATGTCGTGGTAGATGTTTAGTATATATCGTGGTAGATGTTAAGTCTGTGTCATGGTAGATGTTTAGTGCATGTCGTGATAGATGTTAAGTGTATATCGTGGTAGATGTTAAGTGTGTGTCGTGGTAGATGTTTAGTATATATCGTGGTAGATGTTTAAGTGTGTGTCGTGGTAGATGTTTAGTATATATTGTGGTATATGGTTAAGTGTGTGTCGTGGTAGATGTTTAGTGTATGTCGTGGTAGATGTTAAGTGTGTGTCGTGGTAGATGTTTAGTATATATCGTGGTAGATGTTTAGTGTATGTCGTGGTAGATGTTTAGTGTATGTCGTGGTAGATGTTTAGTGTATGTCGTGGTAGATGTTTAGTGTGTGTCGTGGTAGATGTTTAGTATATGTCGTGGTAGATGTTTAGTGTGTGTCGTGGTAGATGTTTAGTGTATGTCGTGGTAGATGTTTAGTGTATGTCGTGGGAGATGTTTAGGGTATATCGTGGTAGATGTTAAGTGTGTGTCGTGGTAGATGTTAGTGTGTGTCGTGGTAGATGTTTAGTATATATCGTGGTAGATGTTAAGTGTGTGTCATGGTAGATGTTTAGTGTGTGTCGTGATAGATGTTTAGTGTATATCGTGGTATATGTTAAGTGTGTGTCGTGGTAGATGTTTAGTATATATCGTGGTAGATGTTTAAGTGTATGTCGTGATAGATGTTTAGTGTATATCGTGGGAGATGTTTAGTGTATGTCGTGGTAGATGTTAAGTGTATGTCGTGGAAGATATTAATTTTGTGTCGTGGTAGATGTTTAGTGCATGTCGTGGTAGATGTTAATTTTGTGTCGTGGTAGATGTTTAGTGCATGTCGTGGTAGATGTTTAGTGTATGTCGTGGTAGATGTTTAGTGTATGTCGTGATAGATGTTAAGTGTATATCGTAGAAGATGTTAAGTGTGTGTCGTGGTAGATGTTTAGTATATATCGTGGTAGACGTTTAAGTGTGTGTTGTGGTAGATGTTAAGTTTATGTCGTGGTAGATGTTTAGTGTGTGTCGTGGTAGATGCTTAGTATATGTAGTGGTAGATGTTAAGTGTATGTCGTGGTAGATGTTAATTTTGTGTCGTGGTAGATGTTTAGTGCATGTCGTGGTAGATGTTAATTTTGTGTCGTGGTAGATGTTTAGTGCATGTCGTGGTAGATGTTTAGTGTATGTCGTGGTAGATGTTTAGTATATGTCGTGGTAGATGTTTAGTGTGTGTCGTGGTAGACGTTTAGTGTATGTCGTGGTAGATGTTTAGTATATGTCGTGGTAGATGTTTAGTGTATGTCGTTTTAGAAAATTAGTATATGTCGTGGTAGATGTTTAGTGTATGTCGTGGTAGATGTTTAGTGTATGTCGTGGTAGATGTTTAGTGTGTGTCGTGGTAGATGTTTAGTGTGTGTCGTGGTAGATGTTCAGTGTATGTCGTGGTAGATGTTTAGTATATATCGTGGTAGATGTTTAGTGTGTGTCGTGGTAGATGTTTAGTATATGTCGTGGTAGATGTTTAGTGTATGTCGTGGTAGATGTTTAGTGTATGTCGTGGTAGATGTTTAGTGTATGTCGTGGTAGATGTTTAGTGTATGTCGTGGTAGATGTTTAGTGTATGTCGTGGTAGATGTTTAGTATATATCGTGGTAGATGTTTAGTGTGTGTCGTGGTAGATGTTTAGTGTATGTCGTGGTAGATGTTTAGTGTATGTCGTGGTAGATGTTTAGTGTATGTCGTGGTAGATGTTTAGTGTATGTCGTGGTAGATGTTTAGTATATGTCGTGGTAGATGTTTAGTGTATGTCGTGGTAGATGTTTAGTGTATGTCGTGGTAGATGTTTAGTATATGTCGTGGTAGATGTTTAGTGTATGTCGTGGTAGATGTTTAGTGTGTGTCGTGGTAGATGTTTAGTGTATGTCGTGGTAGATGTTTAGTGTATGTCGTGGTAGATGTTTAGTATATGTCGTGGTAGATGTTTAGTGTATGTCGTGGTAGATGTTTAGTGTATGTCGTGGTAGATGTTTAGTGTATGTCGTGGTAGATGTTTAGTGTATGTCGTGGGAGATGTTTAGGGTATATCGTGGTTATTGTTTAGTGTATGTCGTGGTAGATGTTTAGTGTATGTCGTGGTAGATGTTTAGTGTATGTCGTGGTAGATGTTTAGTGTATGTCGTGGTAGATGTTTAGTGTATGTCGTGATAGATGTTTAGTATGTGTCGTGGTAGATGTTAAGTGTGTGTCGTGGTAGATATTTAGTGTATGTCGTGGTAGATGTTCAGTGTATGTCGTGGTAGATGTTTAGTATATGTCGTGGTAGATGTTTAGTGTATGTCGTGGTAGATGTTTAGTGTATGTCGTGGTAGATGTTAAGTGTATGTCGTGGTAGATATTAAGTGTATGTCGTGGTAGATATTAAGTGTATGTCGTGGTAGATATTAAGTGTATGTCGTGGTAGATATTAAGTGTATGTCGTGGTAGATATTAAGTGTATGTCGTGGTAGATGTTTAGTGTATGTCGTGGTAGATGTTTAGTGTGTGTCGTGGTAGATGTTTAGTGTATGTCGTGGTAGATGTTTAGTGTATGTCGTGGTAGATGTTTAGTGTATGTCGTGGTAGATGTTTAGTGTATGTCGTGGTAGATGTTTAGTGTGTGTCGTGGTAGATGTTAAGTGTTTTTTGTAATAAATGTTTGGTGTATTGTATGGTATATATTAAGTGAATGTCATTGTATATGCTCAGTAACTGTTGGAATATTGTGGTAAATGTTTAGCCTATATTGTGGTATATATGTTGTGTATACTGTGATGTAGGTTGTGTATTTTGTAGTTCTGTATTTGAATGATTCATTTAATACATGTTTTTGTGCATGCTGTGTTCAAAGAATTTGAAGAGAAAAAAAGTTGAAAATCACAAATTAATTTATTTACGAAATCACTGGAATATTTTCCGAAAGAATACAACATTGATTTACATTATACATACAGACAATAAATTATGGGATGACGCATTCATCGCGTCACGTAGTGGTGAAACCATGTTATAGTGATGTATGCTCGGTTATATGTTATCTCCTACCCTGAACACATGTTCTGTACATTACTACTACCCTTCTAGACCGTGTTGTCTGACATGGTTTTCTTTCTCTCCGCTGGGCTTTGCTTCAAAAGTACAATTTAAACTAGACTCGGTTGCCTGTCGTAGTTTTTCTGTTCTCCTTGATACTTCCCTTCGAAAATACAACGACAAGTCAGGGTTAGCGTTCGTTTTGATTGGCTGATATGAAACATGGGTTTTCCTTTCCGAGATGGCTATTTTTGGGACTTTCCGCGGTAAAATATCGAATGATCACGTCAGTGTAGACACTTATATATTCTACAGTACTATACAACATTACTGGTACATGGTGATTACTTTCTAATTGTTAACAACTCTCCGTATGACACAGGTTGTTACTGTAGGGAATTCCGAGCCTAAAACCCAACCACGGATTCGTTACCTGCACTGATTAGTCAAAGTTTGACCAAGATGTAGGCCCTGATCTGTCTAAGTTACAACAAGCGCAGTCTAGCGGAGAAAAGACGTCACTAAGGCAGGTAATCCAGTCTTATTTTCAATGAGCGCTGTGTAGCGGACAAAAAGCTGTCAGGTAACAAAAGTTTGACAAGTTTCCGATACTCGAACAGCACAAACTATGGCCGGTACACGTACATATTGATTTGTAAGCCCTGTCAATGATGATTACAAGTATTGAAAAACGTTCATTGCATGTATCTGATGAATGTTGATGACAAATCTTGTTAAATGATGACATATGCCCGGTAAATATACATGCAGATGTCATATGTACGTAATAAATATATGTACACGTTTGTATTATTTTGCTTGACACGTGTATTTCCGTTAGGAGACCGGTCAGAAGCATCACCTCTCGCAAGGGAGGGAGGGGGAAGACAGATATGGGCGGGCATATCGTTCAAGCCAAAAAGGGTGTGGCATGTAATCAAAATCTAGTGATTCGAATAACTGAATGTTTACCTACAGGGGCGGAGCACTGAATGTTTACCTACAGGGGCGGAGCACTGAATGTTTACCTATAGGGGCGGAGTACTGAATGTTTACCTACAGGGGCGGAGCACTGAATGTTTACCTACAGGGGCGGAGCACTGAATGTTTACCTACAGTGGGCGGAGTACTGAATGTTTACCTACAGGGGCGGAGTACTGAATGTTTACCTACAGGGGCGGAGTACTGAATGTTTACCTACAGGGGCGGAGCACTGAATGTTTACCTACAGTGGGCGGAGTACTGAATGTTTACCTACAGTGGGCGGAGCACTGAATATTTATGTACAGGGGCGGAGTACTGAATGTTTACCTACACGGGCGGAGTACTGAATGTTTGCCTATAGGGCGGAGCACTGAATGTTTACCTACAGGGGCGGAGCACTGAATGTTTACCTTTAGGGGCGGAGCACTGAATGTTTACCTACAGTGGGCGGAGTACCGAGTGTTTACCTACAGAGGCGGAGTACTGAATGTTTACCTACAGTGGGCGGAGTACCGAGTGTTTACCTACAGTGGGCGGAGCACTGAATGTTTACCTACAGGGGCGGAGCACTGAATGTTTACCTACAGGACGGATCCGTACACGTACATACGGGGGCGGAGTACTGAACACAATCCCAGCGATCTGTATATGTGTTAGTAGGATCATATGCAGCTGCTTAAACAGAGGACGCGATGATAACGGATTCTGCATCTTCTTATTTATGATCACGAGAAATTCCATTAGAATACTTTTTTTAACCAAACCTAAGTGCACTTGTACTTTCATGTTTTTTTTATATCAAAATCCACAAAACTAGGAAACCAAACAAGAGAAGTCACCAAATATATGGCTTCATTAGAAAGTTCATTCAAGTTCCATGATTATCAAGCCGGCCAAATCATATAAGACACAAAGGGCAGTAACTCTTTCAAAAATAGAATCAAATGGCTACATTACAAACGAAAATCACGTTTGTCTGACATTTAGACATTAAACAAACGACAAGAACCTTTAAAATGTATCAGAATATTCTTAAAGGCACACAAAATGGCAAAGAGATCGGAGAAAAACAGAGGGAAAAAAGGGTAAATGGTGAAAAAGTCCCATCAGTAATATTCTGAAAATAAATGTTACGTATCCTCATTATAAATCCTTCCCAGCTTAAAGAGATGATAATAATTAGGTAGAAATCAGAAGGCGATCTGTAAATGCCAGTAAGTAAACGGACGGACGGACAATGCCATATGATAATCGGTCTCGTCAACATTTTAAATAGATAACAAATAGATACAAAGATTTAAAACGATTCTTCCTACGAGTCATAACAGTGAATGCTACAGTTTGCAAGAGGCAAACAATTTACATTTTGACAATCTGTGTTGTAGATAAGCACAAACTTCAATGGCACTTAATATCTTCGTTTTTCCACCGCACATATGAAAAAATGTTATTTTACAATATCGATCATTTTTTATTCTTCTATATTTATACATGTACCAATAGCACATTGACACGTTGGAATATAATGAGGGATTAATCTACCATATAGGTATACACTGTAAAGACACAATCTAACAAAAACCGACGGGAAAATGATGCGTGGAATTTGTATCATATAAATCATATATGTAATCTTAGAAACAAAACGGATTTCTAATAAATAGTATTAAATAAAAAATGTTTTTACAACAGATAGATGAAATCAAGGATCGCGGAAACCTAAATATATATGACTAGAAGTGGATTTGCAGACCGTTTAAGCCCCAATATACGTAACATTCACCAAAAATTTAGTGTAGAATCACAAATAATTATTGAGATATTCTGTAAGATGTAGTTAGAATTAAGTTATTTAAACAATAGTTACCATTACTTTGTGCATAAAGTATTGATATATGAGCAGTTGAAACTCGCTATTTGTAAACACACCTCCATTTTAAACACGCCGCCATCGAAATTACGATTGTTGCCGAACCACGTCGGAAAGTTCATGACCTGATCTCGCGAGAGTTGATGTTTCTTCTTAAAGAGGAAGCACATGCAGATATGTCTACGGTAAGATTTTGTTTACAAACATTGTTTGCGAAGTCTTGTCGTAGACTTGAGGTATTCCTGTGATAAACATTCAGTTTTTGGGAAATTATTAGAAGGAATAATTAGTTTAGAAACATTACGACGCACAATTATAACGTAAAAATTCAGAACTGGCCTGATGTATGATTGAAAAAAAGGAAGCGGCTGGTGAACGTCTGTTCTGTGTCTGCCATGTTTACACACGCGGAATATGCGCATGCGCAATGTCATCGCTGCGAGCGGTAATGTATGTTTTCCGATTTTTTCAATTTTTATCTAAATTGAAAACAGTCATTTTTATTTTCTTTAATTAAAGGAAAGTATTTGTTTTGTTACATATATTACGGGGAAAATAAGATAAAGTTTGTTTTTTGTAGTGATTTTTACGTATATTGGGCTTTAAGAAATCGTCTAATAGCCGTATAAATCTGTGATTATAAATAAATGTAGAACTCAACACACGGCATTTACAATAAATAATCCCTTTCATCTCATCATTCACTCACAATATGTACAGTTTTTTTACATTTATTGCTGGATCATGACAAACTTGTGCCTATTTAGGTGGCCCAGTGTACCACTTCCGGTCCGGCGTGGAGGACAGTCAGATGACATTTCAATTGATAATGAATTAATGATCTGATCCTTTCCTGTCCATAGTTCTCGGTCGCTATTTCACGACATCATATCACAAACAGAATCATAACCCACATATAATTCCGACCTCAACGGCCTTGTGCAATACCGGCTATTTTAAAAAAAGGGAGATAACTCGCCATCATTATATGAAATACTGTTTTGATTGGTATTGCTGGAGATTTGGCCTCGGGGGAAGTGGGGGAGGAAGAGGCGAAGGGCCCGCCATATTTGGTAATTCAACATCTGCATCATATGAGTGCATATCCGGTCTTAGTGTATGTGGCATGTCCTCGCGGAATACTACTTCCTTTGTCGGTGAAAGACGATGAGACTGTGAGGGTACATACGTATACCCCTTCATTTCCGTCGGCTTCGGATTTAGTTCTGGTAACTTTGTGTATCTATAAAAAAATATAAAGCAAACGCTAAAACCAGCAGGCATAAAAAGAATTATAATTATAAAAACTTCACATACATAATTACGATACGATTTTTTCATCGTTAACCAATTATGTGTGTTTATTAGTTGTTGTTGTTGTAGATCCAGCTGGAAATTTCACCATTTATGTATTGTTTTTGTTAGACTTTATGTTGAATAACTAACCGGGAGTCCAGCCATTGGTCATGCGAGGGTGTGTACCCCTGACTATGTAGCTCTGACGACGGTAAGGTCATGGGATGCATGGTGTACCAGGGTTGAGTCTGACCCTCCCGAGGTTGACCATCACTATGGTAACGGTCCATAGGAATCCTCGTATTGGCTATAACTCCTGCAAGAGGAAAAACGAGATTTGATCATTCTTAGAGTTGTTTCCCTTGCGTAGCAGTTTTCTCAATGTCTGCTTATTTAAAATCATCAATCAACGATGTCGAAGATGACAGTTTGGTCACTATAGAAGTTAAGAGTGGAAAAAAGACATGGGTTTTGAAAGATGGACATGGCATTTATTTCAACTAGTAAAAACGGTTTGTTTCTTTTTTGGCTTCAGTGGTTGTGATATGTATTACCTCACATTTTGTTCTGATATAATGTACAGACCCATGGATGCGGTACGGAGGGACAGGTGCTATCTTACCTGGGGGTTTCTTATGATTTGACCGGGTAGAGCTTGACCCCCTACTGGAGGTGCCCGGGGGTGGGGATGAAGAGCTGGAGCGTGGGTTCCTACGTTTCCAGCAGGAGTAGGTGAGGTAGCACAGTACAAACATGATTGACACCGTGGAGATGAGGGAGCCGGCGATGATAACCGTGTCTCTCCTACGTTTCTCCTCTTCTCGAACTTTTTCCTCATACGTCTTACCGGGCGGGGAAGGCGTCGGTTTCCCCTTACCTGGAGACAAGTGAAAAGTTATTCTGAGATTGATAACAGAAGATAGAGATTGTATGATTAATTAATTATGATTAATTTAGGATTTCTTCACGACAGAGGACAATAAACATGCTTCCCCGACAATAAGACTCAGCGAGGTATTTTGGTAATGCTAGCCGATGACGAAAGTCCGCGGTTTGGTAACGTTAGATGGTGACCTGCTCCTCCCTCATAGGAAGGAAACGTGCCATGTCTAGATATTCAATAATTTTAGGAGGCTATTCCCGGTTCTCATATATTAGATGCTGATACCTTGTATCCTTAGACTGACTTGAGAGAAGAGAGAAGGTGTTCGGTGGGCCTTATTGATTGTTGAATGTTATGCATTTTAGATGTCGACCTCACTCCCTAATAAGGATTCTTGTTAACCTAACGATATTGTCCAGACTTCTGGGCCCAATCTTCATTAAATTTCATAATCGCGCGATGAAGGACAGTGCAGTGATGTACACATGTACGATCACGTGATTGTATTTAGTAGTTTGGGTACTTTTTCCACTGTTCATTACTCACCTGCAGTGTTGTTTTGGGAGCAGTAGGGTTTCACCTGGAGATCGATCGAGTACTTATCTCCCTTGTACTTCTTTAGCTCCTTGAACACAAGTTTAAGGTCATTGTTACTAGAACACCACAACAATGGCGGGAATGTGTGGCAGTCGAACGTCTGCAACAAAAATGATGCTTCGTGTTATTGTAAGTACTGGCCCTTAGGAATGAAACTTACTTCATTAATGGTAGAGGTTCAACATGACGAGTTAGTTTTGACCTGCGCCGTGTGACCTTCAACTTCTACAGCTGGTTTTTCTCGTTGCAGAGACAAAATACATCAAATTAGATGTTAGTATATGTAGAACTTGAAACTGGTGATAAATACACTTTGTTCACACATTTCTACCACTCAGTTCCATACCTACAAAGTCAGGATCGGTGTTGATAACAGTTATCAACTATTTACTCTCATTAAACCGACATATTTGGTTTTGAATGGAGGACTTTTTCAAAACTCGGAGTTACTACAACACAGAACCAAAGACGCCTCTACATCTTCGTGTTCATTTTTGATTCGTATTTTGTACTTACTGAAGCGATCATGCTTTTTCAATGATCTAGATTTCAAAACGCGAGGGTGCATGTGATATCATGTAAGTTAATCATTCACATCGTATGTTGTTTTAGACAATTTCAAGCACGTGTTTAGTTCCAATCCGAAACATCAGGACGGAAATTGCTTCAGATAAATGTAGTTTCGGAAATAAGAGGTAGATCCGCCAATACTACCAGGCGGACTAAGACGTTCTATTGGAGTAGTATCATAATCTCGAACCTTTTCCCAATCTCATTTGATATTGCTCACTTTTATTGAATGGCGCACTGTAAATCAGAACCGGTAAGATATACACTCTCACGTTCAGCTTCAGGTGAGTCAAGTTCTCTATCACTAATGGTTTCATTCTTAGTTTGACGTAGGCCAAGCAGAAAGCTAAGACATTCAAAGTGTGACGTCAACCAAGCGAGAAGTCAAGACATTCAAAGTGAGACGTAGGCCAAGCGAGAAGCCAAGACATTCAAAGTGTGACGTCAACCAAGCGAGAAGTCAAGACATTCAAAGTGTGACGTCAACCAAGCGAGAAGTCAAGACATTCAAAGTTTGACGTCAACCAAGCGAGAAGTCAAGACATTCAAAGTGTGACGTCAACCAAGCGAAAAGTCAAGACATTCAAAGTGAGACGCCAGCATAGCGAGAAGTCAAGACATTCAAAGTGTGACGTCAACCAAGCGAGAAGCCAATACATTCAAAGTGAGACGTAGGCCAAGCGAGAAGTCAAGACATTCAAAGTGAGACGTAGGCCAAGCGAGAAGTCAAGACATTCAAAGTGTGACGTAGGCCAAGCGAGAAGTCAAGGCATTCAAAGTGTGACGTAGGCCAAGCGAGAAGTCAAGACATTCAAAGTGTGACGTAGGCCAAGCGAGAAGTCAAGGCATTCAAAGTGTGACGTAGGCCAAGCGAGAAGTCAAGACATTCAAAGTGTGACGCTGGCCAAGCGAGAAGCCAAGACATTCAGTGGAAGGAAAGCGAAAAAAGTCCAATCTCAGTTTGATCAGATCAATAGTCAAGTATACTCAGTCTTAGTTTGAAGTTTGCTAATGGAGTTAACAAGAAATATTTCGTTTAGTGTGACGTCGGCCAAATAACCAACCTTTGTTCTGGTGTCCTCAAAAAGTCACAGAAACCATTGCTAATTCGCCTTCTGTTTAATTACATCTGGTTTAGCTTTCTTAAGCAAACCGTAAATTCACCCACCTTGGGTTTGACGTCGGCCAGACCGTCATGGTAGATCATTTTGAAGTGGCAGCTGTGGATCGTGAACGTATTGATCTTTACACAAAGACTGCAACGCTGTTCCCGCATGGTGTCGCTCCACGTGGACTTGGTGAAAGTCACCTCGCACTTACTTCCGGTCACAGCTGTATTAGAGCTGACATTGTAAATACTGTCAAATTCGTAATAATGAGGCTGGTTACAAGACCGGGACGAGTTGGTATTCACTGTAACAAACGATTTAAATGTGTATATATTTAACAAAGGTAGGAAATACAAAAAGCGATAACAAATGATTGAAATACAAACATATGTTTTGTTCTCTTTATCATAATTACTCATCTATCATTGTTCCTTCGCGACTTTCTTCCTTACTCGTAAATATCTGATGATGATCTTCGCCATATAGTTATCAAATAACTTTAAATGTGGATGGAAGTCAGAACAGTCTTATAGATAGGCATTTAATCATGATAAACTAGAATCAATTTTAGTTACAAACAATAATACACTGGTAATGTGCGATACAACACACGACTTGGTTTAGCGACAGTGTGATGTCACATGGTTTATAATGAGAGTCACGTGACGTCAGAAATATACATTGTACAGGGTCTCCCTAATTAACTTCTATAATATGATAGTATAAGTTACCTCCCTTGTCATCGTCTATCACACATGGTAGGAATTACAGTGATAGTTTATAAGATAATTATGGTTAATTCAAAGCTATCCCACAGTACCTGTAGTAATTTGTAGTTAGATATACAGAGACACAATCGTGCCAGTAAAAATTCCAATGTTCATTTCCATGTAGATTTTCTAGAGGAGAAGAAAATCTAATGTAGTTTGTAGAACATGTAGTAAGCTTGGTATGAGTCAAGACCACACGGGCTTCCCTTTGCCTAATGGGCTGTGCCATTACTTTAAATACATAAGATTCACTGATCTGCATTATTTTCGTGATGCATTAAAACGTATTAAAATAGAACATTGATAAATACACGTGCGATACACTACGAGTGGTTGAGGTATACTGTCTTCTTTTTGCTCAGATAAGTTATCAAAAAAACTTCGGCTTGAATTTGTGACTTTAGGAAAATAACTGTCAAGAGTGAAGACTCAGCCATTATATAACAAAGAGAGTCTGAGTGATCTGTTTCTACTACAATAAGAAAGCCATTCCAAATTTCATTTCACCTGTTTTGTAGCCATGTGTGTTTGTTTACTTCAAAGAGAAAAACAATAAATCTAAATAAAAACCAAATTGTTACAAAAATAATCTTGGTATTAAATAGCACCCTTCTGTTGTGGTAGACGTTATAGGTGTCACAGACTATCCGGTTCCCGTCTTCTTTTAAACTCACAAACACCATAAAATTTGTGTATCCAATGTGATTGTTTATTTGCCGTATTATCAGCCAATCACTTAGAGACGAGGTATCTTGTAATAGGTGGTGACGACCTTTCTGAATAACATACGGAAGGTCAGTCGCGTGTCATCCAAAGCAATTAAGTCTAAGTGTTTTGCCTATTAAAATCTGCCACCTCCCGAATATATCATAGTCCCAAAAATGTCCTAATCCCAAAATGTCCTAGTCCCAAATATGTCATAGTCCCAAAAAATGTCATAGACCCAAATATGTCCTAATCCCAAAATGTCCTAGTCCCAAATATGTCCTAGTCCCAAATATGTCATAGTCCCAAAAAATGTCATAGTCCCAAATATGTCCTAATCCCAAAATGTCCTAGTCCCAAATATGTCCTAGTCCCAAAAATGTCATAGTCCCAAATATGTCATAGTCCCAAAAATGTCATTGTCCCAAAAATGTCATTGTCCCAAAATGTCCTGGTCCCAAAATGTCCTAGTCCCAAATATGTCATAGTCCCAAAAAATGTCATAGTCCCAAATATGTTTTACCATCTCAGCTACTACCAAGGGAGAATATAGAGAAAAATGGTGAATTTATCATCAGTAATAAAGGTAAAGAAAGTATGTAGCTGGGTAGGGAAGGCTTTTACAGGACAATCAGAGTCAGTAGAGAGCGATGTACGACCCGACCGAGGTCAGGACTTAATGTAAACCTAATCTCTGCCTCATTACTAGCGGAATTACAACTCGTGCACGTGTAGTTATGCCTGCGCGTTCGTTACATTGTACACACATATCGAGTAACAGAACTCGCCGTCATTAAATATCTTGATAGTTGTCGTAAAGTCAGTACATACACATTTGTTGTAGACCGTCTGTAACTGGAGGGATGCTCCAACAAAGAAGGGAGACAACTATCATCGGCCATTGCAGCAGCAATCCCTTGGTTGGTGTTGTCATATTCACTCATATATCTGAAATTAAAATAAAAGAAGATAGAAATAAGCAGCAATAGTGGTGAAACACTTATTGAACAACAACTTTTGATAGCGAGTTTAACGATCGACAACTCTTGATATTAAAGTAAGTGTAATGACTAACAATTCTCGGTAGTGTTGTGAATGTAACGAACGGCAGTTCTATGTAGTGTAGAAAGTGTAAGGAAAGACAACTGTGGTTAGTGATGTAAGGAAACATAACTGTGGTTAGTGATGTAAGGAACGACAACTGTGGTTAGTGATGTAAGGAAACATAACTGAGGTTAGTGATGTAAGGAACAACTGTGGTTAGTGATGTAAGGAAAGACAACTGTGGTTAGTGATGTAAGGAAAGACAACTGTGGTTAGTGTTGTTAGAAATGACAAACGTGGTTAGTGATGTAAGGAACGACAACTGTGGTCAGTGATGAAAGGAAAGACAACTGTGATTAGTGATGTTAGGAATGACAAGTGTGCTTACTGATATTAGATATGACAACAGTGGTTAGTGATGTAAGGAACGACAACTGTGGTTAGTGAGGTTAGGAACGACAACTGTGGTTAGTGATGTAAGGAAAGACAACTGTGGTTAGTGTTGTTAGAAATGACAAACGTGGTTAGTGATGTAAGGAACGACAACTGTGGTTAGTGATGTAGGGAACGACAACTGTGGTTAGTGAGGTTAGGAACGACAACTGTGGTTAGTGATGTAAGGAAAGACAACTGTGGTTAGTGTTGTTAGAAATGACAAACGTGGTTAGTGATGTAAGGAACGACAACTGTGGTTAGTGATGTAGGGAACGACAACTGTGGTTAGTGATGTAAGGAACGACAACTGTGGTTAGTGATGTAGGGAACGACAACTGTGCTTAGTGATGTAAGGAATGACAACTGTGGTTAGTGTTGTTAGAAATGACAAACGTGGTTAGTGATGTAAGGAACGACAGCTGTGGTTAGTGATGTAGGGAACGACAACTGTGGTTAGTGAGGTTAGGAACGACAACTTTGCTTAGTGATGTAAGGAATGACAACTGTGGTTAGTGATGTAAGGAACGACAACTGTGGTCAGTGATGAAAGGAAAGACAACTGTGATTAGTGATGTTAGGAATGACAAGTGTGCTTACTGATATTAGATATGACAACAGTGGTTAGTGATGTAAGGAACGACAACTGTGGTTAGTGAGGTTAGGAACGACAACTTTGCTTAGTGATGTAAGGAATGACAACTGTGGTTAGTGATGTAAGGAATAATTGTGGTTAGTGATGATAGGAACGACAACTGTGGTTAGTGATGTTAGGAATGACAACTGTGGTTAGTGATGTTAGGAAAGACAACTGTGGTTTGTGATGTAAGGAACGACAACCGTGGTTAGTGATGTAAAGAACGACAACTGTGGTTAGTGATGTTAGGAACGACAACTGTGGTTAGTGATGTAAGGAACGACAACTGTGGTTAGTGATGTTAGGAATGACAACTGTGGTTAGTGATGTTAGGAAAGACAACTATGGTTTGTGATGTAAGGAACGACAACCGTGGTTAGTGGTGTAAAGAACGACAACTGTGGTTAGTGATGTTAGGAACGACAACTGTGGTTAGTGATGTTAGGAACGACAACTGTGGTTAGTGATGTTAGGGAAGACAACTGTGGTTAGTGTTGTTAGGAATATGGAGATGGTTATGGTTACCATATAAAATCTTATTATGATGACTGGCCATGCAGGCCTTCCACATTTGTATCAATATTAAGCTTTATAACAATAAACATCTTGGTAGCCGTAGAAACTATATTGAACAGTGTCATTGCACCACTTCGACAGAGTTCATGGTCTGGGTGGCATTATTACTATTATAGTCGAATCAGAAACCACACACTTTTTCATATAAGCATTACATGAAATCCCCACAGTATTATACCGTATAACAAATTTGGTTTTATACTGGTAATCCTTACCTCTGCGATATCAGATTTCTGTGACGTCATTACATTGTGTTATGCTACGTCATAACACAATTAATTTACCTTTAGGAAACATCGAAACCTTTAACATGTAAATCAATTAACGATTATGATAACAATAAATGAACCAATTTCTACAATTCAATGGTGGAACCCTGGACAAATATCATTCTATTAGTTATTCTAACATATCACACAGCGTGAAGCTGTTTAGTTTAACTTTGAACAAATTAATCGGCATTAACTCGCGTGTAATTTCTTTTCCATGATCGTCATTAACAGGACAGTAAATTGAGACTGTTCTGAGAGACTGATTCACATGTACTTTTAAAGCTACCGTAAAATCGTATAATTTCATGGGATTGAAATTTTCTGTTTTCAAAAAACATACATTTTCCCTGACACTTGATTTCGTGGATAAATCTTGATAACAAAATCCGCTGGTATTATAATCCATGTCAGCGTTTCTTGAAAAGATAAATTCTTGGATTTAGAGTTCCAGCGAATTCAATGAAAATAAACCCCCCATGAAAATGAATGACTTTACAGTATACTTCGGGAATTTTAACTGTTAAAAAACATATCTTAAATAAAGTAAACGGTTCCATTTTTTATTCATCTTTTTTAAAAAATATTTTATGTGGTTCAATGAGATTGAGCAGAGTATACCAAGGTTTTCACTACAAGTCTGTTTTAACGATAACTGCAGACCTGTATTTTCTGCTACATAAGATATTTATGAGCTCGTTTGTCTGTTTCTGCCATTGGACATGGCACATAAAGTCATCAATGCTCGTTTACTATCACGTGATATATTACGTAACCCTCTCGTGTTTAGTCAAATTTCACCGCACTATTTTCTTACCTTGATGTATCATAGCCGGCAACATGACAGTATGACGTGTTCAATCCAGTGTCGTCTATACTCTGTCGGCTGTATGACGTTACTCTGTCATGGAGATCATCATACTTGCATCTGCCGTAATATAAGATGTACATGTTACTTAAACAAGCCACCCAACGCCTAATAATTAAGAGGCACCTTGGGCGAGGCTTCGTATGCATTCATAGAAGCTGACCTACGAGTAAACTTTTCGCTTTGTTACAAAAAAAGGATAAAAACGACTTAACAAGAAAGTTTAATTTGCAGGTAAAAAACGTACAGGTAAGAAAAGGTATTAGATTGGTGATGCCAATGACTGTTTGGTGTAGACACCAATATTTCAACTAGATACCTAGACTAATTAATGCTATTATTGTTTCATTAACTTTCCGTAAATTGTTTGAGTATACCAAATGGTGCATAATAAAGTCTGGACTGTCTTCCCTTTGATGTTTGTGTTCTGCACCTCTCAATCAAATTAGACCACATTTTAACATCGTTATCGGAACACTGGGTTACTTTACTGCACCCAGAAATTCTACTTTATCGGGTACACACTGAGCCAACTGATAATAGGTTAACGTTGAGATATACATGCACTACTCTACTGGACCTGCTTCGCGTAGAGGGTGTGTCTGACGTAGAATTAAACATCTATCTCACTGTGCTGATGGCAGATGAGTGCATGTGTACGTTAGTCGGTAGATTTAAACATACATGTGCACGCCGTCAATTTTAATACTGACTTAGAGTCTGACACACCGCACACACGCGAATGTAGGTAATTGATACCCGGGCAATTAAACCTCAGCACTTCACCTCCTTTATTGGGGCGCTCGTGCGACGGAGTTCGCTAGTGTTAACTGACGCCTTCTGTATCAATTAGGAGGGCTGTCATTAATGTAATCATATATCACTTAACATTAGGTCAAACGAGGGCAAGAATTGTTACAGATCACAGGGGGTTTATATAGATACCAGTGCCATATCATATTCGTTCCCTAGTATTGTGACACTAGGGCAAAAAGCATGTTCTTTTCATATTATAAAGACACTAGGGCAAATGTCATGTTCTTTCCGTATCATAATGACACTAGGGCAAAAAGCATGTTCTTTTCATATTATAATGACACTTGGGCAAAAACTCATGCTCTTCCATATGACAAATGCATAATGACTGCGGGGCGATATTATGTTCGTTCTATATTATAATGACACTAGGGCAAATATCATTTTCGTTCCGTATTATATTGACAAGAGGGCAACATCGTGTTAGTTCTGTATCATATTGACATCGGGAAAATCATGCTCGTTCCGTATTATACTGACACCGGGACAACACCATGTTCGTTCCGTATTATACTGACACCGGTACAACACCATGTTCATTCCGTACTAAACTGACACCGGGACAACACCATGTTCGTTCCGTATTATACTGACACCGGGACAACACCATGCTCGTTCCGTATTATACTGACACCGGGACAACACCATGCTCGTTCCGTATTATACTGACACTTGGACAACACCATGTTCGTTCCGTATTATACTGACACCGGAACAACACCATGTTCGTTCCGTATTATATACTGACACTGGAACAACACCATGTTTGTTCCGTATGACACTGACACCGGAACAACACCATGTTTGTTCCGTATTATATACTGACACTGGAACAACACCATATTCGTTCCGTATTATATACTGACACCGGGACAACACCATGCTCGTTCCGTATTATACTGACACCGGGACAACACCATGCTCGTTCCGTATTATACTGACACTGGGACAACACCATGTTCGTCCCGTATTATACTGACACCGGAACAACACCATGTTCGTTCCGTATTATATACTGACACTGGAACAACACCATGTTTGTTCCGTATTATACTGACACCGGAACAACACCATGTTTGTTCCGTATTATATACTGACACTGGAACAACACCATATTCGTTCCGTATTATATACTGACACCGGGACAACACCATGCTCGTTCCGTATTATACTGACACCGGGACAACACCATGCTCGTTCCGTATTATACTGACACTGGGACAACACCATGTTCGTTCCGTATTATACGGACACCGGAACAACACCATGTTCGTTCCGTATTATATACTGACACTGGAACAACACCATGTTTGTTCCGTATTATACTGACACCGGATCAACACCATGTTTGTTCCGTATTATATACTGACACTGGAACAACACAATGTTCGTTCCGTATTATATACTGACACCGGAACAACACCATATTCGTTCCGTATGACACTGACACCGGGACAACACCATGTTCGTTCCGTATTATACTGACACCGGAACAACACCATGTTCGTTCCGTATTATTTACTGACACCAGAACAACACCATGTTCGTTCCGTATTATACTGACACCGGGACAACACCATATTCGTTCCGTATTATACTGACACCGGAGCAACACCATGTTCGTTCCATATTATATACTGTCACCGAAACAACACCATGTTCGTTCCGTATTATACTGACACCGGATTATGATTGCAAGATTATATTCTTTCCGTATTATATTGGCGCCTAAGCAAGATAATCTAACAAAGTTGTGTAATGTTTAGACCTGTTTGTCGCCTGTTTCTTTACCCACAATGAAATAATATCATCAGGAAACAAAACCGACCACTACGATTGTTGTGACATGTGATCTGTTACTGCTGACAGGCGAGTAAGTATATCTCAACTGACGCTCACGTGTTTTACCGGCGTGCAAACATTATGTAAACATCATTGTTTGTAAAATAATTCCGAAGTAAAACAGATGTCGACATTCCTGTGTAATGGGCGAGTATCTAACCATCAATTGGAAACTGATCCCAGTTGTCTCACTTCCCAGGTTGGGGTTCAAAGACTGCAGGTAATTGGAGCACATTCTCAGTAATCTAGTTAGCCCGGAGATGATTAGTGTTTATATCGTCATTACTGTTACTCATTACGCTGGCCTCTGTTTGAATGTGTCTACCTGAACGAAGCTTTCCCTCCCCCTATCAACACAGGCCTCTTATCTAGCCTGTCGACCAGACATTTCCCCAACCTCTACCCCTACCCCTAAATGACCACCTTAAACAATCACCCCAACTTACCACCCAACTACAACATAACCCACTTCCCCAACAAACCAATTTTTACACATTACTCCATATCACTACCTAACCTGGGTTTCACCCCAAAATAATCTATATTGGCAACTGCATATCGCCGGTAACCTTATTTTGACTTGTCGTTAGGTTCACAGACGAATCAAAGGTGAGGCCAGAGATATCATGTGGATATGTCTGATATTACGAAGTTGAGACTAGAGATATCACGTGGATATGTCTGATATTACGAAGTTGAGACTAGAGATATCACGTGGATATGTCTGATATTACGAAGTTGAGGCCAGAGATACACGTGGATATGTCTGATATTACGAAGTTGAGGCCAGAGATATCACGTGGATATGTCTGATATTACGAAGTTGAGGCCAGAGATACACGTGGATATGTCTGATATTACGAAGTTGAGACCAGAGATATCACGTGTATATGTCTGATATTACGAAGTTGAGGCCAGAGATATCACTTGTATATGTCTGATATTACAAAGTTAAGGCCAGAGGTATCACTTGCGTATGTCTAATATTACGAAGTTGAGGCCAGATATAGCACGTGGATGTGTCTGATATTACGAAGTTGGGGCCAGATAAAGCACGTGGATATGTCTGATATTACGAAGTTGTGGCTAGAGATAGCACGTGGACATATCTGATATTACGAAGTTGAGGCCAGAGATATCACGTGTATATGTCTGATATGACGAAGTTGAGACCAGAGATATCACATGGATATGTCTGATATTACAAAGTTAAGGCCAGAGGTATCACTTGCGTATGTCTAATATTACGAAGTTGAGGCCAGATATAGCACGTGGATGTGTCTGATATTACGAAGTTGGGGCCAGATAAAGCACGTGGATATGTCTGATATTACGAAGTTGTGGCTAGAGATAGCACGTGGACATATCTGATATTACGAAGTTGAGGCCAGAGATATCACGTGTATATGTCTGATATGACGAAGTTGAGACCAGAGATATCACATGGATATGTCTGATATTACAAAGTTAAGGCCAGAGGTATCACTTGCGTATGTCTGATATTACGAAGTTGAGGCCAGATATAGGACGTGGATGTGTCTGATATTACGAAGTTGGGGCCAGATAAAGCACGTGGATATGTCTGATATTACGAAGTTGTGGCTAGAGATAGCACGTGTACGTATCTGATATTACGAAGTTGAGGCCAGAGATATCACTTGTATATGTCTGATATTACAAAGTTAAGGCCAGAGGTATCACTTGCGTATGTCTGATATTACGAAGTTGAGGCCAGATATAGGACGTGGATGTGTCTGATATTACGAAGTTGGAGCCAGATAAAGCACGTGTACGTATCTGATATTACGAAGTTGAGGCCAGAGATATCACGTGTATATGTCTGATATGACGAAGTTGAGGCCAGATATATCACTTGGGTATGTCTGATATTACTTAGTTCAATACGATGTTGAGATAAGCGTTAAAGAAGAATATAATTATTAATTGATAATTCTTTCCAAAAGCTTTGGCTCGGTGACCAGATTAATTTTTAGATCGCGGGATTTTGGTTTCATTTAAAACAATTCTCAGTCTCAGCCGTTTCCAATCTCATATAGAAATCTAATTGTAATTTATCCAATTCCTCCGTTCACTACTGGTAACAAGCCCAGAAACAACGAAGGACATCTCACGTACCCCGACATGGCGTTACAGAACTGTTACACAATGTGACGGCGACAACTGTATTAGCTGGACAAAAGATCAACATCTATGAATGTATCGACCATTGTGTGAATATACATTCGCAAGTAGATTTGTGTTGGTAACACAGCTGGTTCATGTCTACTGGGGCAAAGACTAAGACATGTCACCCTGACGTTCTGTATATCTGTTGGTTCATGTCTATTAGACACAGACTTCACATGTCACCCCGTTGTTCTGTATATCTGTTGGTTCATGTCTACTGGACACAGACTTCACATGTCACCCTGCTGTCCTGTGTATCTGTTGGTTCATGTCTACTGGACACAGACTTCACATGTCACCCTGTTGTTCTGTATATCTGTTGGTTCATGTCTATTAGACACAGACTTCACATGTCACCCTGCTGTCCTGTGTATCTGTTGGTTCATGTCTACTGGACACAGACTTCACATGTCACCCTGCTGTCCTGTGTATCTGTTGGTTCATGTCTACTGGACACAGACTTCACATGTCACCCTGCTGTCCTGTGTATCTGTTGGTTCATGTCTATTAGACACAGACTCCACATGTCACCCTGTTGTTCTGTATATCTGTCTGTTCATGTCTACTGGACACAGACTTCACATGTCACCCTGTTGTTCTATATATCTGTTGGTTCATGTCTATTAGACACAGACTTCACGTGTCACCCCGTTGTTCTGTATATCTGTTGGTTCATGTCTATAAGACACAGACTCCACATGTCACCCTGTTGTTCTGTATATTTGTTGGTTCATGTCTATTAGACACAGACTTCACATGTCACCCTGATGTTCTGTATATCTGTTGGTTCATGTCTATTAGACACAGACTTCACATGTCACCCTGTTGTTCTGTATATCTGTTGGTTCATGTCTATTAGACACAGACTTCACATGTCACCCCGTTGTTCTGTATATCTGTTGGTTCATGTCTATTAGACACAGACTTCACGTGTCACCCTGCTGTTCTGTATATCTGTTGGTTCATGTCTACTGGACACTGACTTCACATGTCACCCCGTTGTTCTGTATATCTGTTTGTTCATGTCTATTAGACACAGACTTCACATGTCACCCTGATGTTCTGTATATCTGTTGGTTCATGTCTACTGGACACTGACTTCACATGTCACCCCGTTGTTCTGTATATCTGTTGGTTCATGTCTATTAGACACAGACTTCACGTGTCACCCTGCTGTTCTGTATATCTGTTGGTTCATGTCTACTGGACACTGACTTCACATGTCACCCCGTTGTTCTGTATATCTGTTTGTTCATGTCTATTAGACACAGACTTCACATGTCACCCTGATGTTCTGTATATCTGTTGGTTCATGTCTATTAGACACAGACTTCACGTGTCACCCCGTTGTTCTGTATATCTGTTTGTTCATGTCTATTAGACACAGACTTCACATGTCACCCCGTTGTTCTGTATATCTGTTTGTTCATGTCTATTAGACACAGACTTCACATGTCACCCTGATGTTCTGTATATCTGTTTGTTCATGTCTATTAGACACAGACTTCACATGTCACCCCGTTGTTCTGTATATCTGTTTGTTCATGTCTATTAGACACAGACTTCACATGTCACCCTGATGTTCTGTATATCTGTTGGTTCATGTCTACTGGACACTGACTTCACATGTCACCCCGTTGTTCTGTATATCTGTTTGTTCATGTCTATTAGACACAGACTTCACATGTCACCCTGATGTTCTGTATATCTGTTGGTTCATGTCTATTAGACACAGACTTCACGTGTCACCCCGTTGTTCTGTATATCTGTTGGTTCATGTCTATTAGACACAGACTTCACATGTCACCCCGTTGTTCTGTATATCTGTTGGTTCATGTCTATTAGACACAGACTTCACGTGTCACCCCGTTGTTCTGTATATCTGTTGGTTCATGTCTATTAGACACAGACTTCACATGTCACCCTGTTGTTCTATATATCTGTTGGTTCATGTCTACTGGACACAGACTTCACATGTCACCCTGTTGTTCTGTATATCTGTTGGTTCATGTCTACTGGACACAGACTTCACAAGTCACCCTGTTGTTCTGTATATCTGTTGGTTCATGTCTACTGGATAAATACTTCACATGTCATCATGTTGATTTGTTTATCTCTATACATGTAACAGAGTGACACATACCGTCCTGTTGGTCACTATACATCTATATAAGGGCCCAGAGTGACACGTGTCGTCATGTTGGTCACTCTACATGTATATTCGGGCCCAGAGTGGCACATGTCGTCCTGTTGGTCACTCTACATGTATATAAGGGCACAGAGTGATACATGTCTATAAGGGCCCAGAGTGACACATGTCGTCCTGTTGGTCACTCTACATGTATATAAGGGTCCAGAGTGACACTTGTCGTGCTGTTGGTCGATATGCGTTTTGGTCTTTATCTGGTGGAAAAACACGTGTACATATCGCCGTTTCTAAGTAACAAATTTTATCGATGGTGATTTATATTGTGACATTATCATGGAGAGGATCAGATGAAACAATTAAGAAATTAATTAGTTCGCAACCAGATACACATCATGAACAATCAGTAGGTTCTTTGCAACTGTATATGGCAGTACACAAGCACGTGTACTCCTATTTATAGTCTCGCGTGAGTTTCCTGACTAATGATGTGCGATACATATCTATACACTACTCAAATTTATGAATTTTATCTACGCAATTGTGTCGTGTATTTTTATACTGTCAGTATATGGAGTGTAATAAATTCTAATATTAAGTTGTAATATAACTGTTTCAAAAGTTTTCTAGAGAACAGTACTAAATAGTATACTTACTTTGTTTTTAATGTACTGGTATTCCATTCACTACACACTGGAGAGTAGATACAAAATGTAGATGTTAAACTTCCCCATCCCACACACACTGTGTATGTAGCAAGGAGCCAGGGCAGGTTGATGTAGCACAATAAGACGGGTTCAGTATATACGTACAGGTGTAGTCTCGGGATGCCGGGCTACTGGACGCACCAACGAGCACGAAATTATAGCCGACATGCAAGATTTAAACAGCAGTTATATACATATGTTAAAATGTAGAATTTTTATAAATGACTTTGGGTACCCTGCTGTTAGATAAACTTCTGATGATTCGTGTGCCAATCCAGGAATTATCGAAATCACAGAGTAATTGGTCGGCCATTTTCTCTGTAAAATAAATCACGTTTGGCAGTTCTCATTCTATCGTCGCAGCCTGGTTGTTTTCCGGTTTCTTCTCCATTAGAGTATCATCCCAAACTCACACTCACCAACAACACATGCTGCCCTCTAGCGGCGGAAAACTTTCATCGCGTTTGGGGGGAATTCCTTCCCCTATCACCATGGTAACAGTGCTACGATTCTAAGTGGAGGCCTACTGGCAATTAAAGGCACTCGGCGCTTCCTATTGAAAATGTCGGGTTGCACGACCCCTGCTTTCTTTACTAATTGGTGCGTAGGGGTCGACTGTGCCGTGGGGTATCTATGCGATCCCGCGGGAGTCCGGAGTGATGGCACTTGACATATCAGCGCCAGTACTTCGTCCGGTGGAGACGAGCATGACTAGAAATCGTGTACTCTTACGTCACGTAATTGGTGTCTGAGACTGACAAAGATTAATTATCGCTTAATAGTTATCGGCTCTTACTAAGATAATATCTCATTCCGTGTTGTCGGTTATCATATTTCCCCACTCCCCTCCTCCCCTCTTCCAAAAAGAAAAAAGAAAAGAAAAAACCCGAAGCTACATACTTCAGTGTCACGACTATGTACACTGTTGCATTTTATTTTGTGAAGGCTGCGTTTGGAGAACCACATAACTTTTTATATCACATGTAGAAATGAACTTTGACGAGTCATTTCTATGTACGAAGAGATGCCAGTCTGCTGTTAATCAACGTGATCGGAGAAGAGGTATCGTTTTGTTTGTTTGTTTGTTTACATTGTTTTGACTGAGATCGTTGATGAAGTTAGAAGAATCCCTTGGCGGTACTGGGCATTACTGCCAGTCATCTCCCGCAATTAGTGTCAGTCGGGATGTGGCGAGTGTTGATGACTTACGCATACAGACACTTACGAGAGGCGCGAATGAGGACAGGTGCACGTGTGCAACCAAATGGTTAAGCAAATACCATATTGTTAAAACAATTTAAGAAAGTTAATAGGATTAATCTACAACTGAAACACAATACGTCAACTTAAAACGGCTGTAATAATCGATCCCCGCCTTCATATAACAAGGGAGGTTTGCCACTAGAAAAAACAAACATCCTCCTGCCTCCAATATATTGTTTCTCTGCTATCATTTTGATCTCTATCATATCTTAATATTCTATAAACCTCAGTGATATAGCGAGAGGGGGCACAAGGACGTACGGGACTCCGAGAACCGGTACTGTCCTGGACACACTTGTTCAAACCTATAGAAAACACGTTTATTTGTGTTAAAACACAGTGATATCTGAAGTACAACAGTCCTGTGACACGGGTAAAGATTTGCTTTAGAGCATCACTTAACGGCGTGTATTTGTAGTGCGACATCAATCTCCAAATGTGCAAAAACAGTAAGGAAAATAACAGCTACATACTCCCATGTTTTTTTTGTGTCTGGAAGATCATTGAACTTGGCTATCAATTTTGAACCCATGCAAAACCTTATCAATTTTTAAATCCTTGAAAAACGCTATCAGTTTGGAATCCTTGAAAAGTGCTATCATATCGCCTACAAGTATGCTTTTTTGAAACCTTAACAAGCTTCGTTTGTCAAGGATGAAATAAAGTCACATGTATGTAGCGCTGATTAGTACTTACATCTAAGTGTATCGAAAACACAACACTGGCAGATTGGTATACAATACTTTACTTTGATGTGGTGAAAAAACAAGTGTATGTACAGAGTATTCACAGTATTATTTAGGACTCTGAAATTTGATGTTAAACTATATAAACATTTCTGAATGATGGTACTGTAAACATTGTAATCCGACGGTTAATAGATGTTTGGTACCTAATTTCTTGTGTAGTATATTACATCTTACCATTACAAACATGACACAGACATTACACTCTATGCGATCTCCTGATGTAAACATGACACAGACATTACCCTCTATACGATCTCCTGATGTAAACATGACACAGACACGTGATAAATACATCCTACACGATCTCCTGATGTAAACATGACACAGACACGTGATAAATACATCCCTCTATACGATCTCCTGATGTAAACATGACACAGACACGTGATAAATACATCCTACACGATCTCCTCATGTAAATATGACACAGACATTACCCTCTATACGATCTCCTGATGTAAACATGACACAGACACGATCTCCTGATGTAAACATGACACAGACACGTGATAAATACATCCTACACGATCTCCTGATGTAAATATGACACAGACACGTGATAAATACATCCTACACGATCTCCTCATGTAAATATGACACAGACATTACCCTCTATACGATCTCCTGATGTACACATGACACAGACACGTGATAAATACATCCTACACGATCTCCTCATGTAAACATGACACAGACACGTGATAAATACATCCTACACGATCTCCTCATGTAAACATGACACAGACACGTGATAAATACATCCTACACGATCTCCTCATGTAAATATGACACAGACACGTGATAAATACATCCTACACGATCTCCTGATGTAAACATGACACAGACACGTGATAAATACATCCTACACGATCTCCTGATATAAACATGACACAGACACGTGATAAATATATCCTACACGATCTCCTCATGTAAACATGACACAGACACGTGATAAATACATCCTACACGATCTCCTCATGTAAACATGACACAGACACGTGATAAATACATCCTACACGATCTCCTCATGTAAACATGACACAGACACGTGATAAATACATCCTACACGATCTCCTCATGTAAACATGACACAGACACGTGATAAATACATCCTACACGATCTCCTGATATAAACATGACACAGACACGTGATAAATATATCCTACACGATCTCCTCATGTAAACATGACACAGACACGTGATAAATACATCCTACACGATCTCCTCATGTAAACATGACACAGACACGTGATAAATACATCCTACACGATCTCCTGATGTAAACATGACACAGACACGTGATAAATACATCCTACACGATCTCCTGATGTAAACATGACACAGACACGTGATAAATACATCCTACACGATCTCCTCATGTAAACATGACACAGACACGTGATAAATACATCCTACACGATCTCCTCATGTAAACATGACACAGACATTACACTCTATAGGATCTCCTGATGTAAACATGACTATTTTTAGTGATAGTAACATGAGTTCTGTCTTCTGATACCAGAGTCTAGATTAACAATATATATGTAGGTAGGTACTCAGGTATATATATAATCGAAACATTAACATGGCAAATAAAATCGTATGAAATCGTTAACGTTTTCCGGCCTTGTGGCCATCTTCAGACGTTTGAATTACGTTACATATTACCCGATATTGTAACGCCTGAAGAGATATACTCAGGTATATATATATATATCTGTAAGCACTCAGGTATATATATCTGTAGGTACTCAGGTATATATATATATATATATATCTGTAGGTACTCAGGTATATATATATATATATATCTGTAGGTACCCAGGTATTACTATATATCTGTAGGTACCCAGGTATTACTATATATCTGTAAGTACTCATGTATATATATAGGTACTCAGGTATACTTACGTATCTACCTTCCTTACACACAAATGTATCACGTTCTGGCTTTGGTAGATGTCCAGCTATTGCCTTACAATTGATGTGTTACAAGAGGAACATTGATACACTCTTGAAATGGAATTACACTAAAAAAAATAATAAAAAAGCTAAACAAAATATTTAAATTAATGTGTTTTTTGAGGGAATAGGTAGTTCCACTATTTACTGGTTTATTAAATTAAACATAAAAATATCTCTCAGCAGCACGGTCTAATTAGAAACGATTAAATGGATAAATATGGCACCATGAATTCATTTATTAAACATTTGTATTGAATGTTTGTCATTGTGTCATTATGAATTGTTGACAAACAATATATGGCCTCAGTTTCTACCACAATTTTGTTTAATAAAGAGATATTCATTATGAGTATCACAAAATCAAAATTGTCACGTGTTGATGACCGCGCGTCATGCAAACGTATTATCTAGATAAAACACCTGAACATATATCATATAGTGGTCTCATAGGACATATAGGAGGCATGAGACAAAGTTCTGGACAGATATGTCCGTCTTGTGTCCACGGACGGATCGGCCGACACCTCGCTTGGAGTCGCACTGCTGTGGGCCTGAAACACACAGGGTAGTTTTATATCGGAAAATATCACCACACGTGATAAGAACTACATAATAACATCATATAATCCTTACCTCTATTTATGATTAATATCTCTATATATCATTATATCTATATATATGATTATATCTCTATATATATATCATTAATCTCCATAATATAATCTCCCTTTATATATATATAATTATATCTCTTGATCTCTATATATATATATGTATCTAATTATTGTTGTTCTCTAGTGACGATATATACCTGTAGTTAGACGAAGTACCTACATTGTTGTTCTCGTAGTTCTACATTGTTGTTCTCTAATGACGACTATCTACATTGTTGTTCTCTAGTGACGAGTACCTACATTGTTCTATAGTGACGAGTACCTATATTGTTGTAATCTAGTGACGAGTATCTACATTGTTGTTCTCTAGTGACGAGTATCTACATTGTTATTTCTAGTGACGAGTACCTACATTGTTGTTTTCTAGTGACGAGTATCTACATTGTTGTTCTCTAGTGACGAGTATCTACATTGTTGTTCTCTAGTGACGAGTACCTACATTGTTGTTCTCTAGTGACGAGTACCTACATTGTTGTTCTCTAGTGACGAGTATCTACATTGTTGTTCTCTAGTGACGAGTATCTACATTGTTGTTCTCTAGTGACGAGTACCTACATTGTTGTTCTCTAGTGACGAGTATCTACATTGTTGTTTTCTAGTGACGAGTATCTACATTGTTGTTCTCTAGTGACGAGTATCTACATTGTTGTTCTCTAGTGACGAGTATCTACATTGTTGTTCTCTAGTGACGAGTATCTACATTGTTGTTCTCTAGTGACGAGTATCTACATTGCTATTCTCTAGTGACGAGTATCTACATTGTTGTTCTCTAGTGACGAGTATCTACATTGTTATTTCTAGTGACGAGTACCTACATTGTTGTTTTCTAGTGACGAGTTCTAGTGACTACATTGTTGTTCTCTAGTGACGAGTATCTACATTGTTGTTCTCTAGTGACGAGTATCTACATTGCTGTTCTCTAGTGACGAGTACCTACATTGTTGTTCTCTAGTGACGAGTATCTACATTGTTGTTCTCTAGTGACGAGTATCTACATTGTTGTTCTCTAGTGACGAGTACCTACATTGTTGTTCTCTAGTGACGAGTACCTACATTGTTGTTCTCTAGTGACGAGTACCTACATTGTTGTTCTCTAGTGACGAGTATCTACATTGTTGTAATCTAGTTGTACTAGTGACGAGTATCTACATTGTTGTTCTCTAGTGACGAGTATCTACATTGTTGTTCTCTAGTGACGAGTATCTACATTGTTGTTCTCTAGTGACGAGTATCTACATTGCTGTTCTCTAGTGACGAGTACCTACATTGTTGTTCTCTAGTGACGAGTACCTACATTGTTGTTCTCTAGTGACGAGTATCGACATTGCTGTTCTCTAGTGACGAGTACCTACATTGTTGTTCTCTAGTGACGAGTACCTACATTGTTGTTCTCTAGTGAGTGACGAGTAGTGACGAGTATCTACATTGCTGTTCTCTAGTGACGAGTACCTACATTGTTGTTCTCTAGTGACGAGTACCTACATTGTTGTTCTCTAGTGACGAGTACCTACATTGTTGTTCTCTAGTGACGAGTATCTACATTGTTGTTCTCTAGTGACGAGTACCTACATTGTTGTTCTCTAGTGACGAGTATCTACATTGCTGTTCTCTAGTGACGAGTACCTACATTGTTGTTCTCTAGTGACGAGTATCTACATTGTTGTTCTCTAGTGACGAGTATCTACATTGTTGTTCTCTAGTGACGAGTACCTACATTGTTGTTCTCTAGTGACGAGTACCTACATTGTTGTTCTCTAGTGACGAGTATCTACATTGTTGTTCTCTAGTGACGAGTATCTACATTGTTGTTCTCTAGTGACGAGTACCTACATTGTTGTTCTCTAGTGACGAGTATCTACATTGTTGTTCTCTAGTGACGAGTACCTACATTGTTGTTCTCTAGTGACGAGTACCTACATTGTTGTTCTCTAGTGACGAGTACCTACATTGTTGTTCTCTAGTGACGAGTATCTACATTGTTGTTCTCTAGTGACGAGTACCTACATTGTTGTTCTCTAGTGACGAGTACCTACATTGTTGTTCTCTAGTGACGAGTATCTACATTGTTGTAATCTAGTGACGAGTATCTACATTGTTGTTCTATAGTGACGAGTATCTACATTGCTGTTCTCTAGTGACGAGTACCTACATTGTTGTTCTCTAGTGACGAGTATCGACATTGCTGTTCTCTAGTGACGAGTACCTACATTGTTGTTCTATAGTGACGATAACCTACATTGATGAATCCCTTTTCTTCGTCCTCCTTGGAAATCTTGCAAATGAAGACGATGGGGATGAAGATGATGGATGAGAGTGAGAGAAGCCAGCCTAGAGCCTCGGCCCATGGAGGATACACGTAAGCATCGTAGGTAATTGGGGAGTAGTCAACGAACGAGAATACCAGGATAAACTGGGGAGGTAAACAAAATAGCAAGATTGTTATTTACAATACCACATTCCTCTGACAGAAACCTTGACAATTCACCACCCTATCACTACCCCATAGAACTCACCACCTTAACACTACCCCATACAACTCACCACCCTAACACTACCCCATACAACTCACCACCCTAACACTACCCCATACAACTCACCACCCTAACACTCACCACCACCCTAAGACTACCCCATACAACTCACCACCCTAACACTACCCCATACAACTCACCACCCTAACACTACCCCATACAACTCACCACCCTAACACTACCCCATACAACTCACCACCCTAACAATACCCCATAGAACACACCACCCTAACACTACCCCATACAACTCACCACCCTAACACTACCCCAGACAACACACCATCCTAACACTACCCCAGACAACTCACCACCCTAACACTACCCCAGACAACTCACCACCCTAACACTACCCCATACAACTCACCACCCTAACACTACCCCATACAACTCACCACCCTACCACTACCCCATAGAACACACCACCCTAACACTACCCCATACAACTCACCACCCTAACACTACCCCATACAACTCACCACCCTAACACTACCCCATACAACTCACCACCCTAACACTACCCCAGACAATACACCATCCTAACACTACCCCAGACAACTCACCACCCTAACACTACCCCAGACAACTCACCACCCTAACACTACCCCATACAACTCACCACCCTAAGACTACCCCATACAACTCACCACCCTAACACTACCCCATACAACTCACCACCCTAACACTACCCCATACAACTCACCACCCTAACACTACCCCATACAACTCACCACCCTAACACTACCCCAGACAACTCACCACCCTAACACTACCCCATACAACTCACCACCCTAACACTACCCCATACAACTCACCACCCTAACACTACCCCATACAACTCACCACCCTAACACTACCCCATACAACTCACCACCCTAACACTACCCCAGACAACTCACCACCCTAACACTACCCCATACAACTCACCACCCTAACACTACCCCATACAACTCACCACCCTAAGACTACCCCATACAACTCACCACCCTAACACTACCCCAGACAACTCACCACCCTAACACTACCCCATACAACTCACCACCCTAACACTACCCCATACAACTCACCACCCTAACACTACCCCATACAACTCACCACCCTAACACTACCCCATACAACACACCACCCTAACACTACCCCAGACAACTCACCACCCTAACACTACCCCAGACAACTCACCACCCTAACACTACCCCATACAACTCACCACCCTAACACTACCCCATACAACTCACCACCCTACCACTACCCCATAGAACACACCACCCTAACACTACCCCATACAACTCACCACCCTAACACTACCCCATACAACTCACCACCCTAACACTACCCCATACAACTCACCACCCTAACACTACCCCATACAACTCACCACCCTAACACTACCCCATACAACTCACCACCCTAACACTACCCCAGACAACTCACCACCCTAACACTACCCCATACAACTCACCACCCTAACACTACCCCATACAACTCACCACCCTAACACTACCCCATACAACTCACCACCCTAACACTACCCCATACAACTCACCACCCTAACACTACCCCATACAACTCACCACCCTAACACTACCCCATACAACTCACCACCCTAACACTACCCCATACAACTCACCACCCTAACACTACCCCATACAACTCACCACCCTAACACTACCCCATACAACTCACCACCCTAACACTACCCCATACAACTCACCACCCTAACACTACCCCATACAACTCACCACCCTAACACTACCCCATACAACTCACCACCCTAACACTACCCCATACAACTCACCACCCTAACACTACCCCAGACAACTTATAACCCTTATACTACCCTTAGACAACTTACCACCATGCCTGCTGGACTGATACCTAACCAGCATATCTTCCACCATATTGAAGGTCGGTGGCCCTGCATAACTGTTATGTCACTCAGGAATCTGTTAATGCCTGAAACCACAGTAAAATCACTGATGCATTACATCAATATACAGCAGATTTTTTTCTATGGTGAATGATAAAATAATTAAAAAAATTGTGTTTAAATGCCTAATCATGACACTTGGTATAGAAACATTTCGTGCGTGATATCCGGTGTTCTATACAGTAATAAATATACTGTTTACCTTGAGAACACAGTCAGAGGTCCCAGGTTCGAATCCTACAGAAGGCATTGAAATAGATAATGACTGCTTTTACATAAGCTACATAACTATAGTATAATGTCTATGACATAATTAAGAGGACGAGACATTCTAAATCCGAACACGATGTATTGTCAGAATGAAGGGTTAGTAAGCTGAAGATGTTTTACTTGCACTACTTGCCTCCCGGAAGTGATCAAACCGCTGCAATATCTGTATATGCAAACTAAATTATCAACGATGCATACCACATATGCTGGAGACTCTGTGTATGGTTATTTGCAGCAGTGTAGCTAAATACAATTCTCACTATGGATTAGAACGTGATTTGCTCACTTCGGGAAAAAATAGTGAATACCACAATTAAGATAATAAAATCACGTCAACTTACCGTAAATGAAGTTAATGACCATGACCTCAGTCAGGCCGATGACCAGAAGTGACCATGACCCCACGTAATGGTCAAGTAACTGCAGCCAGTACATCCCACCCTACAGCACATCCAAACAGCAATTACATTTGATACAAACGATATCAGTAGACCTGTTATATACGATTAATACTTTTTACAAACGCTTTCAAATTAACCAAATAATACGACGAGATTTGATATTAAAAAATCTTGCCCCGGGTGAGGATCGAACTCACGACCTTCAGATCGCTCTGCTATTATGTGATTATGAGACTGACGCGCTACCTACTGCGCTACCGAGGCACGTGCCGAAGCACGTGCAGGTGATAGTCACGGCGCGTGTAAGTCATTTTACACTACATATATCAGGGATATAGGGAATATATATATATATGTACATATATAAAGTATATGACTTCCTGGTTGTCAGACATTCATTATATTACTTCCTGGTTGTCATGTCTTGTTAAGAGTTTATCAAACACTGAACCCCTCCCATGCTTTAGCTACCAACGCCAAGTCTTATGTCATAAACCTTAACTGTGATGCGGCATAGTCTTCAAATGTCGATATTTGAAATACAACTTAGCCGTAAAAAATGCTAATGCTTTTGTAATGAGCTAGACACAACGTTAACAAGTTTCCGACTTCCCGGTTCATGTAAGATATTTATAAATTTCTCCGACATCTTCCTTGTCGGAGTCCCGGTCAGACCAATCTTCCTGACCTCAAAACATATATATCAAATGAAATGTAAAGTAATGCAATATACAGTCAATCTTTCATCATTTATCTTATCAATTTCGACACGTGACATTTACAATTTGTAAGAAGATTTCATTGTTTCCTCGAGATTTGAAATGGGAAATCCGGGTATGACGGGTAGGGAACGATATACTTACAGAAGTAGTGATAGGTAAGCCCAACAGGAAACACACAATACACACAGCCAGGATCACAAACGACTTTTTTGGTCGGAGTGATGGGAAGTAATCTGTGAAGCCTGTCAGCACTGTCTCCAGCATAGCAAACTGTGGACATAACGGTAAAGTACAACACACACTGTCTCCAGCATAGCAAACTGTGGACATAACGGTAAAGTACAACACACACTGTCTCCAGCATAGCAAACTGCGGACATAACGATAAAGTACAACACACACTGTCTCCAGCATAGCAAACTGTGGACATAACGATAAAGTACAACACACACTGTCTCTAGCATAGCAAACTGTGGACATAACGGTAAAGTACAACACACACTGTCTCCAGCATAGCAAACTGTGGACATAACGATTAAGTACAACACACACTGTCTCCGGCATAGCAAACTGTGGACATAACGGTAAAGTACAACACACACTGTCTCCAGCATAGCAAACTGTGGACATAACGATAAAGTACAACACACACCGTCTCCAGCATAGCAAACTGTGGACATAACGGTAAAGTACAACACACACCGTCTCCAGCATAGCAAACTGTGGACATAACGGTAAAGTACAACACACACTTTCTCCGGCATAGCAAACTGTGGACATAACGGTAAAGTACAACACACACTGTCTCCGGCATAGCAAACTGTGGACATAACGGTAAAGTACAACACACACCGTCTCCAGCATAGCAAACTGTGGACATAACGGTAAAGTACAACACACACTGTCTCCAGCATAGCAAACTGTGGACATAACGGTAAAGTACAACACACACTGTCTCCAGCATAGCAAACTGTGGACATAACGGTAAAGTACAACACACACTGTCTCCGGCATAGCAAACTGTGGACATAACGGTAAAGTACAACACACACTGTCTCCAGCATAGCAAACTGTGGACATAACGGTAAAGTACAACACACACTGTCTCCAGCATAGCAAACTGTGGACATAACGGTAAAGTACAACACACACTGTCTCTAGCATAGCAAACTGTGGACATAACGGTAAAGTACAACACACACTGTCTCCAGCATAGCAAACTGTGGACATAACGGTAAAGTACAACACACACTGTCTCCAGCATAGCAAACTGTGGACATAACGATAAAGTACAACACACACTGTCTCCAGCATAGCAAACTGTGGACATAACGGTAAAGTACAACACACACTGTCTCCAGCATAGCAAACTGTGGACATAACGATAAAGTACAACACACACTGTCTCCAGCATAGGAAACTGTGGACATAACGGTAAAGTACAACACACACTGTCTCCAGCATAGCAAACGGTGGACATAACGGTAAAGTACAACACACACTTTCTCCAGCATAGCAAACTGTGGACATAACGGTAAAGTACAACACACACTTTCTCCAGCAGAGCAAACTGTGGACATAACGTTAACATTAACATAAATGAACCAAGCGACTTGGTCGGCCTCTGGTATCGTGTGTAATGACAGTGATGGTATAAATAATTGAGGTCATAAAGATCAATGTTTGTGCAAATTTTCAATTGCTGCCTTTTAAAAAAGACTTTCAAAGCAACACTGACACTATCCAGTACCAATCTGACCTGTCTCAAAGTCTACAGCTGAGAAATAATAAAGCGTGTTCTCATTTTTTACTTACTCCTTTTATTTTTAACCAAGTTCTGAAAAAAACTTGGGCCTCTATGAAGGCAAAGGTTGTATTGAAACTATTCTAAATTGTAAAAATCAAAATAGGGAATCGTATTTTTTTTTTTTTTTTTTTTGTAAATAAAATTTCGACCTTATTATAAACTCTTCATTTATGCTACACTTAAAGTCTACAGATAACCTAGAAATCTTAAGTTCATAATAACTGTCAACTAGACTCGAAACTATTTCCTCACAAACATGAACCATGCAAATAATTGATGGTGGAGTAAGAGATTGCCTGAAGGATCGTTAAAAGTCAGCTCCTGCAGGAAACGAAGAAAACAATAGGCTGGTTGGTGGGGCATGAAAGTGAAGCCCCCCTACCCGATTCAGACGTACGATGAACATTGGCTGTGCTCTATCTACGGACGTTATGCAGTTAGCGTGATGCAGGTATCGATGATGAAGCAGAAGACGCATATCTTCCGGAACATCTGGTCTTATCTCCATTTTTTTCAGAAGTCTCTCATGCAAGTCTTTCTTTTGATAATACTTCCCCCTAGTTTTAAGGGGTATTAAGGATTCTACTTTCGGAATCACTTCTGTTATGATATTTCAACTTCTGTTTACAAGGCACACGTGGTCGTCAGGAGGGAAATCCCTACACTGTGATATAATTGCGACAGTCTACGATATCACGTGACATCTAACAATATTCCAACTTCTGTTTACAAGGCACACGTGGTTGTCGGTAGGAAATCCCTACACTGTGTGATATAATTGCGACAATCTGCAATACCATGTGACATCTAAATGAGGACGACGAAGGAATGCTGAAATATGGTTTATTTTCTGTACGATTCCCAAACTTTTTATACGTGCATTAGTGTGATTCTCATTAACGTACATCTGAAAGGTGGAAGCCAAGCTTATTTCTGCACTTCAAGTAAAGAATAACGGAGAAAGTTTGTAAGTCAGGTAACTATGACAACGCAAGTTGCTATATCAAACTTTCCGATCTCGGGGCTATTTGAGGACCATAAAACATCAGTAATGTTGACGGCTTTCCACTTTTAAATACATTCATGTCATTAGGAAACAGAACTGCGAAACACTCTGAATGTCTAAAACATGCACAATGTGCTAAAACATTATTGTTTCCGTTTCCACAGGGGGGAACCTAAGGGAATTACAGAATAAAGACTCTAAGTGACCCATACCTCACTGTCCAGTCCGAGAGTAATCAGCATGAAGAAGAACAAAAGTGACCACAGCGTCGCTGGGGGTAAATTGTTCACCGCTTCTGGGTACACCACGAAGGCTAATCCCGCACCTAAATATATCACAAGTAATGTAAAATCCAACAGGTAATAATGTTAAATGTTAGTGTTAGGTCAGAGTAAATAATTCCTTATATCTGTCATCATTACAACACTGTCCAGCCTAATTCCTTATGTCTGTCATCATCACAACATTGTCCAGCCTAATTCCTTATATCTATCATCACAACACTGTCCAGCCTAATTCCTTATATCTGTCATCATCACAACATTGTCCAGCCTAATTCCTTATATCTATCATCATCACAACATTGTCCAGCCTAATTCCTTATATCTATCATCATCACAACATTGTCCAGCCTAATTCCTTATATCTATCATCACAACACTGTCCAGCCTAATTCCTTATATCTATCATCACAACACTGTCCAGCCTAATTCCTTATATCTATCATCATCACAACACTGTCCAGCCTAATTCCTTATATCTATCATCACAACACTGTCCAGCCTAATTCCTTATATCTATCATCACAACACTGTCCAGCCTAATTCCTTATATCTATCATCATCATAACATTGTCCAGCCTAATTCCTTATATCTATCATCATAACATTGTCCAGCCTAATTCCTTATATCTATCATCACAACACTGTCCAGCCTAATTCCTTATATTTATCATCATCACAACACTGTCCAGCCTAATTCCTTATATCTATCATCATCATAACATTGTCCAGCCTAATTCCTTATATCTATCATCATAATTCCTTATATCTATCATCATGTCCAGCCTAATTCCTTATATCTATCATCACAACATTGTCCAGCCTAATTCCTTATATCTATCATCATCAACACTGTCCAGCCTAATTCCTTATATCTATCATCATCCTTATATCTATCACATCACAACATGTCCAGCCTAATTCCTTATATCTATCATCACAACACTGTCCAGCCTAATTCCTTATATCTATCATCATCATAACATTGTCCAGCCTAATTCCTTATATCTATCATCATAACATTGTCCAGCCTAATTCCTTATATCTATCATCACAACACTGTCCAGCCTAATTCCTTATATCTATCATCACAACACTGTCCAGCCTAATTCCTTATATCTATCATCATCACAACATTGTCCAGCCTAATTCCTTATATTTATCATCATTACAACATTGTCCAGCCTAATTCCTTATATCTACCAGGACCCATAACACTGTCCAGCCTAATTCCTTATATTTATTATCATCACAACATTGTCCAGCCTAATTCCTTATATCTATCATCACAACACTGTCCAGCCTAATTCCTTATATCTACCAGGATCACAACACTGTCCAGCCTAATTCCTTATATCTATCATCATCATCATCATAACACTGTCCAGCCTAATTCCTTATATCTATCATCACAACACTGTCCAGCCTAATTCCTTATATCTACCAGGATCACAACACTGTCCAGCCTAATTCCTTATACCTATTATCACAATACTGTCCAGCCTAATTCCTTATATCTATCATCACAACACTGTCCAGCCTAATTCCTTATACCTATCCATATCTATCATCATCCAGCCTAATTCCTTATATCTACCAGGATCACAACACTGTCCAGCCTAATTCCTTATATCTACCAGGATCATAACACTGTCTAGCCTTATTCCTTATATCTATCATCATCATCATAACACTGTCCAGCCTAATTCCTTATATCTATCATCACAACACTGTCCAGCCTAATTCCTTATACCTATCATCATCATAACACTGTCCAGCCTAATTCCTTATATCTATCCAGGATCAGCCTAATTCCTTATATCTACACTGTCCAGCCTAATTCCTTATACAACACTGTCCTATTCCTTATCACAGCATCATAACACTGTCCAGCCTAATTCCTTATATCTATCATCACAACACTGTCCAGCCTAATTCCTTATATCTATCATCACAACACTGTCCAGCCTAATTCCTTATATCTACCAGGAACACAACACTGTCCAGCCTAATTCCTTATACCTATTATCACAATACTGTCCAGCCTAATTCCTTATACCTATTAACACTGTCCAGCCTAATTCCTTATACCTATCATCATCATAACACTGTCCAGCCTAATTCCTTATATCTATCATCACAACACTGTCCAACCTAATTCCTTATATCTACCAGGATCATAACACTGTCCAGCCTAATTCCTTATATCTATCATCACAACACTGTCCAGCCTAATTCCTTATATCTATCATCACAACACTGTCCAGCCTAATTCCTTATATCTATCATCACAACACTGTCCAGCCTAATTCCTTATATCTACCAGGATCACAACACTGTCCAGCCTAATTCCTTATACCTATCATCACAACATTGTCCAGCCTAATTCCTTATATCTATCCTCATCACAACACTGTCCAGCCTAATTCCTTATATCTACCAGGATCACAACATTGTCCAGCCTAATTCCTTATACCTATTATCACAACACTGTCCAGCCTAATTCCTTATACCTATCATCATCATAACACTGTCCAGCCTAATTCCTTATATCTACCAGGATCATAACACTGTCCAGCCTAATTCCTTATATCTAACAGGATCACGACACTGTCCAGCCTAATTCCTTATATCTACCAGGATCACAACACTGTCCAGCCTAATTCCTTATATCTATCATTATCACAACAATGTCCAGCTGAATTCCTTATATCTACCAGGATCACAACACTGTCCAGCCTAATTCCTTATATCTATCATCATCATAACACTGTCCAGCCTAATTCCTTATATCTACCAGGATCACAACACTGTCCAGCCTAATTCCTTACACCTATCATCACAACACTGTCCAGCCTAATTCCTTATACCTATCATCATCATAACACTGTCCAGCCTAATTCCTTATATCTATCATCACAACACTGTCCAGCCTAATTCCTTATACCTATCATCATCATAACACTGTCCAGCCTAATTCCTTATATCTATCATCACAACACTGTCCAGCCTAATTCCTTATATCTATCATCATCACAACACTGTCAAGCATAATGCCTTATATATCTAAATCATAATATTGGACTTATTCCCAAAATATTTTATTTACAATATAAATTTCCTTGTCAACAAATCAATTTTCTTGCGGAAATAAGATAAAATGGCCCTTTCCCTGAAAAGTGCAAACAAGAATATGATGATAGTGTATGATTCTCTGTAGAATAAAGACACGTATATTTGATTATAGAGGAAAAAATCACTTATCCTTGCTCCATAGCACTATATAGTCATGGTTTAACATCAGTGTTAAGCTTGTTTTCCTATAACTAGGATGTTTTAAAACATGTTCAGTTTTAAACTAAGTGGATGTCGCAATAAGCATGTGTCGTGGAGTAAGTGATGAATCGACCAGAAGTACCTACCACTTCTGGCTACATCCTGAACGCCAACACCTAGCTGACCCGCCATGTATCCAAGGTAGGAGAAAACAACAAATCCGCCAAATATACTCGTCAATCCATCTCCTAGCGATACGATGATGGCGTCCCTGTAACACGAAGGTTGTTTGGTGAAAAAGAGAGAACATTTTGAATAAACAACAATATTGTGACACCTCCATAGCAAGCATTTCGTTAGTAAATATCGTGACACCTCCACACCAAGCATTTCGTCAGTAAATGTCGTGACACCTCCACACCAAGCATTTCGTCAGTAAATGTCGTGACACCTCCACACCACGCATTTCGTCAGTAAATGTCGTGACACCTCCATACTAAGCATTTCGTTAGTAAATGTCGTGACACCTCCATACCAAGCATTTCGTCAGTAAATGTCGTGACACCTCCACACAAAGCATTTCGTCAGTAAATGTCGTGACACCTCCATACCAAGCATTTCGTTAGTAAATGTCGTGACACCTCCATACCAAGCATTTCGTTAGTAAATATCGTGACACCGCCATACAAAGCATTTCGTTAGTAAATGTTGTGACACCTCCATACCAAGCATTTCGTCAGTAAATGTCGTGACACCTCCACACCACGCATTTCGTCAGTAAATGTCGTGACACCTCCATACTAAGCATTTCGTTAGTAAATGTCGTGACACCTTCATACCAAGCATTTCGTCAGTAAATGTCGTGACACCTCCATACAAAGCATTTCGTCAGTAAATGTCGTGACACCTCCATACAAAGCATTTCGTCAGTAAATGTTGTGACACCTTCATACCAAGAATTACGTTAGTAAATATTGTGAAGACTCACCACAATATGTTGTTATGGAATCGGTTATAGCTAGCCAGAGCGATCAGACCTCCCCATCCAGGCCCGAGTGAGTAAAACACCTGTACGGCACCGTCTCGCCACACCTAGCCACAATAGATATAGGCAAACATTGTTAGAATCATATTTCACATAATCAGTACATAGTTGTTACAGATGGTTTGACCAGTCACTGACTGACACTGCAACAATTCCTATATCTTTGTCCAGATGTACGGTTATATACCCTGTTTTAGAAAAGTATATCATTATAGAATTACATTAGAGATTTATCACACATCAGCACCTCCCCGTCAGTGTTACAACCATTACATGGACGGCCTTATAACGACACGTCCACAGGATTGGCTAGACATTCCAGTTATTACAATGGAGACTGCATGGCTTCATGGAATCATATGTATTGTGACAATACAGAGAAGTTATTGATAAGTAGTATTTTACAATAGTTCTTCTCCTCTTTGCCTATGAGAGACTCTCGTCAACATTTTTTATTTGACCTAGCCCCTGAATAATTCTTAGGATTCGTGTCAATAATCACAAATTAAATAGGTCTTTTGCTTTACAACTTGCATTCAATAAGACGTAATTCTGTGTTGAGAATATGTGTAGTGTACCATTACAAGAGGAGAAAGTAGATGATAGGAAAAAAGCTACATGTAGTTTATTAAGGAAGTATACGTGCTTGTCGCGTTCGTTTGCTCCAAGAAGTAGCAACTTCAAATCCATGTTAAAATTTTAATCCAGATTTAATACAACACGGGATTTTCACTAAAATCAGTGCGTTGTTAAATTAGCCTATGACTACAAGTCTGTACCATTATGGATGGATGGAATCGATATAACTGAACAAATTAAGCCAGCGTGGTCATTATGGAAGTCGTAGAGGCAGTTTATGGGTGTAGCGACAACAGTTTTCACAAAAAACGAGTAAGGTTAGATGTAATCTCGTGTAAGTAGCAACTTGATATCTCATTCACAAAAGTTGGCCAGAAAAAACAGGTCTGTTTAACGCCAATGAAAATTCTAAAATCTCTTATTTTGCTTTATAATTAAGATCTTGCTTTCGTTTTCGACCAATTACATTTACGTTATAACCTGGCACCTTGCAAGTAAATATTTACTTCAGAGAAACAGCCAACTACAATGTACGTCTCGATTGAGACCATAGCTGTCTAATAAAGGAACCGGAACACCGCTTACCTTGGCGTCTAGAAGTTTCTCAAACTTTGGGACGATGTAAAAATAAATGCCCTCCGATGCGTTTGGTAGGGTCACTCCTCGGACGAACAGGATGATGAGGACCACGTATGGGAAGAGGGCGGTGAAGTAGACGACCTGTGTGAGAGAAGATGTGTGTTGGTTAATGTTCCACAGAAAATATTTGTATGGGAGAGGGCGGTGAGGTAGACGACCTGTGTGAGAGAAGATGTGTGGTGGTTAATGTTCCACAGAAAATATTTGTATGGAAGAGGGCGGTGAGGTAGACGAGATGTGTGGTGGTTAATGTTCCACAGAAAATATTTGTATGGAAGAGGGCGGTGAGGTAGACGAGATGTGTGGTAGTTAATGTTTTACAGAAAATATTTGTATGGAAGAGGGCGGTGAGGAATAAGGACTAATCTCTCTTCTGATTCGCAACACACATATTGTGTTTAAAACAACATATTTCAAGAAGAATTGTTTATTGTCTCTGCTGTCGTACCTTGCCCGTGGTTTTAATGCCTTTGATTAAGCATAGGAAACACAGTAACCAGGCCCCGAATAGGGACAATGTCAACTGCCACCGGGGAGGCCCCATGTCGTCGATACCAGAACTGATGCCGAGAACGTAGTTACTGAAACAAGAAACAACTTAAGGTCTTACGTGGTTGGATGACATTAAGTTATGTTTTTCAGGCAATGCTGCTAGATATAAAAGCAAACGCAGGGATAACCATGTGTAGGTCTAGCAATAAATTTCAGGATTAAATTATGGTTTAATAAAAGGTAAATAAATACCTTCCACGGGGTAACAACACAGAATCCTTATAACTGTCAGTAAACATGTCCTTACAAAAACTGTGTTACGATAGAGACTACTCAAGGATTGTTATATGTATGTCACGGACACTCCGGGTGATCTCAAAGTCTGATACAGTGACGTTACGTCATCATTTCGTAAATTATATTCATTTGAAAGGCAATTGACGTTACGTCATTATGTTGTGACTAACATTTATTTTAGAGAAAACCAGCGGTGTTATGTCACTACAATACGTTAATTACACTTTGTCATGATTCATTGAAATCGTATTTCTCTAACCACATGGCGTGTTACGTCGATATGACGTCAGTAAACTTACTTCCAGTACTCTTCTGAGGGTGTAATTCTCTGACGGCCCGTGGCGTTGGTGAAGTAAGTAGTGTTCCAGAGCCCCACAAACGTTTCCTTGTTGTAACACGTACCGTTACTGTACTTAACCCCCTCGGCCACAGTACAGTTCACTTTAGGTAGCTTAAGGCTGCAATCTGTCGGTTATGTTTTCATCCAATAGGCAATATATATGTTTATGATACATGTTTATATGTATAATTTTTACGCCATTCTAAAGGCAAATTTATAATCGTTTCAATATCTATTAAATTCATATTAAAAAAATCACGCCAAGTTTTTTTCCTTCATAGTCCACGAAATTTGAGCGAATACAATTTAAAGCTTAAAGCTACGCAATTCAATGCTGGGATTATTATCAAAATCAAATTGATTAATCACATCACGAAGTAGTCAGTTACATTTCACATCATACCTTGTGAATTCCAGGGGTTTTCGCAGTTACTCCAAGGAAGGGAACTCGTAAATGAGGCAAAAAAGTAAAGGATGGCCCAGGAAACGATCATGTTGTAGTAAAGGGTCACAATTCCGGAAATGATTACCATAGCGACACCAAGTCCTGCAACCGGAAGTATTCGATTCACGCCGTTTACATAGTAAGTTGTTATGCAATGGGTTTTGAAAATTATTCGTACGTATCTTTTTCCGAACCTTTCTTTAATATTTACCTTGAAAGAGTGGGGAAAATCCCCAGCAGGTGAGTGGTCCACAGCTAGAAAACTGTCCGATACAGGTCTCTAAATAGAAAAGGGGAATTCCCACCACCAACAACATGATGACGTAAGGGATAAGGAAAGCCCCGCCGCCATTTTTGTAGCAGAGGTAGGGGAAGCGCCAGATGTTGCCGAGCCCTACAGAATACCCCAGCATAGTCAACAGGAAGTCAAAACGCCCCGTCCAGTTCCCACGCTCCTCGTTTTCATCCTCTCCGTACACCTGGGTATGGTCACTTCCGGCGATTGTCGTCCGACTTCTCTTCCTGTCTGATTTACTATCAGATTTTGTAGTGGCCTAAGAGATATTACAAACCTTTAATTGTAAATGGAAGTTATCAGTAACATGCATTCAGAGATTGAATGTTACAGATAATATGTAGAATGTATAGGAAACGAGAACATTGTCGTCACTATCATACAAACAGATGCATTTCTCGAGTCTTGGAGAATATTTAGTATTTTCCCTCTAGCTAGAAATATCTGTCGATAATCAATAGTTACTGATTTGACACATGACCTACTTGATGATCCTTACAGACACTAGTGGTTATAATTCTTTATATGAACTGGGTTGTCTAATAATTTTAACTCTTCCATACTCGGTCAGTACTTAGTGTAAGGTTTGTTCCGTACCGTTCCTGTTGAAGTATGTGTCACGTTTAAGACATTATATCTGCTTTTCATTTGTTTTTTGATTTTTTTGACGTTACGATTACTCAAATTGTTTGATGTTTTTTTTCAGTTTGTGTTTTTATTCTCTTGTGAAAATTTGAAGGGATATTTTGTAGATTAGAATTATTTTGTATCTAGTCGATAGATCGGAGGTTTGCTTTGTAAAAAAGTTCCAGAAAACCAGCTGTACACAGCTAATCTCATAGGAAGTTAGTGGGATTTGTTGTGTATAATGTATTCTAACCACCTTGAATTTCCACAATGTCATAAAACGCTCGGTGCGCTCGCTGCTACCTACTTTTCAAGTAATCTATTGGTTCTATTGTTATTAAGCAATTAATTAAGTTTTATGCGTTGATCGTATTTAAATCTATTCGTATAATTCGATCGATCGTGTTGAGTAAATAAAATGTAGGTACATGGGAGATAACTCGTGTTTTTTTTGTTTTTGTGTTGTTGTTTCAACATGTTCCGTATTTCATAGAAAGACATCACAAATTAATCGAATTTGTTTATAAATAGTCATAAACGAGATGTTTGACATACTCTGTTAAATGTGCTAAAAATGTCCACTCTAGTTTGATTGATGTCGTCACATCATATAAGACAAACCTTTGAAATAGCATCTAGATCAGGTGTAACGTGATTTTTCGGAACGCTATTCTGTTCTGGGGTTTTGATGATGTAGATCCCCTTGTCCACAGAGTTGAGAAATTCCTTAGGTGATTCGGGCGTCGTGACGTCATGATAATCTTTGGAGATGTCGTCAGGAACCGGTGATCGGCGGAACAGTTCAAGATCATCATACCGGTCCTCCTACACGATAGAGTGGAACATTATATGACATTTTACAGATAAATATAGAGAAATATGAGACCGGTAAAGGATATGTATTGGACAATAGCACCTCCACACACACACACGCGCGCGCACACGCACGAACGCACGCATTCGCACACGCACATACAACAAAATATATATCCCACCCACCATTCCAACTCAATACATGTACTGTTGAAACCACATCATGGTATGTAGAGAACTTTCAAATATAATCTGTTGAAAACCAACAATGGTAAATACAGTTGTTACTGACATTTTTATCATCTTATTAATTCAGTCGGGATGAAAGCACGCCAATCACTGTTGCTAGCATCACATGGTGTAGGCATGAACGCTATTTGGAAAACAAGAGAATTATCATAGAAACGTGTTACCACAGCTAGAGCCGGGAACTGTTTTACACGTGTTAGCTCAGCTAGATCCGGGAACTGTTTTATACGTGTTAGCCCAGCTAGGTCCGGGAACTGTTTTACACGTGTTAGCTCAGCTAGGTCCGGGAACTGTTTCACACGTGTTAACTCAGCTAGATCCGGGAACTGTTTTATACGCGTTAGCTCAGCTAGGTCCGGGAACTGTTTTACACGTGTTAGCTCAGCTAGGTCCGGGAACTGTTTTACACGTGTTAGCTCAGCTAGAATCAGGAACTGTTTCACACGTGTTAGCACAGCTAGAACCGAGAACTGTTTTACACGTGTTACCACAGCTAGAACCGCGAACTGTTTTACACGTGTTAGCTCAGCTAGAACCGCGAACTGTTTTACACATGTTACCACAGCTAGAACCGAGAACTGTTTTACACGTGTTAGCTCAGCCAGAATCAGGAACTGTTTCACACGTGTTAGCTCAGCTAGAACCGCGAACTGTTTTACACATGTTACCACAGCTAGAACCGAGAACTGTTTTATACGTGTTAGCTCAGCTAGAACCGGGAAATGTTTTACACGTGCTAACTCAGCTAGAACCGGGAACTGTTTTACACGTGTTAGCTCAGCTAGAACCAGGAACTGTTTAACACGTGTTAACTCAGCTAGAACCGGGAACTGTTTTACACGTGTTAACTCAGCTAGAACCGGGAACTGTTTTACACGTGCTAACTCAGCTAGAACCGGGAACTGTTTTACACGTGTTAGCTCAGCTAGAACCGGGAACTGTTTTACACGTGTTAACTCAGCTAGAACCGGGAACTGTTTTACACGTGTTAACTCAGCTAGAACCGGGAACTGTTTTACACATGTTAACTCAGCTAGAACCGGGAACTGTTTTACACGTGTTAGCTCAGCTAGGTCCGGGAACTGTTTTACACGTGTTAGCTCAGCTAGAACCAAGAACTGTTTAACACGTGTTAACTCAGCTAGAACCGGGAACTGTTTTACACGTGCTAACTCAGCTAGAACCGGGACCTGTTTTACACGTGTTAGCTCAGCTAGAACCGGGAACTGTTTTACACGTGTTAACTCAGCTAGAACCGGGAACTGTTTTACACGTGTTAACTCAGCTAGAACCGGGAACTGTTTTACACATGTTAACTCAGCTAGAACCGGGAACTGTTTTACACGTGTTAGCTCAGCTAGGTCCGGGAACTGTTTTACACGTGTTAGCTCAGCTAGAACCAGGAACTGTTTCACACGTGTTAGCACAGCTAGAACCGAGAACTGTTTTACACGTGTTAGCACAGCTAGAACCGAGAACTGTTTTACACGTGTTAGCTCAGCTAGAACCGCGAACTGTTTTACACATGTTACCACAGCTAGAACCGAGAACTGTTTTATACGTGTTAGCTCAGCTAGAACCGGGAAATGTTTTACACGTGCTAACTCAGCTAGAACCGGGAACTGTTTTACACGTGTTAGCTCAGCTAGAACCAGGAACTGTTTAACACGTGTTAACTCAGGTAGAACCGGGAACTGTTTTACACGTGTTAACTCAGCTAGAACCGGGAACTGTTTTACACGTGTTAACTCAGCTAGAACCGGGAACTGTTTTACACGTGTTAACTCAGCTAGAACCGGGAATTGTTTTACACGTGTTAACTCAGCTAGAACCGAGAACTGTTTTACACGTGTTAGCTCAGCCAGAATCAGGAACTGTTTCACACGTGTTAGCTCAGCTAGAACCGGGAACTGTTTTACACGTGTTAGCTCAGCTAGAACCGGGAACTGTTTTACACGTGTTAGCTCAGCTAGGTCCGGGAACTGTTTTACACGTGTTAGCTCAGCTAGAACCGGGAACTGTTTTACACGTGTTACTACAGCTAGAACCGGGAACTGTTTTACACGTGTTAACTCAGCTAGAACCGGGAATTGTTTTACACGTGTTAACTCAGCTAGAACCGGGAACTGTTTTACACGTGTTAGCTCAGCTAGAACCGGGAACTGTTTTACACGTGTTAGCTCAGCTAGAACCGGGAACTGTTTTACACGTGTTACTACAGCTAGATCCGGGAACTGTTTTACACGTGTTAGCTCAGCTAGAACTGAGAACTGTTTTACATGTGTTAGCGCAGTTAGAACTGAGAACTGTTTTATACGTGTTAGCTCAGCTAGAGCCGAGAACTGTTTTATACATGTCAACACCATAATGATGACGCTGATGTCCACTTAGTTTCGAGAACGAATGTGTATATGTGCAACACCCATGTGTACACAGCACCAATAACAATATCGCAATTATTAGTAGGGACATCGCGACAATGTACGTACATTTACGGGTTCGTGCTGATACAGCACTGGAAACGTGAACGCGCGTGCTCGCAAAACTCTGCGCAAACGGTAACGCACGTGCTCGCGCTGTATTAGCACGTGTGTACTACATAAGTATACATAGGTGATAATGTCTTCCGTTTCCGATTTGTAAAGTTGCACATGTATCCCTCATGTTCCCCTCATGTTCCCCTCATTCAAGAACATTGACCTCGGCGACCTACATCGTTCCACTGGTCAGTTCTCGTGCGACTAACGACATCCCGATTAACACACATGTACATTTATAGCTGGTGATTACACAGACGTGGACCGACATCGATCGACTGCCGTTGTTGTGTTATACAAAGTGCATTGACATGCTGCCTTTGTTTTGTTATAATTGTGTAACTCTGAATCACGCAAAATACAGTTGTGTAGATACAATGTAAGCGGTCTATCTAGAAATATTTTAGAGTTTGACCGACCGTCAATTACTCTCTGTTATCAATATATATATATATATTTTAATATGGGAACATTGTTGATGCTTTAAACCCGTCAAAAGGCTTACCGGCGTATTTGAAATGGTATTCCCGTCATGCTCTAGTTCGCTGACCAACAACACTCAACATACCACACCATAACTGGCCGAACTTTCAACTCATTATACTTACGATTGTGTCACTCATACTAAAACTGTAAATGCTCCGTCAATTTCTCATAGTACAAAGCCCCTCACCACACCCGACAGGTACCCGACCCCCGGGCTTGATACATACAGGGTATGAACATTCCGTCCAGCACGCTGTAAACAGTTAAAAGGTAAATGTACAGCGTGGTTAAGGCTGTACGGTTGAGTTAACACATACGGCACACCTCTAGGGTGCACGGGTAAACAGGCAGTAAGATTCATATTTGAATGCAGGTTTCTGGAGTGCACAGGTTCAATCGATCAACTCTGCAGCCATCTTTAGTAATATCCGCTGGCAGCAGCCACTGTTACGGTCATAAAACCCTCTAATCAAGATGTATGTGTCGATAGTGAGAAGTAATGTGAACGGTTATGGTGTAATGGTCGCGTGGGGTGGAGATGGGTGAGGATGGGGGTAGGGAGGTTTGACATATTCAATTAACATGATAATATATTACCTAAATACTGTGGCATTTTCAGACTGTTTACAACGTATTTGCGGTGCTATTACGATAGTCTTGAGATTGGACAATTTTAACACACGTGCACCCTTTTTGACAATACGTGTTTTAGTGGGTATATACTTATGATCCACCAGACTTTACGTTAGTATACAATAGTCTGTTATGAATGGTACAAAAATTCTGTAAACGGCGATTTAAATAGGTAAGTATTTAGGAAGTGTTCTTCAGGTAACCGTATATGACAAGTACAGGTATTAACATACACTCGGGTCAATAGTATGTATACCTACTGAAAATGGTAATGATTGGGAGACTCATTACCATTGTCTAATTACGAAATCAAATTGCTTTGTATTGTAAACGATTTATCTTTCATATGACGGTATATAACTGTTTGCTGTAACAGTATACCCGTACATTGTTATAGCCATGCCTCTTTTGCTTTAAGAACAACCTGAACGCAGCATTTAGCAACGTCCGATGTGGTCTAGTGGTTAGGATTTCTGGTTTTCACCCAGACGGCCCGGGTTCAATTCCCGGCATCGGAACATTTTTTTTTTAATTTTTTCTTTTATCATATTCTGACAACAGATTCTGAAGATAAATGTTAAAATGTGAAAAACCACAGGATATATTGATCGTGATGATTTAAGATACTCGTTGATCGAGTCTATCAACAACAGAAGGACATCAACACTGCGCGTATTGATAAAAATGATAAAACCAATTGAAATATACACATAGCTGTATACCGACTTTTCACCTTTGTCAGTGAAGGGTGGAGTTTATCAAATGGTGATCTTCAAACACTTGTAAACAAAACAACAATGGAAAGGAAACAGTAGATTTTCGTGGCTGAATTCTAGAGCTACTTTTGTTTTTAATGCCTTTCGACATTTGACAGAAGCTAGAAACATCTGCATTAAAATCACGATCATCTTTACAAAGAAAAGTTTCCATGTATATCACTTTACATATCGTTTGCCATAGCGTCTGAACCACCAAAAAATGCTTAGCATAATCTAAGTACGTAAAAACTTACGGGGATCATGTCAGCTAGAAATCAAACGTGGTTTTAATTAATGAATATTGAAAGTTACGCTGCCAGTAAACTCAATGCACAAACAAAACCCTCAAAACGTTTGTTTCAAGATAGACTCACCAGGTCAGAAGGTACGTCCATGTCTGTTTTCTTTTTTTTTCTTTCTTCTTTTTTATGGATACTCCACTGGAAATGTGCTCTCATTATTTGGCAGTTACTCAGGTAAACGATCGTTTCCCTCATTTTCAATTCACTTTATTCTGTATTCAAGGGCATATAAGATTTCATATTACACACATTAATATTATAACAAAACAGTATGCAAGATGGCGGACACCATTAGCCATCGTATAAAGACAGTATATATACGTGTGTACAAAAACCACGAATAAGACAGAACCTACTACGTCATAACATCCTGCATCATCAAGTAACGCTACTGGTGTTCTAATCCCAAAAGAGACAACGTGGCTATCCCACCGCTGCCACCAATTTTGTAACGTGGGAGTAGCTGAGAAGTCTCTTACTGGGAACAGAAGACACAACGGCATTAAGTTCAACAAAGCTTACGTTTATATACACCAAAATTATGCAAAGACACGATATATAATTACAAAAAAAAAAAAAAAAAACAGGAATACTACACACACACACAGCTTTCACCCAACTTTCTCACTAGATAAAGTCTTTCTACACGGGCCCCATCCAACGTGCACCGGTCCAAGAGCGTCGACAACAATTATCCGATGAAAACACGCAACAAAGTTCTTTACACAAAAGTTTGAGGACCTTTCCAGGTCTGTCTGCATAGCCAAAACCTCAGGCTCAAAGACCAAACTTGCGTGTTGCAAGTGAGTATCATACCACAATGTAGTGGTCCATCAATGACATAGTGCATCCACTGGCACCGCAGCTGCCCTCTTGGTATGTCACATCTTCATAAGTTGTGCACGATAACTTGTCCAGTATAATGACTCAGTTCTGAGCTCTGCATCATCAGGCCCGCAATAAGTGCTGTTGAAAACACAAACACGCTCAATAGATAGTCATCAACATTCACACAGAAGTATAGAACATAACGTAGAATTATGTAATTACCCTATCTCGAAGTAAACATTGTCAAAATATATGAAAACCAGTTTGTAATAACATAAATATGATACTAGTAAATGAAGTCAAGTATATAAAGCTACAGTTCACAAGCTTGTAGCTCTGAAAAGTGCCGGTCCGCGCAATAGCTATATCTTACAAGTTGTAAATAATGCTCCCTATGGGCTTCCGTACAATAAATTTCCATTAGCACCAATATTATATAAAGTTAGTATAACACATAAAATAACCTAAATACCTTCCAAACACCTATTATAACCTTTGATGTATGTGTGTATTTGGAAGTACGATTGAAGTAACTTATACAAAACTATTACAAACAAATACAAAATCATAAACACTTTTCGATACGCATGATTGGACCGCACGATTGATAACGCTTGACTAAATTCCAAAGTAAAATAATAATCCAAATTAGAAAGAAAATAAGACAACAAGTACTATAAACCAACACTTACCACAGTCTGTATTAAATCTGTGCCTGTATAATGCGCATCGCCATAAATTATTTACTCAGCGACACGGCCAGGTAGAGCACTGTCATGGCTCCTGCTCGTGCGTCCCCAGTGTTAACTCACCTGTCCTCGCTACGGAACTCCATACGCGTCAAAGTACGACACAAAACACGACACATAACAACATAAAATACGGAAAAAACGTATAGGAATATACGCGATCGTGATAGTCATCATAAAAATTGATAACAAGCAACCTCAACAGCAAGCGGGCCATGAAATGTACCAATAAAGAAATTAATGTACGTTGATTGTCCTCATCACTTTATGAAAAATGTAAGTAAATCAGTATACAGCCATGTATTAGTTTTACATACATATTACATCTAAACAATGAAACATGTATTTAATTATTCATGTATGCAATAATATCTTTCTCTTGGCAGTAGCGAGAATTAGCTACCTACCAAAATTATAAAAAGTTTTACATTATTGCTAGAAAACAGTTGAATCAATTTCAAAACAGATGGTTGACGATAAAAATATGGTTTTGATATATAATGATCGTATTTCTGAATATGCTGGACATAATGGTATAAAATGAGTTTCATCCTCAACTTCGTTTTTGTCACACAGCGTGAACAATGTTTGAGTTAAATGAAAGTCATGATATCTTCCAGTCTCAACGTTTAAGGTGTGCGTATTCAATCTATGCTTAGAAATACTCATTTTTATCTTTAAAGTTAGTGGCTTGTTGAGAAAGGATTGTGTAGCAAACTGATCCACAATATGTTTATATATAATACACTTTGATGAATAATCAAAACCATTTCTTCATTCCTGAATAAAAATATCATGCAATGATTAACATCTTTATTTGGTAACAGCTGTGCCAACCATACACCACCAATACACAAGCTATAAAACTCTTGTTTTAAATGAAAAACCCAATTTGCCTTACAATTTGGCTAATGTATTTAGCTGTAATGATTGATTAAACCATGCCCTCAAATTATCAGTCTTCAAAATTTTCATTCAATATCTAATAATAAAACCTCAATGCTGCATTTAAAAAGGAAACCGACCAAGTTCGAAATAAACCATAGAGTTATTAACATTTTTCTTCACACTCAATAGAGATTTCAGAAAAATATAACACACCTGGAAGTACTGATCAAGACTCGTTCGCTGGAAAAGTCCAGAGTTACCTTCCCCTCGCGGCGACTGCAGAGGGCGTACGTATGTTTACTTTTCGTTATCAATCCAGCGACTTCATTTCAAGATTTTGATCAAGCTCCATACATTGGTCAAATATCTTAACACTCTGAAGAAGTTTGTGTTTCATGGCAGGGTCAACGTTAAGGTCATCGTTACTATTTATAGAAAATCATTCTCATCAATCTAGCGACTTCATTTCTCAACAGATTTGGATCAAACTTCACATGTTGGTGAAGTATCATAATAGTTTGAACAAGTTGGTGTTTCTGTTTGTAAGGGTCAAAATCAATGCTATCGTTACTATTTATAACTTACATGTGCGGTTACTATTTATAACTTACATGTGCGGTTACTATTTATAACTTACATGTGCGGTTACTATTTTCGTCGAAGATAATTAGATACAATTATAATTATTAGAGGCGGAAGTCGCTAGTGTGTGATTGAACTAAACACTGTTAGATGCAACACAAGGGATGTGTTGTTTAACAGACGTCATTATAAATGGAAGTGGTTTACGATGCCGTTTTAATTCCCGTGATGATGTTGAGAACAGATGGGACCAACATGGCAGTGACGATCATGTCACCTCTAAACACGAGGCTCTATAACTATATCCTTGACTTCCTGTCGGAGTCTGTTAACAATGATAATAATTTTATACTTAATATTCAGGCGTGAATCTAATCATCGTGATAACATACATGATGCATACACGTGTGACACGCTCTCACACATCCATGGCCGAGTGTCAAACAAAGCATAACCGAATTGACTACAGTACATTGTTACCATTTGGTGTATGGTTTGGTCTATGATCTGTTTACCATCTCGTCACACTATTTTTGACCTAAGTGTACATAGGATTATAGTGAAGCCGAAAAAGTACCATCTCGTATAGTACTCACATCGGTGTTAGTAAGCTCCACACTGGTCATTTGTCTGATGAAGGTGACCGTGAAGTCATCGAAACGTCACACTCTTATCTCCTATTGGCTGTGTTATATGATGAAGGTGACCGTGTAGTCATCGAAACGTCACACTCTGATCTTCTACTGGTTGTTATATGATGAAGGTGACCGTGTAGTCATCGAAACGTCACATTCTAATCTTCCACTGGTTGTGTAATAATATGAAGGTGACCGTGTAGTCATCGAACTGTCACACTCTAATCTTCTACTGGTTGTGTTTTAAGATGAAGGTAACCGTGTAGTCATCGAAACGTCACATTCTAATCTTCCACTGGTTGTGTAATAATATGAAGGTGACCGTGTAGTCATCGAAACGTCACACTCTAATCTTCTACTGGTTGTGTTTTAAGATGAAGGTAACCGTGTAGTCATCGAAACGTCACATTCTAATCTTCTACTTGTTGTGCTATAAGATGAAGGTAACCGTGTAGTCATCGAAACGTCACACTCTAATTTTCTACTGGTTGTGTTATAAGAACTTCTGTTCTACTAGCTAAATAGCTGTGTAATTTGTAACGTTAAACTTAACATCAGAACAACACTAAGAAATTCAGCATCATTTCTATGTTAAACTTTGACATCGTTTCAACGACATTTTTAATGTGATTTAACCGTTATTTTTCAACATTGTTGTCACAATGAATTTATAGACAGCTGCTGGTGATCACAATGTACCAGGAAGGAAATATTATCACGACTAGTTTAATCCTTTGATGTACATCAAACGATTCTCGAGTCGCATAACGGTATATTGATGTTTGGTGTCACTCCTTTGTCATCTTCAAAAGGAGCGTATCAGCCTGTGATTAGTCAGTTTTTTCCACATCAAGCCAATGGAATTCACTTGTGCCTTGAAATTTGCCATGACATGCCCCAGGAGTGCAGAGTGCGAAAATGATTATAACCCTTGGAGTATCGAGGATGGGCCAAAATAGGCCAATATTGATAAAATTTCACGAAGTCGGCAAATATGATATTGGCCGAGTTTTCTTGTATGAAAACCGCGCCAGTCGAAAGCGCTCTCACGTTCGGAATGTCTTGCAGGTTATTATCATTATACAGGTACGACTCCGATTTTGGTCAAAATTTTATATTGTTGTTTGCCGGCAATCTTGCTGATCATTCCCGGAATTAAAGGGCACATGGGATTAAGAGGGACCTATATAGGAGGTTTGAGAAAGATCATCTAGTCCTTAAAAATTGCGATACTCTTATAGTCAAAATCCAAGATGACCGCCTCTAACTAATCCCGATTTTTAATCGGTACCAAATAATAGAAAGCACGAGTACGGACTCTAAGGTGCACCCAGTACTTCTCAAGAAAAAATCTAACATTTTGCTCTTTGCCAAAATGACGGCCTGCTAGAAATTTTGTTTTTCTGTTAGGTCCCATAATAATTATGTTCTTGTAGGCACTAAAGGGAGCTTATATTGGGGTTTTAGAACGATTTATCCAAATGGAAATGCACATCTAGGCACGCAGGGAATATTATTCTGATGAAATTCGAGATTTATCCAGCATTTCATCAGAAATAACAATAACAGATTTTGACTTTCCAAAAGCAAGACGGCTACTTTCCGTTTTTTATTTCGTTTTTCATATCCATTCCGAAATTGGCAATGGACTTTCAGAGAATGAACCACTCAGTACTTCTCCAGGAAAATCGATATCACAGTTAGCAAACTATCTCAAATGCCAAAATCACCTCCTGCCAACCATTTTATGTCTCAAAATGGACTATGCACAATTAGAGACCATCGCAACACTACATATGGAATTTGAGAATGTACCATCCAGATATAGCGATAAGGATATTGTTTAACAACGAATGGACGATGGACGAAGAGCGATTTGAATTGTCCCAAATCTGATGTTGTTAAACATACAATTTGCGTTCGATAATATTTAACACTTATCTATGTACATGGTACTTAATGCTTCTGTACTTTATTATGTAAATATTATCAGCTGTCTGTATAGCCAGGCGTTAATAGTAAGTCTACTCTGGCTTATGATTGGCAATATCACGTGATTATTGCCATGTTAACCTTAATTTTCTACGTGACATATTACATAGTTCATATCAGTGTAAGGTATCTGTACTTTTTAATGGAAAATTTGTGCTGATTCTAACGTGTGTTTCATCTACAAGTATTGTCCGTTGGTCATAGGGTTTTCCAAACTAGATCCGCATTTCCCGGCAGTAGTTTAAATAGACATGTAGGATTTTTCAACGTCTCACGAAAACATTCTATTGTAAACTGTGATATCTCGAAAAATCATGACAAACGGATTTTAGTGAGCAGTTAAACATTTCACACAAAATAGTCCTCAATATACTGGAAGATTTTTAAAGTACTTTCAGGTGAAAATGGCGTCGGAGTGTGTGAGAAGTATGTAGTTAATTATGGTACCTACAAATAGGTAACACTTCAGGCATGACATGTCTGGTCGAGATTAAAGTGTAGCCAACCATCGGACACCGTCTCATAAGATCTGACTGCCGACTGGACACGTTTAGATCGGTACCTTCAATAAACTTTGTGCTGCCAACCATCAGACACCGTCTCGTAAGACCGGACTGCCGACCGGGCACGTTTAAATCGGTACCTTCAATAAACTGTAGGCTGCCAACCATCAGACACCGTCTCGTAAGATCTGACTGCAGAGCGGGCACGTTTAAATCGGTACCTTCAATGAACTGTAGGATGCCAACCATCAGACACCGTCTCGTAAGATCTGACTGCAGAGCGGGCACGTTTAAATCGGTACCTTCAATGAACTGTAGGATGCCAACCATCAGACACCGTCTCGTAAGATCTGACTGCAGAGCGGGCACGTTTAAATCGGTACCTTCAATAAACTTTGGGTAGTCAACCCTTGCGCCGTCCATGAACTGCGTGTTTTCAGCCCGGGTACCATCAATAAACTAACGGTTGTTAACAAGGACACACAATGAGAATTGTGGCTCTCTTATAAGATCACAAACACTTAAGGTTTTGCTTTTGCCTGTTTTATTCACATTTAAAACAACAATACATATATAGATATTTTACACAACAAAAATTAACAATTAACATCAGCATTCATTGTAGATAACCGTTTATGTTGAAGTAATTAATATCGTTAGCTTGCTAAGGCACGTCCTGCATCACCAAAATTCTGGCTTAAAATACACATTTACTGAACTCATTATGTCATGTAACGCACCTCTGGTAAAATAGGTGTCTGGTATATCTAAAATCTGATAACTACGCTACTACCATCACTTACATAATATAGCCTTCCTATATTGTCTTCGTGTACTATGTCACTACCCCATCTGTGCATTATCCCGTTATGTCCTACCACTATTGTCAATCTTACCACTGTTGTATGTGTTATATCCTACCACTATTTTCTGTGTGTTATATCCTACCACTGTTGTCTATGTTATATCCTACCACTGTTGTCTGTGGTATATCCTACCACTGTTGTCTATGTTATATCCTACCACTGTTGTCTGTGGTATATCATACCACTGTTGTCTATGTTATATCCTACCACTGTTGTCAGTTTTATATCCTACCACTGTTGTCTATGTGTTATATCCTACCACTGTTGTCTATGTGTTATATCCTACCACTGTTGTCTGTGTTATATCCTACCACTGTTGTCTGGGTTATATCCTACCACTGTTGTCTATGTGTTATATACTACCACTGTTGTCTATGTGTTATATCCTACCACTGTTGTCTGTGTTCTATCCTACCACTGTTGTCTATGTGTTATATCCTACCACTGTTGTCTGTTATATCCTACCACTGTTGTCTGTGTTATATCCTACCACTGTTGTCTATGTGTTATATCCTACCAATGTTGTTTGTATTATATCCTACCACTGATGTCTATGTGTTATATCCTACCACTGTTGTCTATGTGTTGTATCCTATCACTGTTGTCTATGTGTTATATCCTACCACTGTTTTCTGTGTTATATCCTACCACTGTTGTCTATGTGTTGTATCCTACCACTATTGTCTATGTGTTGTATCCTACCACTGTTGTCTGTGTGATATCCTACCACTGTTGTCTATGTGTTATATTCTACCACTGTTGTATATTTGTTATATCCTACCATTGTTGTCTGTGTTATATCCTACCCCTGTAGTCTGTGTTATATCCTACCACTGTTGTCTGTGTTTTAAATCCTAACACTGCTGTCTGTGTTATATCCTACCACTGTTGTCTGTGTTATATCCTACCACTTTTGTCTGTGTTATATCCTACCACTGTTTTCTGTGTTATATCCTACCACTGTTGTCTGTGTGTTATATCTTAACACTGTTGTCTGTGGTATATCCTACCACTGTTGTCTGTGTGTTATATCCTACCACTATTGTCTATGTTATATCCTAACACTGTTGTATATGTTATATCTTACCACTGTTGTATATGTTATAACCTACCACTGTTGTCTGTGTTTTAAATCCTAACACTGCTGTCTGCGTTATATCCTACCACTGTTGTCTGTGTTATATCCTACCACTGTTGTCTGTGTTATATGCTACCACTGTTGTCTGTGTTATATCCTACCACTGTTGTCTGTGTTATATCCTACCATTGTTGTCTATGTGTTATATCCTACCACTGTTGTCTATGTGTTATATCCTACCATTGTTGTCTATGTGTTATATCCTACCACTGTTGTCTATGTATTATATCCTACCACTGTTGTCTGTTTTATATCCTACCACTGTTGTCTGTGTTATATCCTACCACTGTTGTCTGTGTGTTATATACTACCAATGTTGTCTGTGTTATATCCTACCACTGTTGTCTATGTGTTATATCCTACCAATGTTGTTTGTATTATATCCTACCACTGATGTCTATGTGTTATATCCTACCACTGTTGTCTATGTGTTATATCCTACCATTGTTGTCTATGTGTTATATCCTACCACTGTTGTCTATGTATTATATCCTACCACTGTTGTCTGTTATATCCTACCACTGTTGTCTGTGTTTTAAATCCTAACACTGTTGTCTGTGTTATATACTACCACTGTTGTCTGTGTGTTATATACTACCAATGTTGTCTGTGTTATATCCTACCACTGTTGTCTATGTGTTATATCCTACCAATGTTGTTTGTATTATATCCTACCACTGATGTCTATGTGTTATATCCTACCACTGTTGTCTATGTGTTGTATCCTACCACTGTTGTCTATGTTTTATTTCATACCATTGTTGTCTATGTGTTATATCATACCATTGTTGTCTATGTGTTATATCCTACCACTGTTGTCTGTGTTATATCCTACCACTGTTGTCTGTGTATTATATCCTACCACTGTTGTCTGTGTTATATCCTACGACTGTTGTCTGTGTTATATCCTACCACTGTTGTCTATGTGTTATTTCATACCATTGTTGTCTATGTGTTATATCCTACCACTGTTGTCTGTGTTATATCCTACCACTGTTGTCTGTGTATTATATCCTACCACTGTTGTCTGTGTTATATCCTACGACTGTTGTCTGTGTTATATGCTACCACTGTTGTCTGTGTTATATGCTACCACTGTTGTCTGTGTTATATCCTACCACTGTTGTCTGGGTTATATCCTACCACTGTTGTCTGTGTTATATCCTACCACTGTTGTCTGTATTATATGCTACCACTGTTGTCTGTGTTATATCCTACCACTGTTGTCTGTGTTATATCCTACCACTGTTGTCTGTGTTATATCCTACCACTGTTGTCTGTGTTATATTTTCCCCCTTCCCTCTGCCAGATATATAGTCAACTTTACTTCACACAAAATGTAAATATTTAACCCAAACTAACAGTCGTTGTATTTCATAGGCCACGTGAAAACATACAATTACAGACTTCCTTTGGTGTAACCTGACACATTACTTCTCTTTATCAGTACAACAGATGATACCTGGCACAAACAGGACAGTCATTACCAATCTCAAAACAGTCACATTCTGTAATGTCCTGTCTAGTGACTGATATAGCTGGTGGTATAGTCCATACTGTGTAATGTCCTGTCTAGTGACTGATATAGCTGGTGGTATACACTATGTAATGTCCTGTCTAGTGACTGATATAGCTGGTGGTATGTAATGTCCTGTCTAGTGACTGATATAGCTGGTGGTATACACTGTGTAATGTCCTGTCTAGTGACTGATATAGCTGGTGGTATAGTCCATAATGTGTAATGTCCTGTCTAGTGACTGATATAGCTGGTGGTATAGTCCATAATGTGTAATGTCCTGTCTAGTGACTGATATAGCTGGTGGTATAGTCCATACTGTGTAATGTCCTGTCTAGTGACTGATATAGCTGGTGGTATAGTCCATACTGTGTAATGTCCTGTCTAGTGACTGATATAGCTGGTGGTGTAATCCATACTATGTAATGTCCTGTCTAGTGACTGATATAGCTGGTGTTATACACCTTGTAATGTCCTGTCTAGTGACTGATATAGCTGGTGGTATAGTCCATAATGTGTAATGTCCTGTCTAGTGACTGATATAGCTGGTGGTATACACTGTGTAATGTCCTGTCTAGTGACTGATATAGCTGGTGGTATACACTGTGTAATGTCCTGTCTAGTGACTGATATAGCTGGTGGTATAGTCCATAATGTGTAATGTCCTGTCTAGTGACTGATATAGCTGGTGGTATAGTCCATACTGTGTAATGTCCTGTCTAGTGACTGATATAGCTGGTGGTATACACTGTGTAATGTCCTGTCTAGTGACTGATATAGCTGGTGGTATACACTGTGTAATGTCCTGTCTAGTGACTGATATAGCTGGTGGTATAGTCCATAATGTGTAATGTCCTGTCTAGTGACTGATATAGCTGGTGGTATAGTACTGTGTAATGTCCTGTCTAATGACTGATATAGCTGGTGGTGTAGTCCATACTGTGTAATGTCCTGTCTAGTGACTGATATAGCTGGTGGTATAGTCCATACTGTGTAATGTCCTGTCTAGTGACTGATATAGCTGGTGGTATAGTCATAATGTGTAATGTCCTGTCTAGTGACTGATATAGCTGGTGGTATATACTGTGTAATGTCCTGTCTAGTGACTGATATAGCTGGTGGTATACACTGTGTAATGTCCTGTCTAGTGACTGATATAGCTGGTGGTATAGTCCATACTGTGTAATGTCCTGTCTAGTGACTGATATAGCTGGTGGTATACACTGTGTAATGTCCAGTCTATTTACTGATATAGCCGGTGGTGTAGTCCATACTGTGTAATGTCCTGTCTAGTGACTGATATAGCTGGTGGTATACACTATGTAATGTCCTGTCTAGTGACTGATATAGCTGGTGGTATACACTATGTAATGTCCTGTCTAGTGACTGATATAGCTGGTGGTATAGTCCATACTGTGTAATGTCCTGTCTAGTGACTGATATAGCTGGTGGTATACACTGTGTAATGTCCTGTCTAGTGACTGATATAGCTGGTGGTATAGTCCATAATGTGTAATGTCCTGTCTAGTGACTGATATAGCTGGTGGTATACACTGTGTAATGTCCAGTCTATTTACTGATATAGCTGGTGGTGTAGTCCATACTGTGTCCTGTCTAGTGACTGTTATTAGCATGATTTCGATCTTATTGTGTTTTTCTTGGACTAATACGTCTGAGGTTTGATACAGTAACTTCATTGGTCCACGCCTTACATTTGATTTTAAAACCTCTAGGCAAAAATGAAATGAAAAAATATTGAAGAGAATAGCACACAAATCTTCAACAAGCAAACAGACTATGATTTACATGATTCTGTTATATATAATGCTACACATCCGTTATTTACAAATCTGTATACATGCTTACATAAATAATTGATTCATCGACATATATGTATATGATGTATATTTCGTATATATTGCAAAACACAACTACACGTGTTACATGTTAACCCTACAAAATACTACAAGGATCAAGATTTCCGAATACGTATCAAATGCCAAATTACAATGCCCAATGTTCTGGCGATCACAGAACACTTTACGCCTGGAACGTCTTAATATATAGATATTACTAGAACAGTGAGAGAAAACATTCATCAAAGACACAAATAAAAGTAAAATACATTAAAAATAATCAAAATGCCCATTGAATTCTTAATATCAAACACGAAGTATAAGGAAAGTCTCACGACAAACAAAAGTCATGTCAAGAATAAAGTACATCCGATAGCAAGAGATCCTACAGCGATCTTGGCCCAAGCATCGTTTCATCTGTTATTTAAAAGTGCAAACCTTTTTTCTCTTCTCTCCTATGTTTTTGCCGCAGTGAAATTTGAAAAATTCCTGTTAAATGTTTTACTGACAAATAAAAGATGATGATGTGTCAGTCATTGTGTTTTTTTTCTGAACTTAATCAAAGAGGCACAACAATGAAGCAAAGAAATCTGATTGTAAAATTTGAGAGATCCATCCAGTCCTTCTTTAAAAACAGTGATAACACACATCCATTTCACTGTTAAAAACGAAGATAGCCACCTGTCAGCCATTCTCAAAAGCCAAAAGCACACAATAAAGGACCAAGGAGAATATTGACATGGAATTAGATAAAGAAACATCAAATCCAGGAAATGGAGAGGACAAACTTTTATTGTCAAAATCAAAGATGGCCGCCTCTCGGTCATTTTGGATTTTGGTTCTTAGAAAAGATGCGACAATGCAAATCAAAGGACCAAAGGGAACCAAAGATTGACTATACACAACTAGAAACCAAGACAAACCCTACATAAGGAGAATGGTCCATCCAGTGTCTCTTCAGTAAAACGATAACACGCTTTAGGATGGAAAGGCGACGGACGAAGGGCGAATTGATATGATGGGCTAATAATTTGTAGGATGTAGTAAAGAAATCCCAGTTTCATCATACAAATGTACATTGTACTAATTAAAACAATTTCACGCAATGGTAGTTAAAATTACATGTACCATAAAGTTGTCACATGCTTCTCTAGCACAGGTCCACTTTGGAATGAAATAATGTAACTGTCCGTAAGACGAGTCGGTACTGTGTGTACCTCGTTAGGTATTTACATATTATTACACAGTTTATGAAATAAATCTGTTCAATTGTTACATGTCATATGTACGTATTCCATGACTAAAGAGGGGTTTGTAAGGGACAGTCTATCCTTAATATATCACATTAACGAAACTGGTAGGTTGGTTAGGGACGGTTAGGGACGATTAACTAATGAGACTGGTAAGGGACGATTAACTTATGAGGCTGGATAGGGACGATTAACTTATGAGATTGGTTAGGGACGATTAACTAATGAGACTGGTTAGGGACGATTAACTAATGAGACTGGTTAGGGACGATTAACTAATAAGGCTGGATAGGGACGATTAACCAATGAGGCTGGATAGGGACGATTAACTAATGAGACTGGTTAGGGACGATTAACTAATGAGACTGGTTAGGGACGATTAACTAATGAGACTGGTTAGGGACGATTAACTAATGAGATTGGTTAGGGACGATTAACTTATGAGACTGGTTAGGGACGATTAACTTATGAGACTGGTTAGGGACGATTAACTTATGAGACTGGTTAGGGACGATTAACTTATGAGACTGGTTAGGGACGATTAACTTATGAGACTGGTTAGGGACGATTAACCACTGACATTTCAATAAGTGTAAACACTAAACAAGTAACATTTCTATGAAAAATAATTTTTGGGATGATTTCGTGCCATAAACTAAAATAAATATGATTATAACTTTGATGTATAGTTGATAAAAGACAAGCTGACGTTACTGGAATATAAAACAAGATAGATTATGATGTAGTCGGGATTTCATGATTTGGATTAAGGTTTATGCTGCAGAAAAGTCAATTTGATTGGGGACGAGATTGTAAACAAGAATATTTACACTGTTCTAGATATAATATGACAAGTTGTAAGCATGTACTACCAAAATGACATACCTACAACACGAACCATTGTTAGGAGACGAGTCTGTGTTATTACCATACTTTTATGATAACGAAGCATTGTGTAAGGACGAATTTATGAGGGGTTAGAAAGTGGCACATTCACACAGTTAAAAAACACGGGAGGGATAAGTTTGTACCAACAAGATCAAACTCATTTTGTAGGTAACTACGACTAACTAGGTCACATGAACTACCTTATTTGTAGCGAGAGTGGGAGAAGTGACACAAATCAAACCTACCTTTACAACCTATCCTTAAAGCAGTAGACGTTATACAACAACCTGATATGATGCTAAGTTTGCAATATAAGATCATAACAATATCGTTATGATAGAAAGCGGGGACTTGTTCGGAAAGGAAAGGACACTGCAAAATACCATAAATATCAAAATGGACCAGTTTTTTTTTTTATATATCAAGATCAAATCAAGGTTCATAGCTAACCGTTCAAATTCTAACAGGAAAAAAATGTCAAATTGTCAGGCTTATATCTTTAGAAACTCAAATTGAACTATGTCCACTAGACAATAATAATTCCGCGTGTGTTATCTTACTGAACAGATGATAAGTAAAGAGTATGCAGAGGTGAAGATTGTGTGAAGACGTAAGTCAAGGTCAAGGTTAGTGACAATATTAATTTATATCTACACCTACACTGGTATCCAATCCATTAAAAGTAACATATTGTAAGCTTTAATATCTATAGACAAGAAATTCATATCGAGAACAGAAACATTGAGTGGTGGAGAAAAATGAACTTCTAATAGGTGTATCTAAAGTGCTATCTTACTGAAACATCATGACCTATACAGGATCCAGTCATTTCACCGGGTAACAAATAATATTATTTAACCTAATGATATATTTCCATTCATTTATCCAGGTAAGTCCTGGTCGCTTAGTAAAAATGTAAAAATATAATTGTAAAAATAACATTTTTCATGTTTTGAGCAAAATTGCAGATAATAAAAATAAGATAATACATCGTTATGAAGAAAGCAAATATTCAGATGCTGCTTCCTCATGGTGTTTCCTTGTGTATAGCTCTGTTTGTACTTTATAGTGAAGTGTTCAATGTTTAATTGTGATTAATATTGAATTTTTTGTTCTAATTACTATATTTTGACGTTTTTCATTGTAATTTATACATATTGTGTTGTTTGTGATTGTCATCAATAAGACTAGGCGTGAGAGTGTTTACTTCTCAGTGATTTAATTTTAGTCTCAGCTTCTCACAGTTATTTATCTAAAGAGTTCATTTCTCATGTTTTTTTTTTCATTTTTAATGTTTACTTTCAATAAATCTTTATCAAGAGTATTTACTTCCCATAGTTCTTTATCAAGAGTGTTTACTTCCCATATTTCTTTATCAAGAGTGTTTATAGTGTTTACTTCCTATAGTTATTTATAAAGACTGTTTACTTCCCATAGTTCTTTATCAAGAGTGTTTACTTCCAGTAATTCTTTATCAAGAGTGTTTACTTCCCATATTTCTTTATCAAGAGTGTTTACTTCCTATAGTTATTTATAAAGACTGTTTACTTCCCATAGTTCTTTATCAAGAGTGTTTACTTCCCAAAATTCTTCATCAAAACTGTTTACTTCCAATAGTTCTTTATCAAGTGTGTTTACTTCCCATAGTTCTTTATCAAGAGTGTTTACTTCCTATAGTTATTTATAAAGAGTGTTTACTTCCCATAGTTCTTTATCAAGAGTGTTTACTTCCTATAGTTATTTATAAAGAGTGTTTACTTCCCATATTTCTTTATCAAGAGTGTTTACTTCCAATAGTTCTTTATCAAGAGTGTTTACTTCCCATAGTTCTTTATCAAGAGTGTTTACTTCCCATAGTTCTTTATCAAGAGTGTTTACTTCCCATAGTTCTTTATCAAGAGTGTTTACTTCCCATAGTTCTTTATCAAGAGTGTTTACTTCCCATAGTTCTTTATCAAGAGTGTTTACTTCCCATAGTTCTTTATCAAGAGTGTTTACTTCCCATAATTCTTTATCAAGAGTGTTCACTTCCCATAATTCTTTATCAAGAGTGTTTACTTCCCATAGTTCTTTATCAAGAGTGTTTACTTCCCATAGTTCTTTATCAAGAGTGTTTACTTCCCATAGTTCTTTATCAAGAGTGTTTACTTCCCATAGTTCTTTATCAAGAGTGTTTACTTCCCATAATTCTTTATCAAGAGTGTTTACTTCCCATAGTTCTTTATCAAGAGTGTTTACTTCCCATAGTTCTTTATCAAGAGTGTTTACTTCCCATAGTTCTTTATCAAGAGTGTTTACTTCGCATAATTCTTTATCAAGAGTGTTTACTTCCCATAGTTCTTTATCAAGAGTGTTTACTTCCCATAGTTCTTTATCAAGAGTGTTTACTTCCCATAGTTCTTTATCAAGAGTGTTTACTTCCTATAGTTCTTTATCAAGAGTGTTTACTTCCCATAATTCTTTATCAAGAGTGTTTACTTCCCATAGTTCTTTATCAAGAGTGTTTACTTCCCATAATTCTTTATCAAGAGTGTTTACTTCCCATAATTCTTTATCAAGAGTGTTTACTACTCATCATTGTTCTTTCTGTTTGTGTGTTTGAAATCTACTTTATATAATTGTTTCGGATTAATTGTGTGAACTGGTAGAAATACACTGCGAATAGTTGAAAATATTCAGTTTTGTTTAATTATTATTTCTATTTGTTTATCTATATTGTTTATTTATTATTTTTTAAATTATTATTGATTATTTTTTAACTATTGTTAATTTTTGTTTAGTTATTATTTATTTTTATTTGATAACTATTAATCATTGTTTAATTATCTTTTTTTAATATCAAAACTAGTTTTGTTTAATAATTATTTCATTTTGTGTATAAATCTGACTGTACGTTTGTTTGTATAAAATTTAATTTCTTGTAAATATATTATAATTTGTAAAGATATTATACTTGTTAATAAACTCTATTTTGTATAGAGTCGAACTTTGTTATTTCGAAATCGGCGGGACAACTGGGGAACTCTGAATCATCCGAGTATTCAATTTAAGTGATTTCGAAAGTTTAGTAAAAAGTTTGACATGGACAAACGAAATATTTCGAATTGAATGGTGATTTCGAGATACACGAGTTCGAGATAACGAGATTCGACTGTATATAAATCATATAGCACTTACGTATGTGTGTAGAGAATGTTGATTTCTATGTTACAGTACCCTACACACTAATTTATACAATCGCTACATTAGTAAAATCACATTTACATTATTTTTGACATCAAAACTACCTTCCTGTAATCCTGTTGATTGTTGAACGGTGTTAGGCACAGTCTATTGAGCATTCTGAAGGCAGACGGTGATTACAATTCGATGCAAAAAAATCCACACATACGAAAATATTGTTATCCTTGTCTCAAGTTTGTGTAACTGTAGCCCTAGTCGGGCAGATGGACCAAACTTCCGTTGTAAGACATGTACACAAAATGACAAATTAACACTCTTTACAAGCGTATGGCATATCTGACAACGTAATAATTGGATAATAACCACAGATAACAGAGGTCGACCTTACTTATATAATTACACCATTATACTTAATGACATTTGTCGTAGCTACAAATTCAATAACTTAGTTAGCAATGTCTGTGTACCAAATTTATGTCAACCTTACTGTTAACCAGGGCTCAAAAACACCCGAAATGTCATCGTGTTGCCAAACATTAATCTCCTAAGAAAGATCATGCCCAGAAATTGAGGATACGATTATAACGTGGGTATCCCGTTCTTCGTTATATGACAAGGAAACAAGTTGACGGGCCCAGATACCGTTTGTTTAGACCAATTCAATGCGAGTTAGGAGAAATGGACAAGGACATGAACTTGGTACAAGGTCTGAACTGCGAGTCAGGAGAAATGGACAAGGACATGAGCTTATCCAGGTATCAAACCTAGTACTACCAAATACATAACAATCAGTTCATATATACATATGGATCTAAATCTTTCCCATGTTATAATTGAAGACGAACTTCCAAGTGATATGACTCACGTTGTAGAATGAAAATAAAATATATTAAGTATCACGCCTTCATTTCAAACGTCAATTACACAAAGTATGATCACCATTCATATTTGTGGACAAAATTGGTTTCAATCCCCTCGCCAGTTTGATTATTAATGATAAGATTTCATCCAATCAGACAACTAGTTAAAAGTATCCGCTCGCCAGTATTATTATTAATGATAAGATTTCATCCAATCAGACAACTAGTTAACAGTATCGGTCAACACTTTTGGAATTACGGAACGTTATTAGTTAATTTATGCACCATATGGTCACTTTTCCCTGGAATGTTTCCTACCATTAAAGTCTGTAATGCGGCTAAGGGGACAAGTAAAAATATCCCGTAAATAAGGCCAATCTCATGACCTGTCCCTCCTTTAGCCAGGTTCGTCTCGACTTGAATGATACAACAGTAAGAACAAAACTCCATTTATATAACCTTTAGTGATAGCGGAGAATGTCAAATAAGTGTTGCCTTCTTGTACCCTACGTACCACCAAGCTCTCAACCTATGATGTTTCATACAATATTAAAATTCGATTTTGTACTTGGGTTCAATGCTATATTTTGTTAATATTCATCTGACCTTCATCAGTGGTGGTCTTTTGAAGGTTAAAATTCACCACTTCCGCCTAGCTGACCCGCGTCTGATTCCGTAGGGATCACTTCTGTCCTTTGAAAACGTGTGATTCTATAAAGTTTGATGAAATGTAAAACATAAATACTGCTGAACAGAAGATGGATGATCATCAAAGAACATGGCAGCAGGTCAGTGATATTTTGGCAATATCAGCAAATAAAATCGTCAACTGTTCCCTTTCGAAAGTGATTTAACTTATAGTTGGTTTGTCCTTTTCAAGTTAGATTGTCATGACAGTTGCAGTCTTTCAGACACCAATTTATTCGATGTTTTTCTTATAAGGAAATTGCTAGATTGTGATTGTGAAGTGAGATAGTGGTCACGGCTTGCTCCATTGGGTTGTATGTCGCTCATTCAGTTCCACGATTCGTTGAGACAGAGAAACACCATCGTACTCTTCATCAGACTCCGGGGAAATAAACAGAGCCAGTTCTTCCTGTCCTGATGTATGCTCTTTCATACGCTGGTCAGTGTTAGCCGCGACCTTAGATCGAACTACAAACGGAACGCTCTCTGCTTCGTCAATACCAACAGATGACGTCATGGTATCAAATCCACTGTCTGTCTGACCTGAAACTGATTCACAGAGGGCGATTTGTGGGTGAACAGAGTAACCGCCGACCCTGATACAGGTTTGTGTTGAACGTCTTGAATCTAAAGGTTGAACGCCTTGGTGGGAGGACGCGTTATGACGCACGCAGCCGTTGTCAAAGCAAGACGTTCCACGTCGAACGATATCTCTGTATACATACGCCGGTCTACCGACACTTGGCGCTCGATAAGCACATTGGTACGTAGTAGAATCTACTGCGATCGCCTCTGGTTGGTTTGGTTTACTCCTACTGTACGGTGTCGTAGATTGGTTACCTTTAGTGTGTAACAGTTCTTGTATGGCAGCCAGGAGTAGTCTAGTCTGGACACATCCGATCAGAGAACTGTGTGACAAGGTGACTGGGGGACTGACATGTCCACTACACAATGACACAAATAACTGTTCTAGATCCGTCGATCGTAACTGACATTTGTGTTGGTCAAAGTCGTCAACGACAGAGTACAATTGTCCAAGATTTGGCAGCAACTCTAGAAACCGAGCACACAGACCCGAATACACACACACCAGCATGACAGGAGGAAGATGCTCGTAGGTCACCTGATCAATCTCCATTAACAAATTTAATAAAGGTAAATCGAGTTTCAAACCGGATGTTTTTGAAATATCCAAGCCTCGTTTAATTTTGTCCACACCGTCCAGTAGCTCATCTGATAATAAGATCAGTAATATGTAAGCTTGTTGACCATTTCGCCATTTTTGTATGTACGCCTGTGTTTTGAACTCGGAGCAAGATTCATCTATAGTAAGAACCTGCGATTTCGATTTGATAAACTTGGCGAATAATTTGGAAACTTTTTCCACTATGACGTTCCGTTGGGAGCATAATACAGCGACTGTGGTGGTCTCCGGATCGCTCATAGCTGAAACAATAGTCAAGAACATAAACAGTACGGATATGTAATCCAAAGTATTGTACAAAAACATAAAGCCTTTTTATACCTCAAGTATTAGATATGTTTGGAGTAAATAATAAATACAAAAATAAACAATGGTTAAATCCTACAGAGGTATACCGGAGTGTAGGAAATGTGATAAACGCTGAGAACCTGAGTGGTATTCAACGTACGGGAAATGTAATGAGAATTTATCCGGAAAACAACAATAATCGTGTCACATCCCTTAGCAGGGGTATACCGATTCGGGGTAAACAAATATTCCTGATACCAGAAAACCTGAAACGGACCAAACACGACCCCGCAAACACAAATTGGATCAAAGAATCCAATGTTCCCTTGTCGGTCGAGGATGGGATTATAAAGAGAGCTTTAGAGGAGGGAGAATGCGAAATTATTCAAATGTAATGAGAGAAGCTAAGGATTGATTGTGACACAGGGGATATAACATTATTAAAAAACCCTTCAAAATCACCTGCTGAAAAAAATGATCATGGGAAGGTACTATGGTACTATCTGTTAGTATGGACAACCACGTGGTCAACAAAACGATATACACAATAATGACAAAGATAAAAGATGAAAACTGAGGATTCAGACGGTAGTAAATCAGATGCTGGGTGACAATAAAACACAAAATGATGATGAAAAACAAAATAAGGAAACACAAACTGAGGATGGCATTACGAGGAAAGACTCAAAAAGAAAAAGGGAAAAAGACAAAAGACACTACACACAAAGAGACCAGAATGACAAGATAAAAAGAATGACAATCTACAAGTAGAGTACGACTCTAGGTTTTGACACAAACAAGTAATATTTCAATCAAAATGCCAGCTAAATATGTAATTCACATTCTTTCCTTACAACCCAAGGGACTGCAGGACAAAGGAAAGAGGTTACGTTTATATCAGTGGATGAAAAATCAAAACTTTGTTATTTGTTTTTTACAGGAGAAACATTTTACAGGGAATTTTTAGATATAAGCTATTGGATGTTATAGCTCATAACAGTCTTGGGTAACAAAATAATTAAGGGGTCAGTATCATTGTGAATAATTAAATGCAAATGTTGTAAATGTTTAAAAAGAAACAACGGAAGGTTTATTTTTTAAATATTGAAGTAGAAGACAAAACACTAACAGTTGAAAATATCTCAGCTCCTAATTTTTCAACAAGAAAGACATTTTTTTTTTCAAATCTTCATTACATGATATCAAATAAAATGGTACAGGTATGAACACAGTAGGAGGAAACTTCAGTGAGGTCCTAGATGGTCGTGATTGAAAAAGTAAGACATAAATTAGGAACACAAACTACAGCTTAAAACATTTTCTAAAATCCCTAAGACGTGTGAATATATGGAGGATAAAAAAAGAACAAAATCACAGCACTCTTGGAGACGTAACAGACAAGGGGAAGCGAGCAGGATCGATTATTTTCTTATTGAAAATGTAATGAATAATTTAGTTAAATCTTCAAATATCCGACCGGCTCAAATAAGATGTACGGGCTACCAGGCGTTATCAAGAACATTATTTGCAGCTAGTGTAAAAGGGTTTGGAACATGGAAAATTGATAACAGCATGTTGCAGGAAACAGAATATAAGAAAAACATAAAAAATACATTCAAGCAGCAAAACAATATGTTATGATAATAGACAAATATGGAATTACCGTAAAGTGTTGATAAAAAATGAAACAATAAAACAAAGTATATCGAAATCGCAACTACAGAAATCAAAAGTAGCATAGCTTGCAGAACGTCTTCCAGAAATAAACAAACAGAAGAAGCTAAAAGTATTGAAAACGACATATAAAACCTCCATGAACAAAAAGCAAAAGGAGCGCAGGTACGATCAAGAATCAGATGGGTAGATGGACAGAAAAATACTAAATTCTTTTCAGACCTAGAAAAGTAGGTAATCCAGGACATAGATGGACTTGACAATAACAACGGTGATTTAATACAATGCCCAAAAATAGATACTCAAAACAATTAAACACGTCTATGAAAATGTAAATAGAAGTAGAATAACACAGCCATATCCTGATAAAGCAAACTCTTGTGACGGTAAACTAACAGAAAATCAATGTTTAAATGTTTTCCATAATATGTAGAAAACTGTAAGTCCTTGAACAGAAGGACTGTCGGTAGAATTTTATCAAACATTGTGGAAACATAGAGAAAACTTAGATGTTAATTATAATCGTATGATCATGGTGAGTTAGGCGAATCACAAAGATATGGATTGGTTTTTCTTATTGATAAAAAAAGGAAATATTACAAAATTAGAAAATTGGCGTTCGATATCATTACTAAATATTGACTATAAAATTGCTGCATATGCTTTAGCAATAAGGTTGAAATTAGTTATGTCAAAAAATATTCATACAGATCAAAACGGAAATATAAGAAATCAATGTATTGGTTGTATTATTAGGCTAATTCACTATATTATTGATCACTCAGAAAAAATATCATTGACAGTTGCATTTTTTTTATTATCTCGAAAAAGCTTTTGATACTATAGAATGGAATGTATGCATGCCTATAAAATTGGATTCGGACAGTCATTTATTAATTGGATTAAAACATCTTACATGAATGTTAAAGGTTTTGTCAAAATAATAATTGGATTACCGAATAATACTCAATAACTCACGGAACTTGAAAGGGGTGTCCATTATCACGCTTAATTGCTGTAATTAAGGTAGAATTTTTAGCAACTAAAATAGGAGATGATAAGCACATCACTGGTTGCAAGATAAAATGGGGAAAGGCCAAAACATTACAATTAGCGAATGATACCGCTCTATTTCTAAAACAGAAAGATATCAAACATTCTATCAAGGTGGTTGAAATTGTCGGAAAACTGCCCGGTTTGAAATCAAATAAGAACAAAACAGAAGGGCTGTTGCTAGGATGCAATAAACGAAGACGTAATACATATGAAGGAATCAAGGGGAAACCTGGAATCCAATCATTAGGAGTATATTTCAGTACTAATACCAAGTCTACATGAATCTTAATTGGGACAAAGACAGAAATAGACGACTTATAAAAAAAATTGGATGAAGCGAAAATTAGCATTAGTTGGTAAAACGGTTATAATTCTATCACTGTTGATACCAAAAATAAGATATTGAGCAAACGTACAAACCATTGACAGTGATTAGAATAAAGCTTCTTCGAGTTTTTGTGGGATAAAATTAAAAACAAGAACGCTTAAAGACAACTAGATATAAGAGATAAAGGCAAGAAATCTAAAATCTCATATTGAAGTGATCAGAATTAAGTGGATGAGAAGATTAAATAACGAACAATTGGAAAATGATTACAAACAAACAACAACAACATTGTCATCAAAATCGAGGTTATTTAGGGTAATAGACCAATACAATTTACAGCACAGCTACCATCAATAGAGGTTGGGAAGATAGTAACTTTATTAAGATAGCTGATGAAATAAATGAGCAAGGAGACGTTGATTAAAATAGCATGTATGATAAACTAAACGAAAAGAGAGATTGGATAAGCGAAGTATATAAATTAAAAGGAGCTATACCAAACAGATGGAAAATTAAGTTAAGGTCAGAAAAGTCAAAGATATTGAGGTATTGACATTATACAATCCTAAATCAAGAACGTATACATCATTAGATATACATACTAACAAAAGCTTTTATAATGAGGCAGTGCAGTCAAAATTTATACCATCATATTGTTTGGAGTTTCGGAGTAGAAGTTTAACATAGATTTTGTAATTGACTTATACCTTTTTTATTTAATAAGCTAGAGGAAAAGCAGCACAAAATTTTTAAAGTGTAAATTGCAGGACTGCATTATTCCAAGTATATACCAACTCCATCAATAGAAAATAGAGAAACAACCTTTGTAATGTATATGGTGAAGTAGAAGATTACGGACATTATTTTATAGAATGTTAATACTTCAAAAGATTTTGGAATACAATGAAAGATATTATTAAAGGCTTCAGATTTACATTTTTTAAATAACGTATTTATCTTCTAGTTACTTTTTCCTTTTCGTTTCGTTCCTTCTACACAATCCAGTCCTGTCTGTCTGTCTGTCTGTCTGCCTGCCTCCCTCTTTGTCTCTATCTCTGTATCTCCGTTTCCCTCCCCTATAATTACCTGCCCACTCGTTTTATCCCATGTGTTATTTGTCATACATTGATATAGTTTGAAAACAAATCTATTATATATATACATAACGTGTCATAAAAATAACAAGTTCATTCTGAGTGCAAAAAATAAAGAAAGAAAAAGATGGAAAGACAAAAATAAATAAATAAATAAATAAAAATGTGACATGCAGACAAAACTTCACCCAGAAGACGAAGGGATGGGCTCTTTCAATACAAATCAGGGTACATTATACTCTAAACCCTTGATGTCCGCGACATGTAAACAAATATAGAAATGCGCTTTAGCGCTAATCAATTTCTTAAATATTACTTATCCTCAAATTCAAGTACCGACGAAAGAATATTTTTTGTCACGAAATATGACCACGGAAAAATGACAAATCTGATGGATTCCCACAATGATATTCCACACTACACTTGGTTTAAATTCATTCAAGCATTAAGGAAGGACAGTATTTGGAAGCAAATGCTTGACTATCCTCCTCATTCGGGGTCCCGCCCCAAAGTCCCTAGGAGTCAAATCAAGTTTCTGAATGTAAAAAAAAAATGATTCTCCACTATAAATGATGTTTCACAGCAAATTTGGTTTAAATTCATTAAAGCATTAAGAAAGGGGAGAATTTTGAAGCAAAATATTGATTATCTTTCCCATTTGGGCCCCCGCCCCAGGTCCCTAGGACTCAAATCAAGTTTTTTGGACTTAAGAAACGATTCCCCATCTTCAATGATGCTTCAGACCAAATTGTGAAGCAAAAAATATTGCTTACTTCCCCTTTTGCGTCTCGCCCTGAAGTCCCTAGGCGTCGAATTAAATTTCTGAATTCAACAATTATTTGCAAACCTCTACTGATGTTGCTGACAAAATCTGAATAAAACATATTGCAGCATTAAAGAAAAGAAGCATTTTCAAGCAGATTATGTCGTTTATCATTTTTAGATGGTACAACATCAATCATACTGATACATACTCACCGTGTTTAGATAGTCACACACAAATTACACTGATACATACTCACCGTGTTTAGATAGTCACACACAAATCACACTGACACATACTCACCGTTGGATATTTTCTCCTGGTGATTGTTCGGTGTGTCGTTTGTTAGTTTCTCGTTAGTTTGACTCTTTGGCACTCCTCTAAACATCTGGAATTTCCCTTTAATATGTATCATGTCATATATCAGTTGTATTGATTGAAAAATAATATCAAGCATATTTTTGTTTTACATTTGTAACGTCTTAAATGAAGTGTTAAGTATCTTATATTTTGTGTTTGTTAAGTTACGTGTGAAATTGATAAAACGATATTTTTTTATCGATTTTCAATTCACATCTATCAACAGTTTGCCATTTTGTGACTGCCATCTGGATGGTGTTACTAAGTCTGTCCTCGAAAACACAAAGTATGAAATATGTGGACATTGGCTCATCTAATTGATTTCTTAGTGACACGAAATGCATTTCTTTATTTAAAGATTACTCATTTGAAGACTTGTGTCCAAGATATAGGATGGAAACTCAAATGCGCGTCAAGTGTCCACCAATTGGTTTTTAAAATCCACAAATATATTTCAGGTTGAAATTAGATGGTAAACATCAAAATGTACTTTAACAAACCCCTCCATTACGGCCAATATATACGGACCCCTTAATCGAAGGTCCTATACACACTCCTTTTGTGAAGATCCAGTTTACACAACTGTATAAATATATTCCTTTTGTCGTGTCCCTGTATTAACATATTCCTTTTGTCGTGTCCCGGTATAAACATATTCCTTTTGTCGTGTCCCTGTATAAACATATTCCTTTTGTCGTGTCCCTGTATAAACATATTCCTTTTGTCGTGTCCCTGTATAAACATATTCCTTTTGTCGTGTCCCTGTATAAACATGTTCCTTTTGTCGTGTCCCTGTATAAACATGTTCCTTTTGTTGTGTCCCTGTATAAACATATTCCTTTTGTTGTGTCCCTGTATAAACATATTCCTTTTGTTGTGTCCCTGTATAAACATATTCCTTTTGTTGTGTCCCTGTATAAACATATTCCTTTTGTTGTGTCCCTATATAAACATATTCCTTTTGTTGTGTCCCTGTATAAACAAACATACTCCTTTTGTTTGTGTCCCTGTATAAACATATTCCTTTTGTTGTGTCCCTGTATAAACATATTCCTTTTGTTGTGTCCCTGTATAAACATACTCCTTTTGATGTGTCCCTGTATAAACATATTCCTTTTGTTGTGACCCTGTATAAATATATTCCTTTTGTTGTGTCCCTGTATAAACATATTCCTTTTGTTGTGACCCTGTATAAACATACTCCTTTTGTTGAGCCCAGAATACATAGCCCCTCTTGTTTTGCCCTTGTATACACTCCCCTACTGCGGATATCACTCCCCCACCCCATCCCCTCCATCCCCGTATAAACACTTTACATACTGATGAGTCCCTCCTTTTACGTCCCTGCTCCGGAACCCCGGTAAATACAGACCGCACCTGTTGAACCCTTGTATGGAAGCCCCATCCTTAGCCCCATACAGCATACGTCAAAAAGGCCTTGTGGACACACGCCTCCTCTGAAGCCCCCGTACATTGTATATGCATATCTGCCCTGTACGACCCTAACATACCTATCGTTCTTTCAGAACCTTTGTATATAGATGTATATAAACCCTAATATATATACTGTCCTGTTGAGTCCTGAATACACAACTCTCTTACCAAGCCCCGTTTATACATTAAGCCCTCCTGTTGTAAACATACCCCTTCTGCGACAGAAGAATATCACTGTGCTGGTCACTGTTATGAGCATAACGATGGGCACCACTATGACAGTGGCAATTTGTAGGCGATCCATGCCAGTAGGCTTCGTAAAATCAAATCTCTTTTGTGGCATAACTGTAAGAAAAAAATAGCTAAGTTCAAGGCAGTATAATATCACCTAGCTGACTATACACAATGAGTAATGAAACTGTCAGTGTTGACATCTCTTGCGAAAAGCTCTGTGTCTGGAAGGCAAATAGATACATTGAATTGGCTACACGTGTATAAGACCTTTCATTTCCCTAGAATCTTACAGATAAGTAAAACCGAAATCTGTATTATAACTAATATCGACACGACCCCATCTTAAAGTCTGGACATCGCCTCGCGATAATTGAAGACTTGGGATAATGAAGTATATATTCCTAGAATTTCATGGCCACAACTTTGTTTTTCTTTGCCAAGTCAACTTGATTTGTTAAAGAATCTTGTATATCAAGGTTGCTCTCTTGTAGTGACATGTAAGTGACAACAGTGTGCACAATCACAAAACTTTGGTCTGTTTCAGTGTCGGCGTCTTTTAAGTGTTGTTTCATTCGCGATTGATGCCAAATTCCAATTGATTTTGTTCAAATCTATCTACATAAACCCTGATATTTTCACTTCATTTGATTTCACTCTAACAGTAGCTACGAAATTCATTACATGTGGAAAGAAGCTCCAAAGAAATTGTTATATCAAACATGTGCTTCAATTTCATATTAGATCTAACAAACGAATCTCTGAATGTTTCTTTAATGAGGAACGTTTAAGTATAACAGAGTTCCTGTGACAGTGGATTTCCACATAAATCCAATCATCCTTGTAATTGTATAAAGACAAACAAGAAAATAGTACCTTCAGACATATTATACAATCAGATAAAGTAAAACATGAACTGTATGATTCAGCGATAGGTATCGTTATAACTCGGGTCATGTTCACAAAACGAGAAAACATCAACACAACGACGACACCATTTAAATCTAGGTTAATTCAGATAATACGCTATGAAAAATAAAAGCTGGAGTAGTGACCAGGATTTAAATATGGAACTCTCTTAAACAAGAATTGTCATTAGTACCATAATTAAGTATTTTAAAATCTAAATTGAATAATGATAGAATACACGTTATAAATGTATCTCCTATTTTCCAGCACTGTAGTTCTAGAAAATTAAATATTGTCCATTGCCAACTTAGAAATGATGCCAGTTATTTAACTTATGCTATGTTTCTTAATTTTCTCTATCTCGACTCGTCTTGTTCTTGTAGTCATCCTACTGAAAATTCAGAACACTTTTTTTTTCTTCTGTCCAGATTATTCCACTTCCAGAAACTCAATCCCTAATATCTATACCAGAACTGGCTATCTAGATGTTCAATAACTGACATCTGGGAATATTAATTTCTCCCTTGAAATCAATGCTTTTATTCTATATAATGTGGAAAGCATTATTGTAGAAACGTTTAGGATGTCAATCTATATACTTGTTACATTTGTGACTTTACATCTAATGTTCTTAGAGTAATTATCTAATTAGATACCGTTTATACTTCAAAACCTATTATCAAATTTTCATTAAAAATAAATATGAATTATATCGATAGTTGCTAGTACCTAGATTGTGTATTGGTATGAATGGGTAACGATAATACAGCGTATGGTTCAAGTACAGATGTACTTAATGTGTTTTCGAAAGTTTTCCTCTTTCAGAATTCCTTAAATAGCTCTCACCACCTTGGAGAAGATTTACATAGGCTTAGTCTCTGATAGGATCCCTTTATATATATTGTTGATATATATGATAATAAAAGTTGTTGAAATGGAATCATTTTACCAAACATGAAACATTTTGACCCGTATATAGTACGGGGTATAAAAGTACTTTGTAATGGACTGATGAACACCATTCTGTCTTTATAGATATGCGTCTCTAGAAAATGGCAGTGAACAACAGATTTGGAGAAGCACGGTTACCATTATAAAAAATGGAAATTCATGACGAAGAAATTAAAATTGATCATTAATATGTTTTTTGGTTACGTTGGTAGTAGAGATCAGATAAGGACGCTGAATACAGGTGTTGTCATTGTGCCTGATGTCAAATTTAATGACAAGACCGACATAGTGAAATGGATTTGAAAACCAGCCGTCATCGACACGCCTCAAAACATTAAATTTATGGAGCTTTTTGAAAGTATATCCCCTTCAGCCTGCTACAACATCAGAATTTCGTTACAAAGACGTTTTAGCTGGCTTGGTATGTTTGTGTGACAACATTTTTCGATTACATAGTTCTTACATGTTTTCCATTAACATCACCGAGCCTACCAACAGACGTAGAGAAATCAAATTGTCACCTGGTATATTGAACGGCTTCGACTCCAAGAAGTGGTCCCCAATATACTGTTCACGAATATCGACAGGCCTCAACTGTAACAAAACAACAGCTTTCATTTCCAATAATTCTGTACACCTTAATAGATCGTAAGTTTTTCATCTGAGTCTATAAAGATGGAGTATCAATCATAATGACTTACTCAAACAGTTTGTGGTCATTGCTACTTACCCAGACAGTTAAGTTGTCGTTACTACTTACCCAGACAGTTAAGTTGTCGTTACTACTTACCCAGACAGTTAAGTTGTCGTTACTACTTACCCAGACAGTTAAGTTGTCGTTACTACTTACCCAGACAGTTTAGTTGTCGTTACTACTTACCCAGACAGTTTAGTTGTCGTTACTACTTACCCAGACAGTTTAGTTGTCGTTACTACTTACCCAGACAGTTAAGTTGTCGTTACTACTTACCCAGACAGTTTAGTTGTCGTTACTACTTACCCAGACAGTTTAGTTGTCGTTACTACTTACCCAGACAGTTTAGTTGTCGTTACTACTTACCCAGACAGTTTAGTTGTCGTTACTACTTACCCAGACAGTTTAGTTGTCGTTACTACTTACCCAGACAGTTTAGTTGTCGTTACTACTTACCCAGACAGTTTAGTTGTCGTTACTACTTACCCAGACAGTTTAGTTGTCGTTACTACTTACCCAGACAGTTTAGTTGTCGTTACTACTTACCCAGACAGTTTAGTTGTCGTTACTACTTACCCAGACAGTTTAGTTGTCGTTACTACTTACCCAGACAGTTTAGTTGTCGTTACTACTTACCCAGACAGTTAAGTTGTCGTTACTACTTACCCAGACAGTTTAGTTGTCGTTACTACTTACCCAGACAGTTTAGTTGTCGTTACTACTTACCCAGACAGTTAAGTTGTCGTTACTACTTACCCAGACAGTTTAGTTGTCGTTACTACTTACCCAGACAGTTTAGTTGTCGTTACTACTTACCCAGACAGTTTAGTTGTCGTTACTACTTACCCAGACAGTTTAGTTGTCGTTACTACTTACCCAGACAGTTTAGTTGTCGTTACTACTTACCCAGACAGTTTAGTTGTCGTTACTACTTACCCAGACAGTTAAGTTGTCGTTACTACTTACCCAGACAGTTAAGTTGTCGTTACTACTTACCCAGACAGTTTAGTTGTCGTTACTACTTACCCAGACAGTTTAGTTGTCGTTACTACTTACCCAGACAGTTTAGTTGTCGTTACTTACCCAGACAGTTAAGTTGTCGTTACTACTTACCCAGACAGTTTAGTTGTCGTTACTACTTACCCAGACAGTTTAGTTGTCGTTACTACTTACCCAGACAGTTACCTACTTACCCAGACAGTTTAGTTGTCGTTACTACTTACCCAGACAGTTTAGTTGTCGTTACTACTTACCCAGACAGTTTAGTTGTCGTTACTACTTACCCAGACAGTTTAGTTGTCGTTACTACTTACCCAGACAGTTTAGTTGTCGTTACTACTTACCCAGACAGTTTAGTTGTCGTTACTACTTACCCAGACAGTTTAGTTGTCGTTACTACTTACCCAGACAGTTTAGTTGTCGTTACTACTTACCCAGACAGTTTAGTTGTCGTTACTACTTACCCAGACAGTTAAGTTGTCGTTACTACTTACCCAGACAGTTTAGTTGTCGTTACTACTTACCCAGACAGTTTAGTTGTCGTTACTACTTACCCAGACAGTTTAGTTGTCGTTACTACTTACCCAGACAGTTTAGTTGTCGTTACTACTTACCCAGACAGTTAAGTTGTCGTTACTACTTACCCAGACAGTTTAGTTGTCGTTACTACTTACCCAGACAGTTTAGTTGTCGTTACTACTTACCCAGACAGTTTAGTTGTCGTTACTACTTACCCAGACAGTTAGTTGTCGTTACTACTTACCCAGACAGTTTAGTTGTCGTTACTACTTACCCAGACAGTTTAGTTGTCGTTACTACTTACCCAGACAGTTTAGTTGTCGTTACTACTTACCCAGACAGTTTAGTTGTCGTTACTACTTACCCAGACAGTTTAGTTGTCGTTACTACTTACCCAGACAGTTTAGTTGTCGTTACTACTTACCCAGACAGTTTAGTTGTCGTTACTACTTACCCAGACAGTTTAGTTGTCGTTACTACTTACCCAGACAGTTTAGTTGTCGTTACTACTTACCCAGACAGTTTAGTTGTCGTTACTACTTACCCAGACAGTTTAGTTGTCGTTACTACTTACCCAGACAGTTAAGTTGTCGTTACTACTTACCCAGACAGTTTAGTTGTCGTTACTACTTACCCAGACAGTTAAGTTGTCGTTACTACTTACCCAGACAGTTTAGTTGTCGTTACTACTTACCCAGACAGTTTAGTTGTCATTACTACTTACCCAAACAGTTTAGTTGTCGTTACTACTTATTTAGATTACGACCTACCGAGATGGGTTGGTTGTCATTACGACTTACCCAGATAGTGTAGTTGTCAAAACCACTTACCCAGATAGTGTAGTTGTCATTACGTCTTACCCAGATAGTGTAGTTGTCAAAACCACTTACCCAATTAGTGTAGTTGTCATTACGACTTACCCAGATAGTGTAGTTGTCATTTCGACTTACCCAGATAGTGTAGTTGTCAAAACCACTTACCCAGATAGTGTAGTTGTCATTACGACTTACCCAGATAGTGTAGTTGTAATTACGACTTACCCAGATAGTGTAGTTGTCATAACGACTTAACTAGATAGTGTAGTTGTCATTACGACTTACCCAGATAGTGTAGTTGTAATTACGACTTACCCAGATAGTGTAGTTGTCATTTCGACTTACCCAGATAGTATAGTTGTCAGTACGAATTACTGATATAATGTAGTTGTCATTTCAACTTACCCAGATAGTGTAGTTGTAATTACGACTTACCCAGATAGTGTAGTTATCATTTCGACTTACCCAGATAATGTAGTTGTCATAACGACTTACCCAGATAGTATAGTTGTCATTACGACTTACCAAGATAGTGTAGTTGTCATAACGACTTACCCAGATAATGTAGTTGTCGTTACGACTTACCCAGATAGTGTAGTTGCCATTTCGACTTACCCAGATAATGTAGTTGTCATAACGACTTACCCAGATAGTGTAGTTGTCATTACGACTTACCCAGATAATGAAGTTGTCATAACGACTTACCCAGATAGTGTAGTTGTCATTACGACTTACCCAGATAGTATAGTTGTCATTACGACTTACCCTGATAATGTAGTTGTCATTTCGACTTACCCAGATAATGTAGTTGTCATAACGACTTACCCAGATAGTGTAGTTGTCATTACGACTTACACAGATAATGAAGTTGTCATAACGACTTACCCAGATAGTGTAGTTGTCATTACGACTTACCCAGATAGTATAGTTGTCATTACGACTTACCCAGATAGTATAGTTGTCATTACGACTTACCCAGATAGTGTAGTTGTCATTACGACATACCCAGATAGTGTAGTTGTCATTACGACTTACCCAGATAGTATAGTTGTCATTACGACTTACCCAGATAGTGTAGTTGTCATTACTTGGAACGTGCGTAAAGATGACAAAATTCGTAGGCTGTAAGATAAATTATAATCATTGGCCTTTGTTGACAATATACTTTTAAAAAAGAGTATGATTACAATAGAATGAAACATAAATTGAAGGTATTACATTAGTACGAACAGAAATTATCTTATACTACCTGATACTACTGAAAAATAGTTCTATCTAATGTATTACATTAGTACGAACAGAAATTATCTTATACTACCTGATACTACTGAAAAAATAGTTCTATCTAATGTATTACATTAGTACGAACAGTAAATTATCTTAAACTACCTGATACTACTGAAAAAATAGTTCTATCTAATGTATTACATTAGTACGAACAGTAAATTATCTTATACTACCTGATACTACTGAAAAATAGTTCTATCTAATGTATTACATTAGTACGAACAGTAAATTATCTTATACTACCTGATACTACTGAAAAATAGTTCTATCTAATGTATTACATTAGTACGAACAGTAAATTATCTTATACTACCTGATACTACTGAAAAAATAGTTCTATCTAATGTATCACATTCTATAAAATCAGGGGATGAGGTAAAACAACTGCAAACTGATATGAATTTCACGTTTAGGGCATAGGTATTTGTGAGACAGATAATTGTTTACTTCTATATTTGACCCTTTCGTTTTTTAACACCAATATTGAAATTACTCCTGTATTATACATGAATTTATGTCCTCATGTAATCGTTTTTTATTCAGTCATCAGCTAGTTACAAAATAGAATGATGGTGTATTTTATTTATCTTTTATTTATTATGGTAAACGTTGATAAATATATGTATTGTTTTGTCCTTCTGCACTGATGACAGGGCGATAAAACCAAGAAATAAAATAAGCTGCCCTCACTGCTTCAATAATAATAATATTGTATCCTTCATACGAACCCAAAACTGGTTATAAATCTCAAAGTCCAAAGATCACTTAGAACTAATACTATATAAAGGACCATGTGCTTTCTGCTCTAGTTATCAGCTTCTTTTGGAATCACTCTTGCAACTCTCCAATTGGTGGGGTTTTTTTCCCCGTAAATTGTTTTGTGATTCAGATTACATGGAAATAATTACAGTGTCTAGCACTTCTCTAACAATGCACACATTTATTACAGAGCTTTGTAATCAAACATCACACAAACATGTAATCTGTAAGTATATTTTGGTCAAGGTTTTGTAATTTATCACAAGCATCATACGAACAATTCTGTAAGTATAGTTGGTCAAGGTTTTGTAATTTATCACAAGCATCATACGAACAATTCTGTAAGTATAGTTGGTCAAGGTTTTGTAATTGATCACAAGCATCATACGAACAATTCTGTAAGTATAGTTGGTCAAGGTTTTGTAATTGATCACAAGCATCATACGAACAATTAATCTTCTGTAAGTATATCTTGGTAAGGTTTTGTCATTTATCACAAGCATCATATGAACAATTATGTAAGTATATCTTGGTCAAGGTTTTGTAATTTATCACAAGCATCATACGAACAATTAATCTTCTGTAAGTATATCTTGGTCAAGGTTTTGTCATTTATCACAAGCATCATACGAACAATTCTGTAAGTATAGTTGGTCAAGGTTTTGTAATTGATCACAAGCATCATACGAACAATTCTGTAAGTATAGTTGGTCAAGGTTTTGTAATTTATCACAAGCATCATACGAACAATTAATCTTCTGTAAGTATATCTTGGTAAGGTTTTGTCATTTATCACAAGCATCATACGAACAATTCTGTAAGTATAGTTGGTCAAGGTTTTGTAATTGATCACAAGCATCATACGAACAATTCTGTAAGTATAGTTGGTCAAGGTTTTGTAATTTATCACAAGCATCATACGAACAATTCTGTAAGTATATCTTGGTCAAGGTTTTGTAATTGATCACAAGCATCATACGAAGAATTCTGTAAGTATAGTTGGTCAAGGTTTTGTAATTTATCACAAGCATCATACGAACAATTCTGTAAGTATAGTTGGTCAAGGTTTTGTAATTTATCACAAGCATCATACGAACAATTCTGTAAGTATATCTTGGTCAAGGTTTTGTAATTGATCACAAGCATCATACGAAGAATTCTGTAAGTATATTTTGGTAAAGGTTTTGTAATTTATCACAAGCATCATACGAACAATTAATCTTCTGTAAGTATATTTTGGTAAAGGTTTTGTAATTCATCACAAGCATCATACGAACAATTCTGTAAGTATATTTTGGTCAAGGTTTTGTCATTTATCACAAGCATCATACGAACAATTCTGTAAGTATATTTTGGTCAAGGTTTTGTAATTCATCACAAGCATCATACGAACAATTCTGTAAGTATAGTTGGTCAAGGTTTTGTCATTTATCACAAGCATCATACGAACAATTCTGTAAGTATAGTTGGTCAAGGTTTTGTAATTGATCACAAGCATCATACGAAGAATTCTGTAAGTATATCTTGGTCAAGGTTTTGTAATTCATCACAAGCATCATACGAACAATTCTGTAAGTATAGTTGGTCAAGGTTTTGTAATTGATCACAAGCATCATACGAACAATTCTGTAAGTATATCTTGGTCAAGGTTTTGTAATTGATCACAAGCATCATACGAACAATTCTGTAAGTATAGTTGGTCAAGGTTTTGTAATTTATCACAAGCATCATACGAACAATTCTGTAAGTATATCTTGGTCAAGGTTTTGTAATTGATCACAAGCATCATACGAACAATTCTGTAAGTATAGTTGGTCAAGGTTTTGTAATTGATCACAAGCATCATACGAACAATTCTGTAAGTATATTCGAATACTGTATAGCCACTTATTTTCGCGGAGGTGATATCTTCTTTATTTCGTTGTGCAAAAACGAAATATCGAAAATATGATCCGTGAAATAATGAGACCCGTGTATCAGATATAATTTAGCCTCTGGACCGCGACATTCGACTACACACAAATCGATCGTTTAAAAGAAAATTGCCAAAATATTTACTCTTAAAACTTGTCCTACTATGGTATGTTTTAGTTCAAAAAGGTTATACATAAAGAATGAATGACTAGATTAGCAGTTGAAGAGTTGGTAATCTAGCCGTAACACTTACACATATTTACGTGTAATCAATTTAAAAACAAAACGTTAATTAAGATAGCTGTAGTTAGGATCAAATACTTTTAATTTCCCGTGAGAGACATTTTGTTTCAAGTTCGGATATTTACATGTAGCGGAAACCTCTCGTGCTGTGAATGGCAAAAGCGTTGTCTTTGAGTCTGTTTAATACAAAGTCATTTGGCACTCAGTGTAAGAACTGATATAGGTCTTAATGTAACCCTATTCCTGTTATTAAAGACCATAATGTCAATAGAAAACATTTATTTTTAGAATTCAGAGGCCTAATGGGCTTGCATTGCTCACATGGTATTCAGCTCTTTTCACAAATACGGTAACATTTTACAATATTAGCATTCGATGGCTTGGTTAATGAGGATTGATATCCAGGTTTGACCTAAATGGACCGCAGTGATACTGAATATAGGTCAAGGCCATTTCTTTTCACAAACCTTGCATGAAATCATCTAAGGAGAACTTACAAGTCAAATATCATCATTTTATGTCTTTTGACTCACCAGAAGAAATCATTTGACGTTTTAACAACTTTGACTCCTCTGACCTTGAATAATAATTAAGATCATTTCTTTACACAAATATTGTTGAGTTTCATCCCAGAAACCTAATTGATGAGGATTCTGGGTATTTTGATTGATCAAAGTATGTCGTTGGTAGGTTAAAATACATTTGACCTCTGTGACCTGAGCATAATATGAGCAGAGGTAACTTCTTAACGCAAACCTTTTCAGACTTCATCCAATAACCTTCCTGTCAAATATCATGATTTTAGGCGAAACGGTTATTGAGAATTAGTTTAAAAGTTTAAACAATTTTAACTCTTGTGACCTTAGATATGAGTCAATGTCATTAATTTTTACAAACTTTGTCGGTCTTTATCCCAGAAACTTTCGAAGCAAATCTTATGATTCTAGAAATTTTGAAATTTAGAGAAGAAAAGTTTAAACAATTTAATATGTTTTTTTTTTTTGTTTCCTGTAACGATACATCCCCGAGAATCCCCACTTCTCTGACTACGTGTCGAGATACAAATGAGATGTGGTAGCTACATTTCTAAACCATTCTCAGCTTAGAACTATGAGGAAGCTCCATACTGCGATACATACAGCAATTTCTGCAATGACTAAATCTCGCCTTAAGGATACAATCAATAGTTGATCACACTTCCCACCATACCTCCCGGTTTACAATGATGTACAAACTTATGTTCACGAACATCTAAACATTAAGATTTCTGACATTCTTAGTAGCGAAGGATCTGCAATATCGTCTTCACAAGTACCTTAAAGCTTTAGATTTATAATACTGTGGTCTCACAACAATATGACAGAGAGAAATATAATAGTCGTTGACTACAATACGTTACTATCTAACTGAACTAAATGGAAGTGGTAATGTACCTTAGCGAGGTGACCAAATACCTTAATAAAGAATTATATACACAAATAAGTTCTAAAACGTGGAATGTTGACTGAACATCTTAATGAGGGAAAATATAAGTGACTACCTTAATGAGGGGGATGTAAGTGTCTAGCTATCTTAATGAGGGGGATGTAAGTGTCTAACTATCTTAATGAGAGGGGATGTAAGTGTCTAGCTATCTTAATGAGGGGGATGTAAGTGTCTAGCTATCTTAATGAGGGGGATGTAAGTGTCTAGCTATCTTAATGAGGGGGATGTAAGTGTCTAACTATCTTAATGAGGGGGATGTAAGTGTCTAACTATCTTAATGAGGGGGATGTAAGTGTCTAACTATCTTAATGAGGGGGATGTAAGTGTCTAACTATCTTAATGAGGGGGATGTAAGTGTCTAACTATCTTAATGAGGGGGATGTAAGTGTCTAACTATCTTAATGAGGGGGATGTAAGTGTCTAACTATCTTAATGAGGGGGATGTAAGTGTCTAACTATCTTAATGAGGGGGATGTAAGTGTCTAACTATCTTAATGAGAGGGGATGTAAGTGTCTAGCTATCTTAATGAGGGGGATGTAAGTGTCTAACTATCTTAATGAGGGGGATGTAAGTGTCTAACTATCTTAATGAGAGGGGATGTAAGTGTCTAACTATCTTAATGAGGGGGATGTAAGTGTCTAACTATCTTAATGAGGGGGATGTAAGTGTCTAACTATCTTAATGAGGGGGATGTAAGTGTCTAACTATCTTAATGAGGGGGATGTAAGTGTCTAACTATCTTAATGAGGGGGATGTAAGTGTCTAACTATCTTAATGAGGGGGATGTAAGTGTCTAACTATCTTAATGAGGGGGATGTAAGTAAGTGTCTAACTATCTTAATGAGGGGGATGTAAGTGTCTATCTATCTTAATGAGGGGGAGTAAAGTGTCTAGCTATCTAATTATAGTGGGATGTAAGTGTCTAACTATCTTAATGAGGGGGATGTAATGAGGGGGGGATGTAAGTGTCTAACTATCTTAATGAGGGGGATGTAAGTGTCTAACTATCTTAATGAGGGGGATGTAAGTGTCTAACTATCTTAATGAGGGGGATGTAAGTGTCTAACTATCTTAATGAGGGGGATGTAAGTGTCTAACTATCTTAATGAGGGGGATGTAAGTGTCTAACTATCTTAATGAGGGGGATGTAAGTGTCTAGCTATCTTAATGAGGGGGGAGTAAGTTTAAAACAATGTTAATGTTTGGGGATGTAAGTGTCTAACTATCTTAATGAGGGGGATGTAAGTGTCTAACTATCTTAATGAGGGGGATGTAAGTGTCTAACTATCTTAATGAGGGGGATGTAAGTGTCTAACTATCTTAATGAGGGGGATGTAAGTGTCTAACTATCTTAATGAAGGGGATGCAAGTGTCCAACTATCTTAATGAGGGGGAATATAAGTGTCTAATGAGAGGGGGATGTAAGTGTCTAACTATCTTAATGAGGGGGATGTAAGTGTCTAACTATCTTAATGAGGGGGATGTAAGTGTCTAACTATCTTAATGAGGGGGATGTAAGTGTCTAGCTATCTTAATGAGGGGGATGTAAGTGTCTAACTATCTTAATGAGGGGGATGTAAGTGTCTAACTATCTTAATGAGGGGGATGTAAGTGTCTAACTATCTTAATGAGGGGGATGTAAGTGTCTAACTATCTTAATGAGGGGGATGTAAGTGTCTAACTATCTTAATGAGGGGGATGTAAGGTCTATATCTTAATGAGGGGGAAGTGTCTAACTATCTTAATGAGGGGGATGTAAGTGTCTAACTATCTTAATGAGGGGGATGTAAGTGTCTAACTATCTTAATGAGGGGGATGTAAGTGTCTAACTATCTTAATGAGGGGGATGTAAGTGTCTAACTATCTTAATGAGGGGGATGTAAGTGTCTATCTATCTTAATGAGGGGGATGTAAGTGTCTATCTATCTTAATGAGGGGGATGTAAGTGTCTAACTATCTTAATGAGGGGGATGTAAGTGTCTAACTATCTTAATGAGAGGGGATGTAAGTGTCTAACTATCTTAATGAGGGGGATGTAAGTGTCTAGCTATCTTAATGAGGGGGATGTAAGTGTCTAACTATCTTAATGAGGGGGATGTAAGTGTCTAGCTATCTTAATGAGGGGGATGTAAGTGTCTAACTATCTTAATGAGGGGGATGTAAGTGTCTAACTATCTTAATGAGGGGGATGTAAGTGTCTAACTATCTAAATAAGGGGATGCAAGTGTCTAACTATCTTAATGAGGGGGATGTAAGTGTCTAACTATCTTAATGAGGGGGATGTAAGTGTCTAACTATCTTAATGAGGGGGATGTAAGTGTCTAACTATCTTAATGAAGGGGATGTAAGTGTCTAACTATCTTAATGAAGGTGATGTAAGTGTTTAGCTATCTTAATGTGAATTTCAGCCCTGGTGGTAGAGATAAATGAAGTGAATTTCAGCCCTGGTGTTAGAGATACATCAAGTGATTTTCAGCCATGGAGATGAAGATAATCAGGTGGTTTTCAGCCATGGTGGTAGAGATAAATCAAGTGACTTTCAGCCATGGAGATAAAGATAATCAGGTGGTTTTCAGCCCTGGTGGTAGAGATAAATAAAGTGAATTTCAGCCATGGAGATAAAGATAATTAGGTGGTTTTCAGCCCTGGTGGTAGAGATAAATGAAGTGAATTTCAGCCATGGAGATAAAGATAAATGAAGTGATTTTCAGCCATGGAGATAAAGATAATCAGGTGGTTTTCAGCCCTGGTGGTAGAGATAAATAAAGTGAATTTCAGCCATGGAGATAAAGATAATCAGGTGGTTTTCAGCCCTGGTGGTAGAGATAAATCAAGTGACTTTCAGCCATGGAGATAAAGATAATCAGGTGGTTTTCAGCCCTGGTGGTAGAGATAAATAAAGTGAATTTCAGCCATGGAGATAAAGATAATTAGGTGGTTTTCAGCCCTGGTGGTAGAGATAAATCAAGTGAATTTCAGCCATGGAGATAAAGATAAATGAAGTGAATTTCAGCCCTGGTGGTAGAGATAATTAAGTGACTTTCAGCCCTGGTCGTAGAGATAATTAAGTGATTTTCCGCCCTGGAGATGAAGATAATCAGGTGGTTTTTGCCTTGCGGATAGACACGGTTAAATTATTTTCTGCCCTCTTGAGATAGTTGTAATGTGATTTTCTGCCCTGGGGATAAAGATAACCAAGTGATTTTCTGCCCTGGGGATAAAGCTAATCAAGTGATTTTCTGACCTGGGGATAAAGATAATCAAGTGATTTTCTGCCCTGGGGATAAAGATAATCAAGTGATTTTCTGCCCTGGGGATAAAGATAATCAAGTGATTTTCTGCCCTGGGGATAAAGATAATCAAGTGATTTTCTTCCCTGGGGATAAAGATAATCAAGTGATTTTCTGCCCTGGGGATAAAGATAATCAAGTGATTTTCTTCCCTGGGGATAAAGATTATTAAGTGATTTTCTGCCCTGGGGATAGAGACAGAGTCATAAAGTTACTTACTGCCTTGATGAGTGTTCGGTTAACAGATTGACTATTCTTTGTCAGAATGATGAAATGGGCTGCAGCCCCAGGGTACAGCGGCTGGAATCTCACTTTTAGACTCGGCAGGCTATCTGGTCCAACCTTTACCTCTGTGTCGATCAGGGGGTTCCAATTTGGTCGGGAACCTCCAAAACATCAAATTTCTGACATAGGTAAATGCCTAAATGATACGACGATAAATAAACAATTTCAATTATCGACAAATATTAAGAATGTTCTGTTTGAATAATTTCCTAAGTGTTCAATGCTATACTGGAAAATCTATGATACACTTAAATATACTGAATATTGACATAGCACTGCTGACCCATACATACACATATAGCCAGTTGCATAACTTGTTAAAAAGTCTGAAGGCTAAAATTGAAAACATTTCATACCTGGCAACGTGATTGTCTTAGATATACTGGTCCGTATGCTGTTTGGGGGCCTTGGCAAACTAGAGAGGGTCAAGGTCACCTTCACATGTTTCTTCGACTGCACACATGTGAACTTAAACTTGACGTCCTAGAATGATAGATACACACGTACAGACACACATATATAGAAAACCAAGGTGAAACAAATAGTACAGACCAACGTAAGAACTACTTGTATCGCACGAATACGTAACACATTCCTTAACTTGAAGTCGAGCGCAAAATGTGAGCAAAAGAGCATTTACCACGGCAATGACTACAAAGTAAACAGTGACATTAAATCATGTGTGTCAGAAAGTTAAGCGTCGTTTGTTTTATAAGAAATGTCAGCCATGAAACATTTTAAATATCCGATAAATCAGATATGAGTGTTAGTGTCAACGAAACATCTAGACGTATTTACAGAGGAAACATCTATCCCAACATATATACAAGTTAATGTCTTTAACACTTATCTTTACGTTTATTAGCAATGTTAGATTGAATCATCATTTACAATACATATACACATCCTTTCTCAATGTAAAAACGTTATGTATCATTTGTGACCGTTGTCCAGTAAGTAAATTTTCCTCTTTCATGTGCATTCATTGGAAACCAGAGGTGAAACCAGAGGTGAAATGGTTAATACTTCGGAAGGGAGATAACCGTTACATGTATGTCTAACATATGTCTGTGTTGTAATGGTTAATACTTAACATACGGTAATATATTAGGGAGATAACCGTTCAATGTGACTGTACTAACATATGAGTAACTGTGTTGGTAAGGGAGACAACCGTTAATGTAACTGTAGTAACATGCGAGTACATATGTTAGCAAGGGAGACAACCGTTAATGTGATTGTACTAACATATGAGTAACTGTGTTGGTAAGGGAGACAACCATTAATGTGACTGTACTAACATATGAGTAACTGTGTTGGTAAGGGAGATAACCGTTAAATGTATCTATAATAACAAATAACAAACTGTGTTTATAAAGGAGACAACTTTCTGTAGTAATAAAATAGTACCTATGTTAGTAAAGGAGACAAATATCTTTAGTAACAAAGGAGTACCTAAGTTTGCAAGGGAGACAATCGTTAAATGTGACTGTAGTAACACTACAGTACCTAAGTTGGCGAAAGAGACAAATGTCTAGTAACTAAGGAGTACATCAGGTGGTAAGGTAGAAAACTGTCTATAGCAACAAAGGAGTATCTATGTTATAAAGGGACAAAGCTATTACAAATGTCTGTAGTAACAAAGAAGTACATAACTTGGTAAGGGAGACAACTGTCTATAGTTACAAAAGTATACAAAAACTCTTTAGAGAATGATGGATTTATAGCATTAATAGAACAGTCGTCTTCATTCTCTACAGTATTTCGATCATCATTCTTTCAAGGACGGAACTTATTTTTTCATGTCTTTCCAACAAAATCTTTAGTTCCTGTTAAGAGTGAAAGGTGAGATGCTGATATAAGATTTTATTACTTTCTCATTTCGTGTGATCCAGGAAGGAAGTAGAGCATGTGTTAGTTATAACACGATCCCCAGTCGTCACGATATACTAGGCGCACTAAACTTTGTACAATAACCTAGACTTTCCAAACGTTTACGTGATTTTGATGATGGTGCGTTGCGTCAATATTACTTGGAACCTTCGAGAGGAAAATAATCAATCACTCTTGAATGTAGTGAACATGAAATCACAGCCTCCTAGAGTTTTTCATCATTTGACAAAATATTTTCTCTGCCTAATCATTGTAGATTGAAATCCTTCTGAATTCGAGAGAATCTGGCTAATTAATATATAATATGCCGACATCGTGAAGAAGACAATGACATATCAACTATCCTTACATAAATAATTACTTAACTCCTCATAAAAACCGAATAAGAAAGGTATGTATCAACAAAAGAAAACAAAATAATAATAAAAAACCCAAAGAACATAAAAAACAAACAAACAAAGCAATCCACGGCTACCCTAGAATATGTATAAGACGAACCAGGTGTTCTGAATCGTATAAGATTTTTCTGCTTCATCGACGACAACCGCCATGTAAACCTTGATCAATCTAGAGAAGTAATGTCACCAATCGAGCCCTCCCAAAGATTGACATCAAACCTTTTCCAATACATCTGTGGCTAGTTTGTCGTTGTCGTTGAAGGGATTCTAGAAAAATACTTAAAACTATTCCAATTTTGTATGTTGTAAATTACAAAAACGTAACTCTGCCGACTACTTCACAAATATTTTGTCGTATGTTATAACAGACAGGTGCACTGGTGTATATTCAAACACTGTAAACGGTTTACAATATAAATATGCCAAGGCAGAAAACAGTCACTTGCTTGAAACCTTTTATCGACCTATATAAATCATATTTATTTTCACAACAAAACCACCCACACACCAGACCACACCAGTATCACCATGTGTGTAACAAAACACAAAACGATGGCATTATTCTAGTTTCACGCGAAAATATCTAGGAAAAATACACGCCGACACTGGCGCAATGCGTCACAATTCTGAATAGATCTCGTTCACGGAAAAGTGCTCAAAGCGGACTAACAGATAGGAGTGGACTCAGTAATCAGGGCATAGAGAAGGTTTCCAGAAGTTCAAACACGATATCAGGAACGTATACAACAAAATCACGTCAAACAGCAAAGGAAAAGGATAGCATCGTCAATAGAGGAAAACAGAATGTAATATTTCAAACGTAAAGTGATAATTATCTAAAACAAAACCGATCAAATAAATAAATAAATAAATAAATGAATAATTGAAAAAAACCAAAACAAAACCGTAAAGAGCAATAACGGGGACTTACTTAAGCCGGCAAGGAATTGAAAGACAATAACAGAAGGGAAGTTTACAATAAGAGCGATGGTATCTAACTTAGAGTACGACTTTAATTGACCTTCAGAAAGTAGCTATTTCCAGGCTATTTCCAGCTTATTTACAGGTTATTTCCAGGTTATTTCCAGGCTATTTACAGGTTATTTCCAGGCTATTTCCAGGTTATTTCCAGGCTATTTCCAGGTTATTTCCAGGTTATTTCCAGGCTATTTCCAGGTTATTTACAGGTTATTTCCAGGTTATTTACAGGTTATTTCCAGGTTATTTACAGGTTATTTCGAGGTTATTTCCAGGTTATTTCTAGGTTATTTCGAGGTTATTTCCAGCTTATTTACAGGTTATTAACAGGTTCTTTCCTAACGGTATCAAATAATCACATCCCTCAGATACGTTGTGTATCAATTCTTTCCTGAGATGTAAACATTCTAAACCAGGCAATCCAATATAAAATTATCTGTGATACTAAATCCACATCAGTTTAACTTCTATAACTAAATCAATTTAGTAATTTTCATTCATCAGATAATTTCATAACACCGTCAAGTACATGTGTATATTCTGAACAGTGTTACTACTCGAATGTATTAAACACTGGCATGCAGTTTACGTCAAACCTCGGGGATTTAAAGTCCACCAATGAAGTCTACCACCAGCTATCTTAAAGATTGTACAAGAGACACACAAGTGAATGACACATCTTAGAAAAGATCATTCTTGCGACACCTCTAACACACACAATTTTCTTTAAATAAATAGAAACAAAAATAACGGAAGATACCAACATGTCAACAAAATCCTAATCCAAACCATAGATTGATGGAATGAATGCTAAATATGAAGAAAGGTAAGGTTTAAACACATCCAAGGCGAATAACCATGTGTTAACAAAGGATAAGCGTTTCTTGATTCACCGAATGAATCACCATGTAAATGAATTTCAACCCAAATAATGCAACGTTCTCAAAAAAGAACAAGGTATAAAACAACGAACCCACTAGATGTACTGATAATCAGTCTAACATCATATCTTAAAGAAATGTAAAACTGTAATAAAGACCATTAAATATCTCCTATACCTTTTTGTCTACCGTTTCACTAATTAGTGTGTGGTCGATATCTATCCCGAAAATTGCAATATCGGTGAACCTCAATACATCAATTCTAAAATAACATCAAGGTTATTACATCAGTAAAATCTCGTATTTTGTATATAGCAAAATATGAAGTTATATCGAAAAACCTTATCGTCATTATGCCTAAAGGCTATAGGCAAATTACATGGCAGAAATACTTGTTGCCTTAGGTAATTAACAGGTATAAAAGAAATCAATATTATATCATTAATCTTATATATGTTTGACAAGTTAGACATGTTCAGTGTGGCTACCTTGATCATTCATCATTTTATGAATCACTCATCCTTGTTAGAAATGGTATATAAACCCTTTTTGTATACTGAGTCGGTCTCCAGATAGAGACAGAGATAACACCCTCTGGCACGTATCTCAACACTTATACCAATAAACAAGATCACTGAACTTGTGGACTTTCCTTTCGTCACATTTCAACAATCGGGAACAATCATTGAATATCATATCAGCTGTGACATGCAAATACCGTCGGCTGGATAAACAGGGATTATGAAATGGGAAAGTGAAAACACTGCGCTTGTCATATAGATCGAAAGTGGTCAGGTTTGTTGCTTTGAAAGCAACGATCGAGTTAAGCGGCTAATGTAGAAGATTCTGTCCTTGATTTTCAACATAGTCGGGAACCCCTACTGTAAAAACGAAAAAGCACGAATCCCTTTGTACCTTGATGGCGAAGCCTAACACTCCTGTCAGACAAACTCTCACGAAATAAGTTTTAAAATGTACGTCGCCAGACACCCAAATAGCTTCATACCATGCAAGACACACGAGTCAAATCGCTTCATTTTGTTGAGAGCAGACACTTCGAAACCAGACAGTTGCAAGTAGGTTAATGTTGCTGTTGTATATGCAGCATTAAGGATAGACATATATAGAAAACAGTTTATTTCATCAGTTTGTCATCATGCAGATGTTTCTGTAACTTTATAGCTAAACACTTTATCTGTAGACAGTCTCCGACATTTAACAGTTCGAAAAAAATTATGTGTGAATATTAGAACCGACGAAATGATTTTTTCTCCTTCGATACATTAATAGTTATAGATTGACCATTTGTCGCTGCGTAATAAAACAACACCTTGTTACTCGAAACCACGCAATATTTTTTTCCGAACTGTTAAAATGTCAGAGACTGTTTACCGATAAAGTGCGTAGCTATAGAGTGGAGCCATGGAGAGTAAATATGGATTAACATTCATTTCGTATCAAAATTATGTAATTATCCACTATATGGGACACAATGATGTTTTCCAATGAAGGTGGCCTAAGGGTTTTTGGGTACATCAGCATCTCATTGTAAAACGAATCCTATGGATATTTCATAAGTTATATAGGATTAGAGAAGTTTAACAGTACGAACATGGTGTTATAGGATAACTCATAGAAAGAGATCAGTGCCTGTTCAACAGTTGAAAATTGAAACCAAATTCACAAGGATTTCCAAACGATACCTGAGCAAAACAATATGTTTAGGATCTAAGGTAAAGAACAATGCAAGCAATTAAAAAAAAAATAGAAAACAAAACAAAACAAAAACATTACCAACAGTACATTGTTAATGTAAGCATTGATGACATAACAAAGACACAGGGTATTTAAACCATTTCCAAACACGAAAAAGTCTTTTATTTCCATACGTATGACGGGTAATTGCAGTCTGTAGCACTCACGTAATGGTATATTGAGATTCTGATGTCCTTTACAGGTATATCCACGCGTTCGTATCTATGACGTTACGTAAATTCAATGATGCGAAACAATGGTACCCCCCCCCCCCCCCCACTCACACACCCCAATATAAAAAAGAAAAAAAAACTGACGCCAACCTTTCCTTTGGGTTAAGATCTCTCTTTCTACCCTCGGGTGACTTCATGGTCCGCGCGCGGATGTAAAAAGATGAGACGTGAGAGACGTGACTGGTTGATTTTGACAGTAAAATCATTGTATTGAAGGATCTGATCATCTTAGTGCATAAATATAAGTTTTAATGCATTATGACAAACCATGGCATCATTACAATTTACATTGCACAATGTATAATGTAGATTACAAATTTGTAATACAGCTCAAATAATTTGTCTGATTGCTACTCAATGCTAGATATTTCTGTCTCGACCAATCTGTCTGTACACGTACAATTATCGATACTCGGCGCCAAAAGATGTCACAACTAAAATGACGTCGTTTTCAATAGTCTTTCTGACACATAACCGCAAATGGAAGAAATCTAATCACGTCGAAGAGTTAGGGAAATTTTATCTAATTTTGACACAATAATGCATAGAATCTCTAAATCGTATATGTTCGTCTAGAATGAGATTTTGTTTCAAAAGATCGGCCATTAACTGATAACAATCGATCTCAGACGTGAGATAATGAGCTCCAAACTGTTTAAAACGGCTTTAAAATTGGAGAAGTTAGTGTGATATTGTTATAAACACTTCATTTAAAAACAACAACTACAATACTGACATGTCCACAGAATCTGAATTCAAACTCAAATTCGATGCAACAAAGGTAAAATCTAAACAAAAGGAAGATTTACATGGCGACGAGACCCCTAAAAACGTACAAGGAGAATAAGACCTCGTGTTCTGGAAGGAGAAGCGTCTTCTATTTCATCGACAACATCCACTATGTATGTCTCGGCCCAGTCAGGAATGCCATGTTCCCAAATGTGAACAAGATAAACAAACATAAATCACGTGCTATTTTATATCGAAGAAATAAATAAACTCCTTTTTATACGAGATCAGTATGATGACAGTAAAACCTTAACACCTAATCATTATCCACCTGCATCCCTTGACAACAGATATCGCGAGATTGTCTGGCCTCTTCTAATGCATTGAATGCTTTGACATGTCTCACAGACGGTTATCTTCTGCTTATCGCACTCAAATGTAATCCCCTTTATCACCATGTAATCGTGACAGCCTATTGAAGAGAATTAGCAGTGTCGTAGACCGTGGTGTAATTACCTATTGTGGGAGATGTGAAATATTTGGTTGTTTTTACCCATCTGTTTATATTGGAATAGTTCTTTAACACGAACATATAGACGAAGTATATGGCATGTTGTGTCTTTAGCTTAAGCCGAGATATTTGCAGATATCAGCCGATGATTTAAGTAATTTTCTGCTGGTTTTAATATAGCATAAAGTTCAGTATGGTATCTATTTTATGTATTATGCATTTTATGGCATCAGATCCTTTAAGAGATGTAACATGAGAGGAAATTCGAAGTGGTTCAAAAGTGGTCCTGAATGCCTATTGTGACTGCAATATCTTAGTGTCAAAGGAAGTTGTTTTCAATGCTGAGAATGTTAAACCAATACATTAAAGTAACATTCGAGAGATATTTGTTAATAAATCAAATTTATCTAGTAAAGAAAACAAACTTTATAAAACCAAATCTTGTTTGCTTAAATTTATTTACTATAAAAATTCTTAAGTAATGGAATCCTCTCAATTATTCCATGTGTTTAAAATGTTACATAAATGTCTCCTAAACGAGATTTTTACTGTCTTTCTAAAACACAAAGTGAAAGCATTCGCTAAGAACACAAACATGGTGATAAGTCTACAATAGATTTACGATTTAGTGACACATTGCATCAACATGTGAAACATTTGTTTACATCGTCACATGGGATCTCTCAATGTTTTTCTGGAACAAAACTTGTGTAGAACCACAAAGAATGACTAAGAACTTTTCTAAAGTATGATTTGTTTATTGTCGAATCACCATGACTTCCCGACTTGTTCCTACATACACATCCGATAGACATGCTATTGTTGTCAAACGAAGGTTTATCTAAGATTTACGTATGCTTTCTTAAAGGATAATGGACAGAGACCTGTTTACATTGTCTGTTCTACTTCCTGCTTCAGAAAAAAAATTGTGTATATTACTATTACGCTGTGGATCCATGGCTCCAGTGCCAATGATGAACATAGTGTTAAGTGTTAGGAATAAATATATATGCTACATCACACGTTCTTTGACACGTGTTGACATGGGAAATGTCAAAAACGCAAACAAAAACAAGAAAATACCAACATGTCAACACAATCCAATCCATAACTTAACCTTCCTGGAGCAAAAGATTTACACGGAGACTCCAAGACAATAAAACCAGATGTTCCGGAAGAGTAAGCGCGTTACACCGGTGTTACTTTCTCCCACTATATCTTTGTGTTTTAGATACCTAAAGGAAGACCGCTTCTAACTTTGATCGGCTGGGTCACTACCTTTAGTGAGCGGGTTATATCCACACTGTCTCGTTCTGTTGTATGTTTATTATCGTCATTGTAGAACCACGAAGGTCATGTGACGGACGATGTAAACAAGTGTTTAGTTTAGGTGATAACACACTGTCCCTCATCGCATTGATGGTGGAAAATATGTTGGTTATATCGAGGGATATAAAAATATATTTCAATGAACATTCCGACTAGCAACAGAATAGGATTCAAAATAGTAAACAATATGTACTTAAATCAGACCAACATCAGCGAAACTAGTATTCCAGTGATATTCTGCTTAAATGAACACCATGATGGGATCGATTCCTGTTAAACTAATTCCTCCACGAACTTACTTTTTTTCTAACCCACGCATTTCGTGGAGAACAATGCCTGCTAAACTAACCAAATATCATCACGGTACATTCAATTCACCATAAACAAGACCCTGATGAGATCAACTTGTGCTAAATCAGATCAAGCACGCATATTCCTGACCAAACACTTCATTTCTGATACGACATCATACTCTTAGAAACCAAATCGATACATCTTGCATCATTCCTCAAAGAAGTAGAAGTGGAGCCTCTTGTCAGAACTACTAAAACAGCAGGTCATATATATAGAAAAATCGCATCTCGAGTATGATAAAGGCAATCAGTCATAAATAGATTGATACAAATAACCCACGTTCAAATTTCGTTTCTTTCATTATCTGAGAACGATAGCGGTTTATAAGTCGAGGAACGTTTTTGATATTTTGATATGAGTAAACATAAATCAATAAACAAGAGGCTCGTGGGGCTGACATCGCCCACCTTGGTTTGGTAAAAGTTGCTAGATCCAACGGGAAGGTTTTAGAGTTAACCCATCCCCCACCCCCTATTTCCATGGTTGATCTCACCCTCCATTCTCTGGGAGAGTCATGCCCTTAATTTGAATGGTCTTAATCCGATGATGTTTCAGACCAAATTCTGTCAAAATACTTGATCGATAAAGAAGATTACTAAGAAAATTATCTTGACTTACCTTCCTCTTCCCCTTAAAAAAATTCAGGTCGAAATTAATTAAAATACAGAACAGAAGTGAACTCTCTTGTCTTTTCTCTATGTTAACTAAACTGCTATGTACCTCATACCTCCAGTCTGGCCTCAGGGGGCCTGATCCTCGTTTGCAAAATATTGATTCAACTTTATCAAAGGACGCTTTCGACCACATTTGGACAAAACGTTGTCATACTACAGAAGAAGAATTTTAAATATTTGCTAAATTTCCTCTTTGGACCCACCCCTCAGGCCCCAGGGGCCATGACCTACCATTTATACAAAATTGGTTTCCTTTTCCCGATGAATGAATCTGAACACACTCATCCAAGAGAACATTAAAGCGATTCCTCATTATAACTTTTTTGCCCCGATCTTCCGCCCCAGGGGTTTCCGACCAATCGTTTATACAAAACTCAATCCCCTTTACCCGAAGGTGGGGTTTCAAAATGGCATAAAAACAAACACAACAGTTTGTATGTGCTGTTGGCAGCCTCTGTAGTCGTAAGTCTACAAATAGGCATTTAAGTCCAAACATGTACAGACGCCAGAATATAGCGCCCATTTTACACCAAAAATGTTTAAATATATGTTTTTAGAAAATGCTACAGTATCATTCTTTAAAAAAGCAAGATGAACATGCTGATAATAACATGTTATATATTGCATGTGCAAAGCAAGAAGTCACAGTTTTGAATACATCGGTAACAGGAGATGAAAATGTGATGGATTTTGAGAATGAACATGCTCTTTTTACATTAAGTGACATTTTCTGGAGGTCAAAGGTATCACTTCCTATTGGAGTCAATTCGTAATTATGAGATAAAAACATCTTCAGTATAGAATAAATTACCAAACACAGTAATAAAGAGATTTGCGCAAAGTAATTAAATTGGTGATTGACAATATTACTATGCATTTTTAACAGGAAAAACAGCAAAGCAAAAAGGAAAATCTGTTTCGGTGTTATAAAATGAACTGACATAAAATGTTTACACTTGATTTTATTAGTACAAAGGGACCGTCACCTACAATAATAACCCACGAAAGTGAAATTTCAGTTTCCAAAATGACCATCATGTTCCTTGATAACCAAAAGAACTAAATGTTCTTACAACTGCTGAATCAATATTCAAACAAGAATTCGAAATGACAGGTTTAGGTTGGTTTCGATATTAAACCACCCAATCTGGAATCCAATATGGCTTCTTTGTCCTAGAATATGATTGGCCAAGTCAGTGTTGGTCTACATCGTAAAGTAATATAGTTCTAATTGTCCAAGTCGACCATTCCTAATGCCTTGAAGATGATGGTTGGTAGCGAAAGCTACATTACATGAGATTTGTCTTAGACATTTTGACTTTTGGGCTTATTGGTTTATAATTGCATGTATTATCCTAAATAGAACAGGATACTGGCTACGTGGGCTCATACCCCCATGGTTCTCTGTCCAGTAGGACACTAGTAATGCTATTACCTTATTGGAATAATGGCGTCATAGCTGTCATGCTGGACCCAAACATTGTACTTTATACTGCTCTTATGCCTCGAGTGGATCTGACGTCGTACAATGTCTCGTGAGCGCAGATGGATCCAGATCTCGTAGTCAGCATCATCACTGAGTTTTGATCGCTCGAGAAATATGGTCGAGTTTTGATTGAAACCCTTCATACATAATGTGCATTTTGCCCGGGAAGACTGGCCATAAGATAGATATGAATGATAGTTGAATGTTTTGCCACGTTTCATCATCAACACCAATGTTTTGAACTTCAGGTTGTGGCTTTCTTTTGTGATAATTCTTTTAACACTTAACACACAAACCAACCTCTCGATCATCAGTAAAGTTATTGCCATCTGCTTTTAAAATCTCAAACAACCGATTGTGTTGGGGAAGCGGGTTTAACGTCTCTCCTAAAGACACCTTTACAATCCCACCTACACATCTACCTCTCATTGTGAGAACGGTGTATTAGGCGTTTAAAGTCGTCTACGTCTTATTATCATCATGATTATTACAGCCTAAACGGCCCGTCAACACACAAAACGTCATAAGGGCCATCAACTGGTGAAACAAAGAGCGATCCAAAAAGAAAAAAATTCAAATAAACGATGAGGTAAAAGACAAATGCTAAAAATCTTGAATGGTTATGTTATCATAAAAGATTAAAATGGTAAGTCATAGTCTATAATATAGACCTACATCTTTCAGATAACCGAGAATTTTGTAAATCGCAACAGTTTTAATAAGGGTCTTTAGACTTGTAACGTTACGATAGAAAATTTTCGAGTAGACAGAAGGTCAATGCAGTCAAAACAAAAAGTTTAACGGTGAATGGCTCATCACATTCTATGCAACGAGGATTATCTCCGCCTTTCGACATATATGAATGTTTAAGGTATATATTACCCATCCGAAGACAGGCACCGACTATAGGTTTCACGGAGAGCAATTTATTATTGGTATATTGATTCCATTTCTCCTGCCACTGAGCTATAAAAAAATGTTTGATAAATGGTTTAAAATCAGCTAAATGAAGTTTAAAAAAGTTCCGGGCTGAGAAAAAATTTGAAACAAAATTTGGTAGATTACCACTAATACCTTTATCGTGCATATCTTTTATTGTGTCGTATTTCCACGTTGTGTCGTAAGCCTTTTCCAAATTGAAGAAAAAACAAACAAGTGCTATTCCCGCACAAAGGTTAAAGTCTAACCAAATAATCGTTGATACCTCGCTTAGATCTAAAAAAAACTTTGTATTGGTGATATTATGTGATTGGATTCCCGATACCAAATTAATCTTGAATTTATCATCCGTTCTAGAATTTAACAAACGCAACTCGTGAGTGACATTGGACGGTAACTAGTGGAATCTGTCGTATCTTTTACCCTGTATGGGGATAGGAATAACAATTTATTTTTCCATGACTTTGGGACATTACCCAATCTAAAAATATAATTAAAAATATCAAGAATGTTTTTTGTAATGACGAATCTGGTAGATGTTTTAGGAACGGATAGTGAATATCATCAGGTGCTGTTGCAGTCATGAGTTTTTTCAACGATTCTAACATTGAGTAAGGTTGGTTGTAAGCTTCATCATTTTCAGAAGAGAATTTCAACTTAGACTCCGTCTTAGTAGAAAATGTAGAACATAATGTCAAAAGAACAATTGATGATATTTTGGTATATCGGGTATACAATATATTGTTGGAAGATTTGTAAAGTAACTATCTGTCATATAATATGTTGTATGTAACGTCCTAACTATAGTTGACAGATATAGTCTTTCAAGGACATGTTGCACTACTTGTATGTGTGCTAAGGAGTGTTATATACTGGGAAAAACAAATATATATATGAAGGTTTGGAATGTAACATGGTTGTCTCCTATGTCTACTATCGCTGATCAAGTTATTGTGGTGATACACATCAAAGTAAACTATTAATACTTTGCACAAATTGTGAAGTTTCTATCTTCGGGCAGGGTTAGGGTAAGAGATGAAGCTATCTATATGCTTAATAACTTTGAATAGACTGAATATAGAGGATATTCAAAATATCATCTGTTCACAAAAAAAGTGACTTTTTCTAGCAAAATGCTTAAAAAGCAATAATATCGACGGTATACTTCCTGTTCAAGTATTTTGGTATTTAGTGTTTTGTCCGAACTTTCTTTTTTTTTCTTTAGAATAATTAACTATTTTATCTGCTTTGTGATAATTGGCTTCCATAGTTTAGTAATTTAGTTACGTAATTAGTTAGTCAAGTGTGTCATTGATTAATTTGAATTAGATGTAAAGCGAAGGGAACTAACTTTGATGACAAAAATCAATGTGAGTGATGGTTACAACAGTCATTAGGCCGATTTGTATTGACAAGATGATCTCGTTCCTACATAAAAAGAAGGATTTACTCTTTTTCCGTTTGGGCCCCGCCCCTCGACCACCTCCCTAGCTCCTAAGGGAGAGAGAGAAGGGAATCCTTTACCAAAGGATCCATAACGTCAAATTTTGACACGATCACAATATTCCTACAGAAGATAGACTTTTTTAGAATCAGCTAAAAATTCCACTTTTGGATCCTGCTCTCAATGCTCCAAAGGGTCAAGACGCACCTATCATACAAAAAGGTTAGTCGGAATCCGTTTAGTCGTTCATTACTGCTTGCTCTTTTTAGGAAAAAGTTGACAGGCGACATATGGTATCGAATGATCTCAGCATGAGCTAAAAACGTGACTTCTAAATACATTTTCACGAATATACTTCTATATGAAATTGTGACAGAAGAGGGAGTGGCAGGGTAATAAAAATAAGTAAGTACGTTTAACAAAACTTAAAAGTGATAAACAATATTAATGATAAAAGCTTACCAGTTTGTATGTACCATACATTACAATGTAAACTGATGTTAAAATTGTCTCTTACATGTGCACTTCGTTTGTCCGCCCACGTGTTATCACTCAGGTTGGCAAAGAAACAGCGAGCGAGGCCAATGCTTCCCATCTCCTTGTCTTCACAGTGGACCATCATCAAGAATCCCCGTAAACTGTCAATGGACGCTGGAAAGACAAACATGTCTTATCAACAGAGATAAATGTTTCATCCGATAACAAGAGCTCCGACATTGGGTTACGTATATCTAGAAGGTTGTTGTGACATTCAGTTAAGGATTGAATCTTCAACATGAACTGCGAATTTGTCTCAAGACAAACTCAATTCATCATCCCATGAAATCGACATAAGCAAGATTCAATCCTTATATTTCAATTCACGCTTCTTTTTTCTATAGCATCTTCTACTTTCGTTTCATGTCATCATATCGTCTGACGTCATACCAGCAAATAGTCTGTCATTTGAAGACAGATTATTGTGACAGGTTGAAATATATTTGAGCGTGGCTACTTAATTTTCAATGAAACTTAAATAAGAACAAAATTTAATATATTTTTCGACAACTTTAATGAAAATTTAACAAATAGTGTGCATCAAAGACAGTACGCATTTTCCCCGCGGAGGAATATCGTCTAGACGCGGTGCGCCGGTTCGCAAACGAAGCGGTGTCGGCCATTTTTTGCAAGCATCGAAGAGGAGAGCAAGAAATATTAGGCTTCAGTCGCTTCATATCTTTTGAAACGTAAAGTTACAGTTATTAAATGTTGAATTAAATTTTTATTTTGATGTTTTTAAATCTCATACTTGTGGTATATTGCCAGTCTAGTAGAAGTTGGGGAGTTTTCTCTCCTTACCCAATTTTTGTAGTCGTGCGCCCTGGCAATGTTAATCTGGTCAAATTCATTGGTAAATGAAACAGATCACATTTAGTAGTTTCATTGAGTCTGATTTGGGTAGAAATTGAAATATTTGAATATCTGGAGAAACCAAATGACATTGTATCAATGTGACATTTTTTTGCATTTCTAGAGCATCGATGTGTCGTTGTATTGAATGTCAAGAAAGTCATTGTGTCATTGAATTGAATATCTAGAGAGCCGATGTGACATTACAATGAATATCGAGAGAGATGATGAATATTTAGAGAGTCAATGTGATATCACAATGAATATCTAGAGAGCTGATGTGATATCACAATGAATATCTAGAGAGCCCTGATAAATATCTAGAGAGTCAATGTGATATCACAATGAATATCTAGAGAGCCGATGTGATATCACAATGAATATCTAGAGAGCTGATGAATATTTAGAGAGCTGATGAATATTTAGAGAGCCAATGTGACATTACAATGAATATCGAGAGAGTCAATGTGATATCACAATGAATATCTAGAGAGCTGATGTGATATCACAATGAATATCTAGAAAGCTGATGTGATATCACAATGAATATCTAGAGAGCTGATGAATATCTAGAGAGTCAATGTGATATCACAATGAATATCTAGAGGGCTGATGAATATCTAGAGAGTCAATGTGATATCACAATGAATATCTAGAGAGCTGATGTGATATTACAATGAATATCTAGAGAGCTGATAGATATCTAGAGAGTCAATGTGATATCACAATGAATATCTAGAGAGCCGATGTGATATCACAATGAATATCTAGAGAGCTGATGAATATCTAGAGAGCTGATGAATATCTAGATAGCCAATGTGACATTAAAATGAAAATCTAGAGAGTCAATGTGATATTGTATTGCATTTCTAGAGCATCGATGTGCCGTTGACAAAAAAGTGTTTTCTAGATAGTTAAAGGAGTTAAATGATAAAGAAAAGTGTTATCTAGAATGTTTAAGAATTTGTTAATAAATAAAAATGTTTTCTAGAAGGATAAAGGGTTTGTTGACAAACAAATGTGTTATCTGGAGAGATTAAGGATTTCATGACGAGCAAAAGTGTTATCAAGAGAATTTTAGGGTTTGTTGACGAACAAAAGTGTAAACTGATGGATTTAAAGGGTTTGTTGACGAACAAGAGTGTTATCAAGAGTGTTGTAGGGTTTGGTGACGAATAAAAGTGTTACCTAGAGGGTTTAGGGTTTGTTGACGAACAAGAGTGTTATCAAGAGTGTTGTAGGGTTTGTTGACGAACAAGAGTGTTGTCTAGAGGGTTTTAGGGTTTGTTGACAAACAAAAGTGTTACCTAGAGGGTTTAGAGTTTGTTGACGAACAAACGTGTTACCTAGTGGGTATAGGGTTTGTTGACAAACAAAAGTGTTATCTAGAGGGTTTAGGGTTTGTTGACGAACAAACGTGTTACCTAGAGGGTTTAGGGTTTGTTGACGAACAAACGTGTTACCTAGTGGGTATAGGGTTTGTTGACAAACAAAAGTGTTACCTAGAGGGTTTAGGGTTTGTTGACGAACAAACGTGTTACCTAGTGGGTATAGGGTTTGTTGACAAACAAAAGTGTTATCTAGAGGGTTTAGGGTTTGTTGACAAACAAAAGTGTTACCTAGAGGGTTTAGGGTTTGTTGACGAACAAACGTGTTATCTAGTGGGTTTAAGGGTTTGTTGACGAACAAAAGTGTTATCAAGAGTGTTGTAGGGTTTGTTGACAAACAAAAGTGTTACCTAGAGGGTTTAGGGTTTGTTGATGAACAAAAGTGTTATCTAGTGGGTTGTAGTGTTTGTTAACAAACATCAGTTTTATCTAGAAGGGTTTAGGGTTTGTTGACGAACAAACGTGTTATCTAGTGGTTGTAGTGTTTGTTGACAAACATCAGTTTTATCTAGAAGGGTTTAGGGTTTGTTGACGAACAAACGTGTTATCTAGTGGGTTGTAGTGTTTGTTGACAAACATCAGTTTTATCTAGAAGGGTTTAGGGTTTGTTGACGAACAAACGTGTTATCTAGTGGTTGTAGTGTTTGTTGACAAACATCAGTTTTATCTAGAAGGGTTTAGGGTTTGTTGACGAACAAACGTGTTATCTAGTGGGTTGTAGTGTTTGTTGACAAACATCAGTTTTATCTAGAAGGGTTTAGGGTTTGTTGACGAACAAACGTGTTATCTAGTGGGTTGTAGTGTTTGTTGACAAACATCAGTTTTATCTAGAAGGGTTTAGGGTTTGTTGACGAACAAACGTGTTATCTAGTGGGTTGTAGTGTTTGTTGACAAACATCAGTTTTATCTAGAAGGGTTATAAGGTTTCTTGGCAAACGCGTTTTCTAATGGGTATTATGATTTGTTGATAAAAGTGTTTTCTTTCTAGATAGTTAAAAGGATTGAATGGCAAAGAAAGGTGTTATCTGCAGAGGTTACGGATTTCATGACAAACAAAAGTGTTATCTGCAGAGGTTACGGATTTCATGACAAACAAAAGTGTTATCTGCAGAGGTTACGGATTTCATGACAAACAAAAGTGTTATCTGCAGAGGTTACGGATTTCATGACAAACAAAAGTGTTATCTGGTGGGTTTTAGTGCTTTTTATTTGTGATTATGTGACGTTGGTCTGGTACTCACAGTCATATGGAGCCATCCATGTGAATTCTGTCCTGTAGATGCCGTCCCCGATATCACTGATATCGGCCTCTAGACTTTGTGGAGTTCCCGGCCATGCCTCATCCGTGTCTACAACACAGATCCTGTCCCGTATTATATCACTGACATATTTGTTAAGAACGTACCGATAAATCATTTACATAAAGAATTGTGTGTTTAATACTGAACTGTAAAAGTAAACTCTCTAATGAGCAGAAGCCTATTGGTGATCGCCAAATCGATCCAGATAGGATGACATAATCCTGCACCACAAAGATACAATATTATTCAACATTGACCTCAATCATGGACATATCTGATCAAAGATGCAAACAACAGCTCATTTTTTCATTATTTCTTCAACACATTTACCTTATTTGTAAGTACCGACCAAGGACGTCAATGACCAGATATGCTGTTTTATTTTACATTGAATTGTCAGTCATAATTAATAAACTTTATTCGATCGGATGATCAACTATTCATAGATAGGCGTTAGATCGTGTTGCTAATAGTAATGAATGTAAACTAAAATGTCGTAATGTAATTCATAGAACGTAGGCCACGATCGGACAGTGACATTCAGACAGCTTTCATCGATGGAAATCAGGTCTTTATGGTCGGAGATAATGATCAACAAGAAATGCCGTTGATATTTGTTTATAACCACCAAGACATGTATAAGCTCCTTTAGATTAAAGGCATCCCTGATAGTTTGAACCAATACCAGATGTAAATGAAAGGATTTAACCTCATGCTAGTCTGATTCTCATTCAAAGTACCAGGCTACTGGAAATATATGTGTCGATTCCCTCAGTCTGGAGCGTTCGACAGGTGGTTTCGAGAACATCTTGGTCATTACCGATCATTTAACCAGATATGCTAGCGCAGTGTCATATTGGATTGAGGCAGCACTTGTGATAGCTAAGGCTTTGTATGGATATTACCTTCTACAGTTTTCCCGAGTGGCTACATCAGTGACCAGAGACTATGAGAGCAAAGATATAAAGGAGCTGTGCATACTTTGCAGAACCTGGACACGCTATACCCACAAATGGAAAACGGTCAGAAAGTTCAACCGAACGTTGCTGGTGATGCTTTGTACACACGAACAGGACCAGTAAGACGACTGTAAGTCTTATGGAGAGCCATTGGTCCAAACCTGCTACCAAAAACGACTCCGAATGGTACTCGCCAAATTTTTGTCTTTAATGTTAAGATAGCAACCTCGCCTGTCACTTGACGCGTTTTGGAACCGAACAAAGGAGTGTGGGAGTAGTGGAACCAACCTGGAATGTCAGCAAGTTTAAATATAGGATGGAATACATCTCTAAAGCTGCTTGCAATGAGTTAAGCCGAAAGTGTGCCTGCTTCGAGGCGTTCCTCCAGGAACTGAAAACCTCCAGATCGGTTTATCGATTAGGCTTATCCCCAATAGACGAGATAAACTGACTTCACAGAAACGACAGTAAATCCTTGGCGAGTCTATTCCAAGCTGCTAAGTTTCCAAGTGTAGTTTATTTTCAGTGTAGCGTTATTTTGGGTTATAGAGTTATATTTACCACTGACATAGGCATATAATCCATATTACTTAATATGCTATGATGATTTTAGAAATATCAGAGTGGATCATGTATTTTACACCATCTATGCATTGTTATCAACTGTCAAATAATAATGAAGGGTTGGCTTTATTGTCAAGTCGGGTGTTTAATACTGCCGTTACTTACGGAGGTATCGGCATTGATGTCGTCAATTCTTCTATATCAAATGTGTTTTCAGCTTATGCTTTTGAGCAGTGTGAGGGTTGTGTAGTGGGGATTCTTTACACCACTCAGCACTGACATTGTGTCATTTTGGTATATCTCTGTTGTTGATAACACAGTAGTTAGCAACAGACAGACAGACCGACAGACATTGTCACCGGCGCTTGTGAAATCAGCACGTGCTGTGAGAGACTTGTGTAAATAAGAGTTGGGCATACATGGATATTCACTTTCCATGTTACCTGTCCTTGACCTTTCACCCCGCACCTGGCCGGCACGGCTTACCATGCATTGACAGGTTTTGCATGAACGGTCATTCGTTATTTTATACATCGTCGTTGTATCTTTGATATGTCTGCATATTTCATCATTATCCTAAGATCATTTAAGTGTGGAAATCTGAAACGGGATAGCCATTATTTAAAGAATCCTCGAAGGGTTGCATAAATTGTCAAACCCAACGAAATCAAAGTATGTACGTATGATATCTTATTTGAAGTTATGTGTAAGTAAATATTCACAGATACACATGAGCAATGGGGTGTTTGATCTATCGATGTTCTTCTGTCATTCAGTCAGGTGCAAAACACAACAACTAGGTGTGAATTTCAGATGCCCTCACAAAACTATCAGACAAAGACACATGGGAGCAGGTGTATTTGTTGTGGTTAGTGATTAGTTCCAGAACAGCACTTTTGTAACCTGCACACCAAATTACGTCTCCAACGTGAAAACCTTATAACTCTTCAGATTCAGGCATTTTCGAAGCCAGAAGATACGTTGTAATCCATCTTTAATTTTACAGCGGTAAACTTCAAACGAACGAAAGTAATCTTAACTGTAAGCCGTTGACTTACCTGGGATCGGAGGGATACACAGGTATCCCACTCTCTGTATCCTACAAGGCACATCGTCCTGAAATGTAAAAGAAATAATCTACAGTGTATGAAATTTGGTATTTTAAATTAATATCGAAGCGGAAGTTAAACGGTACCTTTGAAGTTTATGGTCTAATTTGTACTACTTTTTTTTGTTTACCCGACATTGTCTGTTATTATTTGTTGGATTTGTCTTAGTGAACATATACCTACTTAAACGTCAGACCAATTCTCTATGATAAATGGATGGATAAAACTATTGTAAGAGAGATAGATATATTATTTCTATCAATATCTCTCGCCTTGATCAATCAAGCTTTGTAATCTTATATCAGATGAGAATCTGAAGCGATCTGCCTTTTAACCAAGGTACATGGTCGATATTGCTCAGCACTAAAATATTGGAGAATTGTAACGAGGTTTGTTAACTGATCCTATTTTGGTTTACAGTTCATTCAGTGCAATGTTCTACTATGTTCTGTGCGATATACATCTCCGATTGACTGGGGGAAAGGCCGACCAGAAGAAATGGAATATCAAGCGGCACCCAGCTTGAGCGTAGAAATTGACGGTAGCAAGAACAAAGGTCAGATAGATCTACACATGCTAATGTTGCCAAACCAACTAACAGTTAAACCTACTTTCATTGAAGAAATTGAATTTTTTGGAACAAGCTCCCGTTCCAAAGAAATGTCACTAAATCATGTTGAGCTATACAAGGAAATTGGTGAAGTAATATCAGTAAAATGTTTAGTGGGTCTTCAAAGAGTCCGTGGGATGTGGGGAATATACGGGGACGATGAACATTCTAGAGTAAGTCTGATAACCAAATGACTCGCTATTACGGGAAATTCCGTAAAGATATACTCTACAAATCCTAGTCTCCAATTTTCTGGCGAAGAAAACACTGTTGTGATTCGAGTCGAAAATATACCCAGCTGAAGATGGTCAGATCAAAAGCGCAATTACTCTACACAACAGTGAAATCGTGAACATAGAGAGGCTTAGACGTCGACGTCGATCACCGAAGACGAAATAGGGTCGACAGACAGCACAAGTACAGGTACAAAGGATTATATTAGTCCCCTACACCCTGGTAGGCAAGGTCAAAGATGTATATATGGAGGTATCGGATGATATTTGTATAAAGAACAACCCCTAGAATTCCGAAGCAGGCGAATCTGGAAATGGAGAATTCACAATAGGGAAATTGAAATCTTCTCGCTCATCATACAGGTGTTCCTGTTGGTTGTAAATAAAGAGCAAGTTATGTCGTTGAATTATAATTCTGGTGTGTACTGTTCTTGATTTCTAGTCTGAGTGGAAGTTTAAGTGGACAAAGTCATTATGTGCCGTATTGTCTACACTTAAAACATCACTTATATATCAATAAGTCAACCGGAAGGACTTATCAAGGTCGTTGTTGTAAATTATCATTAGCTAGCTGTTCCATAAATGAGCCTTATTTAAAAAATATCTAACATTTATTCCAATTTTTTTGCAGTATATCATTCAGCAAGGCTTTGGTGTTTTTTTAACGGAATTCGCAACCTTTTAGTTCCAAAATCATTTACCAGTAATGCAGTTCTCCGAAAAGAAAACTCTCATAACTTGAGAACAGAAACTTAATTGGAAGTATATCTTAAGCTTCAGGCAATAGAAACATCGCTGTAGCAGAGTACACAACAATATGTCTGGACATCAATAGGAGCTTAATAAAAGTTGTGTCTATATTTAATGCAGAGGAGATCCGAGAACGGTGATATATGACCAACATGTTGTCGCTGCCTGTTTCTTCTGCTCCTTAGTAAAAATTTTACTGTGTCTCTTTGGATACCACTTCAAATTTCCCCCTCATTTTATCCCCATTACGTACTGTCAAAAGCCACCACGTGAGAAGACATTTCAGGGTCTGCCTTTGAAAAAGTGATGTAATGGAAGTGCTTTGAGAGAATTTTTTTTACTGCTTCTGCTATATAGATATTTGCTGATAACAGATGACTCGTATTATGTTCACTTCAGCGAAATGGGCCATACAGTAACAATAACGATAGACAGTTGACCTGTAATGATGAGTAGGTAATTCTGTTTTACAAAGTCTCCTAAACTAGTGTGTGAGATTCGCTGATAGCAATGGGAGAGAGAGAGGGGGAGGGGAGAAAGAAAGAAAGAGAGGCGGGGATAGAGGGGGCGTAGAGAGAGAGAAAGAGAGAGGCGGAGAGAGAAAGAGAGAGGGGCGGAGATAGAGAGAGAGATTACAGTATGAAAAAAACAAGTAGTAATGCGTCATTTTAAAAAGATATTTACTTAAATGTCGAGAAATGACAGTATAACAGTTTCTGTGCGCATCAACTAACTTTAGTCCATTGCTGTATATTCTTGCACAAAAAGGATGTACACCCTACAATGCAAGTTACAGAAGATTAGTGTACAAATATATCTAATCACGATACCTTGATTTTGTGAATTAATTATAATTTACCTGTAATAGGTTTGTAAAATCCTAAATACTATAAGTGACACCTCAGTTCCCCTGTCCCTACAATAAGCACAAGAAAATAAGCTTAGTGGGAACCCATACCAGTACAGTTGTCCCTACAAATGGTTGTAAACACTAGGAATGCGATAGCCTATACGATATAAAAAGACCTTTGATAAACGTAGGCCTTAATTAAATTGGATTTTAAAAATTGGTGCCTTTTCGTACTCTCGAGAGTTCTGGCACCTTCATGTAAGGCTTTGTTAAAAATTGTAGCTTATTAGATAAACATACGAAAGTTGTAGTTTACGCTTTTTCGTTTTCACTGAATAGCACCAGGATCGATACCTTATCTCTGTTAGTACATATATGGCTTTGAATTCCCTCCACTCCAGTAGAAATCCATGTAAATGTGTAGTAGCGCCGCCTTCCGAAAATTTTCTTAAATGGACATCCAGATCCTCTAGTAACGTTCCTCTGATGTAGCCCAACTATATACCAAGCAGTGTGCAATGCAGCAGTTTATCTTAAATCTAAAACACCATTCTTTTTACAGAATATGCATTTAACTTCATTCATTGAGGTGAATTATGTAATGCTATTTACTTGTAATAAATGATGCCGAAGGACGATCGTAAGAAGAGGGCGTCGTTTCTTCAAGTTTGTGTTGTTTTATGTAGTTGTTATGCTTAGATATAGGAGTACGTTCGCGTGTAATTCACGTGTTTTTGTTATCTTGTTCAACATGTATGATCTTGCGTGATCCGTCATCTTGTTTGTGCTGAGCCTAAAAAGTGTCAAGGTTTAAAACGCTTGTACCGGATGGTCTTGAAATATTATATATGGAAATTACTGTTAATTTGATTATTGGAATGCCACAATTCCCCATTTAGGTTTTCATATTTCCTTCGCTCAATTTGGATTTTTTCTCAATTGCCTCTCAAGAAAAAACGTAGGCCCTCAGCATCACTGACGAGTCCTAGAAGAGCAAAACAGCTGTATGATGTAGCATTACTGACGAGTCCTAGAAAAACAAAACAGCTGTAGGTCGTAGCATCGCTGACGAATCCTAGAAAAAACAAAACAGCTGTAGGATGCAGTTTCGAATAATGTGCTGTTTACTTGTGTGTCTTTTGTATAATTAGGTTCATGACTGCCCTTATTCCGACACAAGGTGACTGTAATAATAATTGAAATCAATAATCATTTAGAAATGATGTTAAGTAGCGAGCGTAATATGTGTCGTTCAAATGAAATCTAGACGTTTGTATATCAGAACGTTCGCTATGACACAGATTCAAGACAGCATAGTTCTATTTTAGGCTCGGCAAATCTTACTGCATAGGTTATTATCCTAGTGGTCAACACTCAATATTATGTAAGTCAGAGATGATAATCTCCACAATTATATTCAGATGAAATTATTTACTAACGATGTTATCTTCAAGCTGTATGATAGGCATGGCCTTCCCTGTAAATGCATTATTTTTAGCTGGTAACAATCCTTCTTTCCTAATCTCTATTGTGTAAATGTCATATTGGGTTCGACATTCTAGGGCTTGTACCAAAATCACGATTTCCGTGACAATTGTCGATAACTGCTGGATAAAAATAGGCAAATGCTGACAAGTTTACAAATCTATAATCCGAAATCGAAACCGATTAAACAAGCGCAAAGCACGAATAAAACAATGACCTACATTTATTACTCTAAAAAATGTGCACGGAAAAAGTACAGAAGTGTCAAAACGGAAAAATCTTCTGCTTCATCGACGACATCCGCATGTAAATCTTAATCAATCAATGTAAGTTATGTCACGTTCTCAAATAGAAACATGGCAAGCAACAATGAAACCACTAGGTACTAGTTCTTCAAAATCTGGTTAGAGATCAACAGTGGTTAGTAAACATTTTCAGAGAGCATATTCTTCATCATATAAATTTGTGGAGACAGGTCACAATGATAAATAAAAAAAAAAAAAAAAACAGAAAATACAACCACAATCATAATCCAAATATGAAGACGACACCCGGCATGTAAATGTTGGTCAATTCAAGTAAAAAATGTCACGTTGAGAGGTATACAACAACGACAACAACAGGCAAACTAACAAACACCAAACACGTCCAAGTAAAATTTCCACATCATTTTCATCAATCTGCATGGAAGGGAAGTTGATATCCAGAAATAGAAAATTCACAATAGGGAAAATAAAATCATCATGATTATCACAGGGTTTGGTAGAAAGCTGACCATGTTGATTAATATGTAGGAAAAGATAGAGATAAGCGGTTGATTTAGAAGATTCTGTCGTTTTTCTTTGATTTCCAATTCTGATCGATATATATATAATGATAAGTTCTCGTTAACCAACAAACTCTTTACAGGTCAGTCAATAGTCTGCTGGGAGACCTTACCACCCAACCCGACGAAGATCATTTTTATGATTTTGTCCCACATATATTTCTTCTTTGATTTAGACGTATTCCAGGTGTTGATTTTGCCTTTGAGGCCTTTGTTCTTTTAATGACCACAATTTTAATTTTTCACTAACCACCAGTTAACTCTTACTATGTTTTGAAAAACCTGGGACATATATTCCAAGGGACAATAAAAATATCAAACTTTATAACCGCACAAGAAAATGCAATATGTTCAAATGGAACCCTGGTGGCGACCATAAAACTTTACGGAACCATTATCAACCTGCCTTTCTCGAATTATCATATTGCAACTTTATCTGTCAGATCTGGCCATCTTTTATGGAAATCGTGATGTAGGCAACAGTTAAGCAGCTGTATATTGAATTTAATAAGCTGTGACGTAAAAAAAACAAGGGCTTAAAAAGCAGAAATGTTACAATCTAAAAATGTTACTAAAAATAAAACAATCATCAAAAATATCACGCTTATCGTACATTTTCATGGAAGGTTGTCACTACTGGTTTTGTTGAAGAAAAAAGATTGAGATATATGGTTGAAGAAAAAGGGTATGTCATGTCATTGAATTGCAAATCCGGTTAGTATGAGTTAAAGTCAAGTAAGAAGTATGGCCAGTACGAGTTAAGGTCAAGTAAGAAGTATGGCCAGTACGAGTTAAGGTCAAGTAAGAGGTATGGTCAGTATGAGTTAAAGTCAAGCAAGAAGGATGGTCAGTATGAGTTAAAGTCTAGTAAGAAGTATGCTTAGTACGAGTTAAAGTCTAGTAAGAAGTATGGTCAGTACGAGTTAAAGTCAAGCAAGAAGTATGGTCAGTATGAGTTAAAGTCTAGCAAGAAGTATGGTCAGTACGAGTTAAAGTCAAGCAAGAAGTATGGTCAGTATGAGTTAAAGTCTAGTAAGAAGTATGGTTAGTACGAGTTAAAGTATAGTAAGAAGTATGGTTAGTACGAGTTAAAGTCTAGCAAGAAGTATGCTTAGTACGAGTTAAAGTCTAGTAAGAAGTATGGTTAGTATGAGTTAAAGTCAAGCAAAAAGTATGGTCAGTATGAGGTAAAGTCTAGTAAGAAGTATGGTTAGTACGAGTTAAAGTCAATAAAGAAGTATGGTTAGTACGAGTTAAAGTCAGGTAAGAAGTATGGTTAGTATGAGCTAAAGTCAAGTAAAAAGTATGGTTAGTATGAGTATATAGTCAAGTTAGCTGTGTTGTTTTTTTATGTGATAAAAGTCGAACAAAAGCTTTGTAAGATGCCAGGTTATAAGGAATGAAGAAATCTTAGAATTGTTGATATTGGCAGATATTCATGTTATCATTTTGGCATTCAGGAGACCTCCATGGGAAGTCAACCACACATTACTAAATATCGATCGTCTCGATTCATACTCAATAATACCCAGCCATTACACTGTTACCACCATGTAAGTAGAAAACTTTGTCACTGGCATTCTTGGTAGTTTGCAAATATAGATAAAAAAAAGGGGGAAATATGAAAACCTACAACAGTTTACCTGAAACATGGTTATATTGCAAAGCTTTCGGCACCAGCCAATAAGCTTATAATTTTCCAGTGCTTCAATCTCGCAATAGTTTCATTACCGAATGAAAATCCGAAACTTTCATTGCGATGACTTACTATTGTTTGTATAAAAGACACACAAGAGAACACTTTCTTCCAGAGAAAGTTAGAGTTAAATATGGTAAAGCCATGTAATAGAATTTACCGCGTCATAAAGTTGGTTTGTTCTTCTAAGATTCGTCAGTGGCGTCAAGGGCGAGGGAGAAAAATAAAAGAAAAACACTGTCAAAGAAATATCAAGAAAAATATAAGGAAATGCTTTAATCAAAACTCAAATAAATTTCCTAAGTTTCCCAAATTAAAAAAGAACACCATTACATGTGTATTTTGAACTTGAGAAATTAAATAAAAGTTTGGACTGCCGGCATCGTTAATGGAGTATAAGATGTAGTACAACAACAAAGGGAGAACGCTGATGGTGTCTTCTCATTTCATGTTTGTTATTTTATATAATCTTCGTGATTACTTTTTCTAAATGTGTCAAATAGATTGAGTGTATACTACTTTTATTAAAGCACCTGAGTTTTCAAAGATGAACACTAATATACTTATGTGTCGTCCTTCTGGGACTCGTCAAGGCTGCTTAAATGATTGAAACGAAGGAGACTACTAAAATTATGTAAATGAACAAAAGAGAAATTTACAAGAAAAGCCAAGGCACACTAAAGACCATTGGACAAGTTTTACTGTATTGTTGACGTTTAGGACAAGATACCCGAAGGTTAAAATGTCGAAGGGCTTTGTTACCGGTTTGAACAACTCTAGAATAAATTTCGGGCTAGTTTATAAAAACCAAAACACGCCAGCAAAGTGAAGGGTGTAGTTTCACCTGAGGATTATATTGACAAGAGTCTCGTTGTGTTTCAGTAATATACTTCTAAGTTTAAGTGTTCATAGTTCTAACACACTTTTGGCAGCTTTTAAGACCATGCTGGTTTTCTGATGTCAAAAGGGGGTATGCACTTACGCTGTTGACGGATAGTATCTGATATCCCATTATAGAATCCGCAATGTTTACGTGTCACATTGGTTTGTCTGCATCACACTAAACCACCATAGCAACAGCGAAGCATTTCTATATATCATCAATACATTTTTACACGAGGTTAATCTTTAGATCGAACATTTAGCCCTAGCTTTGTCTGAATTCCTCAACTTATGTTAATTATTCAAACCTGATACGGGTTTATTCTTGAGGACTAATCAATCTACGAAATTTCATCAAACAATTTAATACCACATTATACTTTTTTTAAATTAACTGAATCCATATGCAGGTTAATACGTTAAAGTTTACATATTAGAATTAGAAATCCAAATAAAAAAGCCCCGTCTCAGATTTCACGTAAATAATTACTGTACCCAACAATAACGGATCTGTGAACAGGGTAAATATTTACTATACCCAACAATAACGGATCTGTGTACAGGGTAAATATTTACTGTACCCAACAATAACGGATCTGTGTACAGGGTAAATAGTTACTGTACCCAACAATAACGGATCTGTGTACAGGGTAAATAGTTACTGTACCCAACAATAACAGTTCTGTGTACAGGGTAAATAGTTACTGTACCCAACAATAACAGTTCTGTGTACAGGGTAAATAGTTACTGTACCCAACAATAACAGTTCTGTGTACAGGGTAAATAGTTACTGTACCCAACAATAACAGATCTGTGTACAGGGTAAATAGTTACTGTACCCAACAATAACACATCTGTGTCAGGGTAAATAGTTGCTGTACACAACAATAACACATCTGTGTACAGGGTAAATAGTTGCTGTACACAACAATAACACATCTGTGTACAGGGTAAATAGTTGCTGTACACAACAATAACACATCTGTGAACAGGGTAAATAGTTACTGTACCCAACAATAACGGATCTGTGAACAGGGTAAATAGTTACTGTACCCAACAATAACGGATCTGTTAACAGGGTAAATAGTTACTGTACCCAACAATAACGGATCTGTGAACAGGGTAAATAGTTACTGTACCCAACAATAACGGATCTGTGAACAGGGTAAATAGTTACTGTACCCAACAATAACGGATCTGTGAACAGGGTAAATAGTTACTGTACCCAACAATAACACACTTGTTTACAGGGTAAATAGTTACTGTACCCAACAATAACACATCTGTGTACAGGGTTAATAGTTAATGTACACAACAATAACAGTTCTGTGTACAGAGTAAATAGTTACCGTACCCAACAATAACAGTTCTGTGTACAGGGTAAATAGTTACTGTACCCAACAATAATAGATCTGTGTACAGGGCAAATAGTTAATGTACACAACAATAACACATCCGTGTACAGGGTAAATAATTACTGTACACAACAATAACACATCTGTGTACAGGGTAAATAGTTACTGTACACAACAATAACACATCTGTGTACAGGGTAAATAGTTACTGTACCCAACAACCACACATCTGTGTACAGGGTAAATAGTTACGGTACCCAACAATAACAGTTCTGTGTACAGGGTAAATGGTTACTATACACAACAATAACAGTTCTGTGTACAGTGTACATATTTACCGTACCCAACAATAACAGTACTGTGTACAGGGTAAATAGTTACTGTACCTAACAATTATAGATCTTTGAACAGAGTAAATAGTTACTGTACCCATCAATAACACATCTGTGTACAGGGTAAATAGTTACTGTACCCATCAATAACACATCTGTGTACAGGGTAAATAGTTACTGTACCCAACAATTATAGATCTGTGAACAGGGTAAATAGTTACTGTACCCAACAATAACAGATTTGTGTACAGAGTAAATAGTTACTGTACCCAACAATTATAGATCTGTGAACAGAGTAAATAGTTACTGTACCCATCAATAACACATCTGTGTACAGGGTAAATAGTTACTGTACCCAACAATTATAGATCTGTGAACAGGGTAAATAGTTACTGTACCCATTAATAACACATCTGTGTACAGGGTAAATAGTTACTGTACCCAACAATAACGGATCTGTGTACAGGGTAAATAGTTACTGTACCCAACAATAACACATCTGTGTACAGGGTAAATAGTTACTGTACCCAACAATAACACATCTGTGTACAGGGTAAATAGTTACTGTACACAACAATAACAGATCTGTGTACAGGGTAAATAGTTACTGTACCCAACAATAACACATCTGTGTACAGGGTAAATAGTTACTGTACACAACAACAATTACACATCTGTGTACAGGGTAAATAGTTACTGTACCCAACAATAACACATCTGTGTACAGGGTAAATAGTTACTGTACCCAACAATAACACATCTGTGTACAGGGTAAATAGTTACTGTACACAACAATAACAGATCTGTGTACAGGGTAAATAGTTACTGTACCCAACAATAACACATCTGTGTACAGGGTAAATAGTTACTGTACACAACAATATCAGATCTGTGTACAGGGTAAATAGTTACTGTACCCAACAAAAACAGATCTGTGTACAGGGTAAATAGTTGATGTACCCAACAATAACAGTTCTGTGTACAGGGTAAATAGTTACTATACCCAACAATAACAGATCTGTGTCAGGGTAAATAGTTGCTGTGCACAACAATAACAGATCTGTGTACAGGGTAAATAGTTACTGTACACAACAACAATTACACATCTGTGTACAGGATAAATATTTACTGTACAAAACAATAACACATATGTGTACAGGGTAAATGGTTACTATACACAACAATAACAGTTCTGTGTACAGGGTAAATAGTTGCTGTACACAACAATAACAGTTCTATGTACAGGGTAAATAGTTACTGTACCCAACAATAACACATCTGTGTACAGGGTAAATAGTTACTGTACACAACAATAACACATCTGTGTACAGGGTAAATAGTTACTGTACCCAACAATAACAGTTCTGTGTACAGGGTAAATATTTACTGTACCCATTAATAACACATCTATGTACAGGGTAAATAGTTACTGTACACAACAATAACACATCTGTGTACAGGGTAAATAGTTACTAAACACAACAATAACAGTTCTGTGTACAGGGTAAATATTTACTGTACACAACAATAACAGTTCTGTGTACAGGGTAAATAGTTACTATACCCAATAATAACAGATCTGTGTACAGGGTAAATATTTACTGTACACAACAATAACAGTTCTGTGTACAGGGTAAATGATTACTATACACAACAATAACAGTTCTGTGTACAGGGTAAATAGTTACGGTACCCAACAAAAACAGTTCTGTGTACAGGGTAAATAGTTACTGTACACAACAATAACAGTTCTGTGTACAGGGTAAATATTTACTATACCCAATAATAACAGATCTGTGTACAGGGTAAATAGTTACTGTACCCAACAATAACAGTTCTGTGTACAGGGTAAATAGTTACTATACACAACAATAACAGTTCTGTGTACAGGGTAAATAGTTACTATACACAACAATAACAGTTCTGTGTACAGGGTAAATAGTTACTGTACACAACAATAACAGTTCTGTGTACAGGGTAAATAGTTACTATACCCAACAATAACAGTTCTGTGTACAGGGTAAATAGTTGCTGTACACAACAATAACACATCTTTGTACAGGGTAAATAGTTGCTGTACACAACAATAACACATCTTTGTACAGGGTAAATAGTTACTGTACACAAGAATAACACATCTGTGTACAGGGTAAATAGTTGCTGTACACAACAATAACAGTTCTGTGTACAGGGTAAATAGTTACTGTACCCAACAATAATAGATCTGTGTATAGGGTAAATAGTTACTGTACACAACAATAACAGATCTGTATATGTAGTATGTAGAATTGTTTTGTTTGATCATCAAATCAGGAACACTCTACAGTTTTAGACGCATCTCTAAACTTTAATTTAAGGATTGAAAATTTTCTATGTGGACGACCCATTGTAAGGTATTCATCCGATGACTGGTAGACTGGTTGTAAATTGCGTGTTTGGGAGTAATCTTCACTGCAATTTTCATGTGTACTATTGTATACCATGGTGTCTTATTCATGCACATGACTTGTTCAATGTTCATTTACACAGGCGATAAACCCGCGTGTCTTTGTTTATATGGGATAAATTTTGAACATGGGTCAGGGACAGAAGTTTTGACATTTAAATATCAACGAAGACTTGTTTTTGTTTCACAATCATGTAGTGTTTAGTTTCCCTATTATTTTATAGTCCAAACTAATCATTTAATTTGCTTTGATGCTGTTACTCTTGGTAGTTGGAAGTATACAACACAACATTTCACACTTAATTGTTTATTGTTTTACTCCACAAATGAGGGTCAAAGCTGATAATCATTCGAAAATTCCTCTTTGACGTGAGAGATACCTGATATCGATTGATAGTGTGAGGGATAATAATATACAAACAAATGACAAATAAGCCTCTCACAAACAAAAGATATAAATAGACAGTACCTACAACCGTAACATATGTATATTGACTTCGAACCTGTGAAACAATGTATGTCAAGTCAAAATACCCTACCAGCATAGTTTATCTATTCTTTATCAATCTATTTATTTATCTATTTATTTATCTTTTGTTTCATTTGGCACACAGATTTCACTGATATATATTTATCATTGTTTGTAAGCATAAACTATTACCTCGTATATGTGTTAATATAAACTTTAAAGCACCACACTTCACAATGCATTAAAACATTTAAGGAAAGTAATCCTGACTTCAAATATCACATACCTGAGAGTCGCCACGCTCTCACGTGCTGTTCTTATGCATACAGATGCCGATACAGCGTTCAAACACTTTCTGTATGATTCAGAGTATTTACTTTGTATTGCACGTTCTGACATTACATTGCATTCTGTGTAAATTCACACGTATAACATTTATTTAATATTTTGGTTAGTGCCCCCCCTCCCTCCCTCCACCCCCTCCCCCCCCCAAATTTTGGTTGTTGGCATTTCTTTTACCAGTTTTTCTTCTGTTGTGTCCTTTATTTCGCGATTTAGAAATCTTAGTATCACTGCCGAGGCTAAAAGGACGAAACACGTGTATCAGTAAAGTTTCATTCAGTTTTGGCAGTTGTGTATCTAATGCTAAAGAGATATGGCACTTAACCAGAGTAAACACTTTCAGTTCATCGCTATGATCGATCTAAAAATACATGACTAATGACGACAGGTAAACGTGCATACGGAATCATCGTGTCTAAATATAGAACAAGTACGATCTGAACATGGTGTATGAATGGCGATATTACGATCAAAGCTGAGAAATGATCAAGAAAAGTCAAAGCAAAAGATTAATTCGATGGACGGATACATTGAACAATGAGATGACATTCTGCCATGTCTAAAAACTATCATGGAGGAGTTTATGTAAAGTGTTATCCTGTAATTCATCGGCTGTATTAATTATCACCTCAGTTAATAGGTCAGGTGTTGGCAAGTGATTGCCGCTATACTTATGGAGAAAACAATGACACTCGCCACAAGCTTATCAAAAATGTACCAAAAACTAACAAAACATAATATAATGTTATCCGTAGCTGAGATCGAAAGTGCAACTCCGTAAATTAGGACTTATGTGAGACACTGATATACAAAGCATCGACATATCAACAGTAAATAGGACTTATGTGAGACAATGATATACAAAGCATCGACATATCAACAGTAAATAGGACTTATGTGAGACAATGATATACAAAGCATCGACATATCAATAGTAAATACGACTTATGTGAGACACTGATATACAAAGCATCGACATATCAATAGTAAATACGACTTATGTGAGACAATGACATACAAAGCATCGACATATCAATAGTAAATACGACTTATGTGAGACACTGATATACTATACAAAACATCGACATATCAATAGTAAATAGGACTTATGTGAGACAATGATATACAAAGCATCGACATATCAACAGTAAATAGGACTTATGTGAGACAATGATATACAAAGCATCGACATATCAACAGTAAATAGGACTTATGTGAGACAATGATATACAAAGCATCGACATATCAACAGTAAATAGGACTTATGTGAGACAATGATATACAAAGCATCGACATATCAACAGTAAATAGGACTTATGTGAGACAATGATATACAAAGCATCGACATATCAACAGTAAATAGGACTTATGTGAGACAATGATATACAAAGCATCGACATATCAATATTAAATACGACTTATGTGAGACACTGATATACACATCATCGACATATCAAAAGAAAATTCAATATTAATGGCTGGGACACTTAACCATTGTGGTGTATTTGATTTCTTAATTTTCGGCGCACGCTTGTACCAATATTCTCGAGGATAGGATTTAAGTTTCATGTGATACACGGGATTAGGTTCAGTTGCCTGAGAGTTGGTACATGCATACGCTGCGTGTCAAAATTGCATTTGAAGCCGGGCAAACTCCAATGTTTTAGTGCATATTGGTATAGATAGCAACTTGGATGATATGTAAGAGAATACATGACACATACCCAACATAATATTTGACAATTCGTATTTGAATACAGCTCGTGGAGATTAACTATCCAAATTAATCACTATGGATTTTTCCCCGTTATATTGTTGGTCGCACTAAGGTTGAAACAAGCGGTTACACGCCATACCTTTCTCAATCGAAAGGTGATAGTTAACTGTGTTTTTTATACAATATCTTTTACACAGTAAATCTTTCTATTAACTTTTTCTATTAATCTAGTCTCTTAGCCGACACAGCAGTATAAGATTTATAAAATACAAACAAGTGTACAAATATTAAACAGATAAATAAGCTAGTAACTGATTTATCTACACTCATAAACTCAAAAACTTGTGTAAACAAAATTCACAAAATTACACGTATTCATATTATATGTACCATTTACTTCCTATAGATATAAGAAAATCAAGTTACACACATTCCCTGTACTTGTGTTATGTAAACATAGATCCTGACTAATTATATGTATCAGTTACTTCCTTTAGATATAAGAAAATCAAGTTACACACATTCCCTGTACTTGTGATTGAATTCAGACTTGTATACACGACTACCGTCATGATTTGTTGCTACCCATTGTGGTATGATATACATTACCTTTCACCTTCATTATACTCCTCCTGTTCTCTCAAGTTACCTGGACTCGCTATAAGCGAGAAATATACCAGGCAACTCAGACATCAAACATACATGTACATTGTTTTCATTTCATATCAGCGACGACTTTTATCAGCTTTAATACTTAATGAAAAACTTTCTATTATATAACATTTAAACTTGTCTACTAAAGGTACGTTGATATCAAACCAGGCTACATTGTCATTAATATCATGTCGATCACATAGCGTTAGACACCACATGGCGATGTTGAACATTTATTGGGAAGAAAAAATTCTCGATCTACATAACCAAGAATATTAGCCATGATCTGAATTTTTTTAAAAATGATTTTACCACACACACACACACACACACACACACACACACATATATATATATATTTACATGCATATGTCAGCAAATCCTACCGTGATTGAGATACGACAGTAAGATCTACTGTATCAGTTTTTAGATATAGATTTTCAGCGCTCAATACAGTTAAATACATATTGTTTTAAGAACCTGTATTTGTTATCAAAAGAAGGCAACATACGCAATGAGTAATGTCATCTGCCTTTTGAGTGAATTGGTTCAAAATGATTATGCAGATTTTCATTTTATTAGACTATAATCAGTTCTCGACAACCGCAATATTGTCTCACTCTGGAAAGTTTGGATAGATAAATTGGTTGTTAAAAACAATTTTGTTGGAAATAATTTACATATACCTCTGTCGTTTTTGCATGTTTGATAACTAGAATTTAACGTTCGCAAATATTTGATGACTTCGGTGACTAGAATTTGACGAAGTTACCAACGTCACGACACTCGAGAAAGTCAAATTCTAGTCATCGAAGTTGTATTGCCATTCTCGAGTTTTGATGACTAAGGTGACTATAATTAAATGGTATTGTGTACCTATTGAAATGAATAAAATTTGATATTATTTTGAATTGATACCTTAGGTGACATTTAGAGATATTAATAATTTCCTGTCTTCAGTATCAAAGCTCATATTTGCGAAATTTGTACCATTTAGTTACCTCGTCTTTTCGCCGCGATGATACGAGAATCAAATATCTATATTTGCGTTCCTTCGTCTTTTCACCCCGTTTCTCATTGAGGCGAAATGACGACACACCATACGCGAAAAGACAAATTACATGCATGTTAATCAGCAACCATTAATCTCATCTTTTCGGGTTAAAAAATCTCGTTGACTTCACCTCTCGGTTTTTCCCCCATATGTACAAAAAGTTTTTTTTTAATTTCGGTAAATAGTATGGTATCATAACGACCTGGTAGAAAACTATTGATTAATGGCGAATTTTTACCGAGTGAATATAATGACATAATTCCCTCATCTGTTGCTCATTTTTATGATATCATTGGAAACAAGGTGGAACATATTTTGATGATGGTTAAAACAATGAAAGTGAAAAACTTCATGATCAACTATGGTATGGATTGTTTTATCTATAAGATTGTACAAACCACACTCGAGTAAATAGCACATTGTAATGTTGTAGAGCTAGATACAGTAGAACCAAACAATGATTTAAGCGACATCCTACAGCTGTTTCGTCCTTCTAGGATTCGTCGATGATACTAAGGACCAATATTTTGAAGCCTAGGAGGTGGCTGAGGAAAATCCAAAGTGATCAAAATAAAAGTCAAAATCTAGACGGGGAGGTGCAGCAGCTCAATAATTAAATACATTTCTTAATTTTCATGGATAAGATAAGTTTAGAAAGCACATGTGTACATTCTGAACCGGACCACAAATAGAATGCATTCTATTCTTAACAGTTACAAACATCAAAAAGACTTTGATCACTAGGTTAATAGAAGGTAAAGCTGATCGTCAAGATTGTACATAGATTTTATAATTGATGCACCATCAGACAATAAAATGTATAAATATTCTACAACTTGTCACACCACACGTGAGTTTGAAACATGCTATGAGTTTAACGGAGTGATGCTGACATTCAGCAAGTTGAATGACCGAACCCAGAGTTAATTGTAAAGTGACAATACATTGGCAACAGCCTGATAACCATGAAACTGGTACAGACGCAGCGTGCGTACTGTACTAAATAAAAACATCGGTGACGACAGGGAAATATATTTTGTTATGGAACAATGTATACCCATCTTATTTCAATATTGATAGTTCTATTTATAACGACTAATGTTAAATGTCACACTTTTATAAAAGTGCAATGTCACCCTTAAATTTGCTGGATATTTGATTTTTTATTCTGAAGTAAATACATTCCTGTTTCACTGAAACGGAAATATTCCAGAACCTATTTAGATTCACACAAAAAACCCGAAAATTATCGGAAGTTAACAACAAAAAAAAAAAAAAAACGTGAAGGTTGTACAACATGAATAAGACCTTTAAATTGTTATAAATAGCTTCAAATAAGCAAGATATAAGATTAAAACATATTGAATGACAACAACATAAACAATATTATCACTTGAAACTATCTGGCTACATGCTGGTGTTATTCATTTGTAATTCTATTACTAAAACATAAAAATGTCCTTCAAGAAAACAGCCAGCGGAGTTCGAATTACCTGAGTGACTGTATGTATGTTACAAAGCGTAAACAGTTTACCTGTGTACGTTCAAAAAGGCACGGTTGTATACAAATATCTGGTTAATGTTACACTCCATACAGCTATGTATGAGTGCACACAATACAATTCCCGCCAAGTTATAAAAGAAAACGTGAAAAACACATGCATCATGTCTCCTGTTATTAACATGCGCATACTTCTAGAACGTTTAATTTACCTTAATGCTGAAATGAGGATCCCACGTGTCCTTAAACCAGATTTACACTTACCTGTGTAGAACACAGCTGGCATTCCTCCAAGTTGGTGTTTATACAGCTCCAGCACCCATCACACAGCATCAGAAGAATATACAATAGCCCATAGTTCTTGAATACTCCCAATGATGTCAGAAAGGGACTTGTGGTCATTATTGTTCCGTTGCATCCTTCACCTTACAACCATTGTTATAGGTACACTACTTAAGTGTTGTGATGAAGTTCAAATGACACACACAGATAAGGTTACGATTCCATTGGTATCTACTGTATCCATCACAAGACAGGTCGAGCTTTGTTTATCACAGTGACCGTTTACATGCGCGTACGATGTATAGCGCCAATAACAACGCTGGTTTGGTCAACTGTCACCCTATATACTACATTCACCGATCGATGTAGACGCGCTCCTGACACACCGGTTCTCCACGTGTTGTCTTGGAAAATAGCTAATGCTACCCAGATCGTAAGTCTAATATGAGGGAACTAATGTGGGTTATATGAGGCGAATCCACTAAGTGTACACCTGTGTCACATCGACATTTGCGGCGCACACTACGGTTAAGATACCTGACTCTCCTGTGTTTTGTTATGGCCTTGACCCAGACGTACGAGATAGGCTTGACCGAGTTTGCAATACTTTTAAAATCCTATCAGTCTTTATTTATGATATTCTGTGTACTTGTATTAAGCAGATATGCTCCTGATTGTATCCCTCACACAGGTGAAGCATGTTAATTCCTGCATCCCATTAAACTGTCATATACCTATCGACGAGATCTGTGACAGTTTCAGGAATATTTTATTTTTTGATTTTTCTGTTTTAAATGCCTACGCTAAATGGATCAATACTTTGTAGATAGCGCCCATATGACTGTACACAACACTTACCGCTGCTTGCTGTATTGATAAGATTGTGTTCTCATTGCTGTGATGCTGCCGTATGTAAAACCTGTTTGACAGAAATGGTGTACATCTCCTTACACTCCTTACAATAGCAATCAAACGCAATATTTTCCTTATTGTAATAGGTGTGTAACTGTGCAGCCACCCGTTCATTCAATAATGTTGTTCGTCACTAGATCCTAATGGTGTATAAACAGCAATTTTTATGTTGATTAACACCCGGAAAATATAAAGTTCCTTTCAGAAATGTTCTACTTCCACAGCTGAAAGATTTGTTAGATTTTCCAACTGTAAGGACGATGTTCTGTCAGATTATCTATTTTCCCTGAAGGTGTTTCCTTTTCCTTAACATTGATTATTATTTCAAGTAAGACTAATATCATTCATGCTTTAGCAAAGACTAAGAAAACATACCTACAGGTATGTACCAAGTTAATTATTAAATAAATGATCTCATTTAGAATTTTTTTATCTCTTTGTGCGATAGGAAACTAGACATATTTGATGTTTATTAGTTTGCCTGTTGGTTCCGTTGTCGTGTCATCGCTTCCTTGGACTGGCCAATTTTTAAATAGCGGGTGTCGGCGATGAAGCAGAAGACGCTTGTTTTCAGGAGTCTGCCTGTAAAACTTTGTTCGAATTCTGCCCTAGTTTTGTTGTTGGTATTTTCTTGTTTTAGAAATCAATTGTATCCAAATTACGGTTATGAATTGCTGTGTTAAACCCGAGTCTAGAAATATTACTTATCTAATATTAGGTATACAGAGTATCTGTTTATATATATATATATATTGGTATGCCAATGGTCTTTTGGAAGATCTAGAACACATATGGTTGTGTCATGTCCCGGTTGGACAGACAGAGCCTTTGCAGAATACTTAGAACTGTGTTTTGGCCTAGTGATAATTTAATTGTGACATATAAGAAAAACATGTGTATCGTTCATGAAATATTTATATGTGTAGTTAGTTTTAATATTTATGTCTTAATTGATATGAATAAATTGATATGGTATTTGATGTAACATATGGGTTGGCAGTATAGTGAAATATTATAGCGAAGAGTCATATTTGTGAGAATGTTGATGAATCAGTGCTATTGATTTTTGTAGTATATACTAAAACAACAAGCCGATCCCGAAACGTTAATAAAACCATAACACGTTATAAACTAAAACAAAAATAAGAAAGAAAAGATGAAATCAGGCCAAGATATGAATAATGGAATATAATTGACACAGAGAAATAACATGGTCACCATAGCGACATTACGTAACTCTAGTAACGTCATGCTCTCAATATAATAACCAATTTAATAATAACAAACAAGACACCAGGCATACTAAGAAGTACAGAGCCCTTTAGTTCCGATCTCACAACAGAATAATTCTCAGTGATATCATGATGGTCAATATAGAATTTCTCCATTGTCTATTGTCGTACGCCTGTCCTCGTTACACGTACAGCTATTTACTGACTGTAGTACACAACATTTGCCATTGCTCTGGATGTCTTGTTCAAATTCTTGAGAATAATATAACTAGCTTCGTACATACACAGGTATTTGTCATTCTTTTAATGTGATTTAACAAACGAACAAAAATCCCCAAAGTTATTTAATTATCAGGTACAGTTGTATGCAACAACACCCGATTTACATTCGAGCATTTCTTCAGGTCATTTGGATTTTCCTCACTCCATTCAGGGATGGCGTAGAGAAGGCAGCGGAAGACAAACCATTTAAGTTTTTATCAAATATCAACGTGACAATCACGATAAAGGCAGCGAAACAAGCAGCATTGTTAACGGTATAGATGGAACAGGAACTCCATTATCTGTAGCAGATAAAATGACATAAAACACTTGTCCAAAGTCTTAATCAATATTCCGTCAAACATTACACTATTTGTCCTGTTAACAGTCTACACCTGTCGAATAAATACTGGAGTTGGGAATTTGTCCTTGCTTATCGAATCAGACGGGAAATAAAAATCACGAATCCGAGGCAACTGTAACCCACGAACCAGAAGGTAGATGTACATAAGTATCAACATAGAGAGAACAAAGTGAATACTGAAGTACCAGCGGAATCTGAATTCAAACTCATTGGAAATACAAAATATACGAAGAAAAGAACAATTTTATGGAGACCTCTCAAAAAAGTACAAGGAGAATATGACCATGAGTGTCTGGAAGAGTAAGCGTCTTCTGTTTCATCGAGGACACCAGCCATAAAAAACTAAAATCCAGATATGTAATGACATGTTCTCAATGACAACAACATAATAACGAGCGTCAAGAATGTTTCTCAATGAAGTCCCATACTCTTCACCAGCTATAAATAGTGGAAAACAATCAGCCCCAAGGCCCACGTGATTTACAACCACGATTAAGTTAAAAGTTCGTTAATACGCCACCCATTGTCCATTGAATCCTGTACTTCATTAAAGACAAGCTACCAAAGAAAATCACAGGTTACAGCAGTTGTCTAAGAAATGGGACCAGGAATCATTTAGAGACTGTCAACCCATTAACCTCACATGAAGTTTAGAAAACTAACGTACATTAATCCATAAAATCAAAACACCCGTTATCAAGCAGGAGTTTCATTCATAGAAGATCGACTATTACTGACTCAGGAGCAGATATTTGTTACCCAACACTAAAGTTACATTATTTCTATGTCAAGGAGACCTTTATAATCAAATCACTTTTCCCAACACAGATATTCACAAGTTGAGTATGACAAACTTTTTTGTATCCCACAAGAACCTGTACTTGGACCGTTCCTATTCTTTGCCTAAAGTCAATTACCTACCGGAAGTGTCAAGTATCGACATATCACCATACTTAAATAACGTTAAATGAAGTTATGAAGATTGTTCTGTAACGAATTTTGCTTAATGCTCGCCAGTAACGTGATAAATGGTTACTGCATTTCCTCACAGTCAAAAAATATCATAAAAATTGGATCCATAGAGAGGATTGATAACGTTTACAAATTAAACAATGGCACGAAACTTCCGCTTATAAAACTTTTGGTATTGAATGTTGATCTATCTAATAAAGACAGGAAGGAAGAAAATACAGCCGAAAATCAAAAAGAAAACAAAAACCGGAAGAAACAAATACACACATCCATAAAACCCAGAAATCGTGGTAATTAGGATAACGAAAGAATACATGAACTGTGATACACCTAAATGTAAATAACGAATTATACAAGTTAGATTGCTGAAACAAAATATGGAGTTATCGTATTATAAAACATATTTAAGTCAACAAAAACGTCCAAAGAAGGGTCATTCAGTGTACAGAGAGATTTCAGAAAATAACTTCTAAAGTAAGCTTGTAGGCAGGTAAGGGATGATAGGGTAGATCTTTGGAAATCTCGTCAACATTGTATAATCTAGAGGTTACAAACTTCATCACCTCAAACAAGATCAATATGGCAATACGTGTCCATCAGCAAGAATCCTAGAAACAGAACAAGCCTGGTTATAAGGGAGAATGCGGTTTGTCATTCAGCCGTTTACGTTTGGAATAGCCTACCACAAGAAATATGAGATGATCCGAGTTCTGCCTCCATCATCACAGGAGATACCAACCAAAAGACATTATCATAGAGAATCTTTTGTCAATTTATACAAAAACAGAACAAAGGATCAATAAACAATCTAATCAATATGTATCAAAGTTGTATTATCTCAACTTTCGAATAATAATCATACGTCATGTCGTTCATGATGGCAAGACGATGTTCTAACACTTATCTCTCTAACTGACAGAACACGTAAAGAATCAGACGGTAAATATAAATTACGAATCAGACGGTATGTATAAATAAAGAATCAGATGGTAAATGTAAATAACGAATCAGACGGTAAATATAAATAACAAATCAGACGGTAAATGTAGATAACGAATCAGACGGTTAATATAGATAACGAATCAATAACGAATCAGACGGTATATATAAATAACGAATCAGATGGTAAATGTAAATAACGAATCAGATGGTAAATACAAATAACGAATCAGACGGTAAATATAAATAACGAATCAGATGGTAAATGTAAATAACGAATCAGACGGTAAATGTAGATAACGAATCAGACGGTTAATATAGATAACGAATCAATAACGAATCAGACGGTAAATATAAATAACGAATCAGACGGTAAATATAAATAACGAATCAGACGGTATATATAAATAACGAATCAGATGGTAAATGTAAATAACGAATCAGATGGTAAATACAAATAACGAATCAGACGGTAAATATAAATAACGAATCAGATGGTAAATGTAAATAACGAATCAGACGGTAAATATAAATAACGAATCAGACGGTATATATAAATAACGAATCAGATGGTAAATACAAATAACGAATCAGACGGTATATATAAATAACGAATCAGACGGTTAATATAGATAACGAATCAATAACGAATCAGACGGTAAATATAAATAACGAATCAGACGGTATATATAAATAACGAATCAGATGGTAAATGTAAATAACGAATCAGATGGTAAATACAAATAACGAATCAGACGGTAAATATAAATAACGAATCAGATGGTAAATGTAAATAACGAATCAGACGGTAAATATAAATAACGAATCAGACGGTATATATAAATAACGAATCAGATGGTAAATACAAATAACGAATCAGACGGTATATATAAATAACGAATCAGACGGTTAATATAGATAACGAATCAATAACGGTAAATATAAATAACGAATCAGTATATATAAATAACGAATCAGATGGTAAATGTAAATAACGAATCAGATGGTAAATACAAATAACGAATCAGACGGTAAATATAAATAACGAATCAGATGGTAAATGTAAATAACGAATCAGACGGTAAATGTAGATAACGAATCAGACGGTTAATATAGATAACGATATAACGAATCAGACGGTAAATATAAATAACGAATCAGACGGTATATATGAATAACGAATCAGATGGTAAATGTAAATAACGAATCAGACGGTAAATGTAAATAACGTATCAGATGGTTAATGTAAATAACGAATCAGACGGTAAATATAAATAACGAATCAGACGGTAAATCTAAATAACGAATCAGACGGTAAATATAAATAACGAATCAGACGGTAAATATAAATAACGAATCAGACGGTAAATATAAATAACGAATCAGACGGTAAATATAAATAACGAATCAGACGGTAAATATAAATAACGAATCAGACGGTAAATATGAATAATGAATCAGATGGTAAATGGAATTTTAATGGATATAATAATATAATATTATGTTATGTATATTAAAATTCAGAGAGAAAAAAATTTGCTCGAAGACCCGGGAAAAACTCTTTTGCCTCAAGTAGAGTATTGCCGATCCCGTATCAATTCCAATGTGTGTTGTAAAATAAAATTTTCTACCTGAAATACCAACATGTCAACGGGATCATAATTCAAATTTAATTTCAATAAAACAATGACAAAATGTGAACAAAAGAAAGATTTACACGGGACTCCTGGAAAATAAGGAGAATAAGACCAGGTGTTCCGGAAGAGTAATTGTTTTCTGCTTCATGGTCGACACCCATCGTGTAAACCTTGGTCAGTCTAAGTAAGTAATGTCACATTCTCAAATGAGAACAACGTATGCAACAACAGAACCAACAGACCAACAAACGAGCATCAAAAGCGTCCAGCAGCCAGAAATGTCATTCGGCAACATCTTATATTCGGATATTCGGAACAATACATTTCTTGTTATTTAAAGCCAAGACATTATCAATATACGTTTGTATTTGAAATTTATATTGAAGGGCATGGTTAGGTCTTTGCGAGTTGTTTTGATAAATTCTTCGATAAACCCATCCGCGTATGAAAAAAAACTAGTTCACTAAGAGAGGAGGAAGTTAAGACCAAAAGGTACGCCAATAGCCTCGACGTTCGGTATAAGGGACCTAGACAATCGGTATAAGGGACCTTGACGCTCGGTATAAGGGACCTTGACGCTCGGTATAAGGGACCTAGACAATCGGTATAAGGGACCTTGACGCTCGGTATAAGGGACCTAGACAATCGGTATAAGGGACCTTGACGCTCGGTATAAGGGACCTAGACAATCGGTATAAGGGACCTTGACGCTCGGTATAAGGGACCTAGACAATCGGTATAAGGAACCTTGACGTTCGGTATAAGGGACCTTGACTCTCTGTATAAGGGACCTTGACACTCTGTATAAGGGACCTCGACTCTCGGTATAAGGGACCTTGACGCTCGGTATAAGGACCTAGACAATCGGTATAAGGGACCTAGACAATCAGTATAAGGGACCTTGACAATCAGTATAAGGGACCTTGACGCTCGGTATAAGGGACCTTGACACTCTGTATAAGGGACCTAGACAATCGGTATAAGGGACCTAGACAATCAGTATAAGGGACCTTGACGTTCGGTATAAGGGACCTTGACTCTCTGTATAAGGGACCTTGACACTCGGTATAAGGGACCTTGACGCTCGGTATAAGGGACCTAGACAATCGGTATAAGGGACCTTGACGCTCGGTATAAGGGACCTAGACAATCGGTATAAGGGACCTAGACAATCGGTATAAGGGACCTTGACGCTCGGTATAAGGGACCTAGACAATCGGTATAAGGGACCTAGACAATCAGTATAAGGGACCTAGACACTCTGTATAAGGGACCTCGACTCTAGGTATAAGGGACCTCGACTCTCGGTATAAGGGACCTTGACTCTCTGTATAAGGGACCTAGACAATCGGTATAAGGGACCTAGACAATCGGTATAAGGGACCTCGACTCTAGGTATAAGGGAACTTGACGTTCGGTATAAGGGACCTCGACTCTCGGTATAAGGGACCTTGACACTCTGTATAAGGGACCTCGATTCTCTGTATAAGGGACCTAGACAATCAATATAAGGGACCTCGACTCTCGGTATAAGGGACCTTGACTCTCTGTATAAGGGACCTAGACAATCGGTATAAGGGACCTAGACAATCGGTATAAGGGACCTCGACTCTAGGTATAAGGGAACTTGACGTTCGGTATAAGGGACCTCGACTCTCGGTATAAGGGACCTTGACTCTCGGTATAAGGGACCTCGACTCTAGGTATAAGGGATTATGACGCTCGGTATAATAGACATTGACTTCCTTTTGAAAACGGGAAATGGCCACACCTAAAAAGGGACAAGAGAGACCATTGATAAAGAGTAGAGATTATTTCAATTTTGACATGGAAAAGAAAAGTTTAGACAATATCAACCAACAAAAACATTTTTAGGCCCTAAAGACAATCGTCACAATTGTATTTCACATTTAGGTCGCCTGACGCTGGGTTTGTAAAAGTATTTTTTAAAAATCGTTTACTTAGATAGAAGAAAGTGATGGAGGACCGTTTATATAGTTTATGACCATTGAACACAGTACCAGTAAGCTATAAAATGCAAATATCAGTAAAGAAGACTTTGGAAAATGGAGTTTTTGTCGCATTAAACATTGTAGTTTTTATCTTTACTCTAGATTTCTCATATATAACATTAGAAGACACTTTCCCTCCTACATCGTTAGTCAAAAGTAACATTACTCTGACAACCCTTCCAGAACACCCAGTTTATCATCCATGTATCATATATATATATATATATATTGTATATTCGTCGTCGTCGTTGTCGTCATTGTTGCTGTTAATGTTTTAAGTCTAGGCCTAACGCTACTACATAAAATCATTGAAGTGATTCAGATTACAGACGGTATACTGTATAAGCTGACTTGTGTTTCTCCCCAAAGACACACAATGTGCAGATTCGACCACCAATAAAACTTCTTCAGACGACTATAATATCAACATAATCCTATCTAATCTGGATGGTAAGAAATACTTGTAAACAGTTGTACCATAACTTGGTGTTATATTACCCTGTGTTTATACTACCTTTCAGCTGATATCCATACATTCTGGTTTTGTTGGGTTATATCTTTATTTATAAATATCCAATTATTCCGTGGTCACAACCTAGTAGTGTGGGTCTGTATGTATCCAGGATAAGTGTGTATGCTGGTTAAAATGTATCTTATAAAATGTATGTATAACCTGGTTAGAGTGTATCCTGGTTGGTATTTGTGTAACCTGGTTAAAATGTATCCGGGTTAGTGTATATGTAACCTGATATAAAATGTATCCGGGTTAGTGTATATGTGACCTGGTTTAAAATGTATCCGGGTTAGTGTATATGTAACCTGGTTAAGATGTATCCGGATTAGTGTGTATGTAACCTGGTTGAAATGTATCCGGGTTAGTGTGTATGTAACCTGGTTGAAATGTATCCGGGTTAGTGTATATGTAACCTGGTTTAAAATGTATCCGGGTTATTGTATATGTAACCTGGTTAAAATGTATCCGGGTTAGTGTATATGAAACCTGGTTTAAAATGTATCCGGGTTAGTGTATATGTAACCTGGTTTAAAATGTATCCGGGTTAGTGTATATGTAACCTGGTTTAAATGTATCTTGGGAAGTGTATTTGTATGATTGTTTCATCATCGACATATTGATTCATGATAGAGAATAATTTTCCTCATCTATGACAAGATTTTTCACTTTGATATCGATCCCATTGCCAGTATTGTGATAAGCTGATATAGTAACTATGAGGAATGGATGACATGTCCTCGGCGACTTGCTCACACCTCCACTGATGTTGCCTTAATTCCAGAGCTGTCTTGTTGCATATCTTTGTGCTTTGATTTTCTGTCGTCGTTTTCGTGTTGATATTGAATTTCAATTTCCCAATGTTTGTATAAAACTATTATCGATAGGCTTGTTTTTATGAATATATTAAGGTATTTTATTACTTAGAAAGTAACTTTATGTAGAATCCATATTCATTAAGTATACAATAAAACTCAAAACACTGGAAACATTTCTCTGCTATATTATCCGCTGGTCGGTGATAACAGTATCTTCGAGTTCCAATATTTGTTTTTTAAGATAAGATCGGGAGTAAGGACTCGCTGTGTGTCAGAATTGTGTACAGGTTTGCTTAGTTCTATTGATTTTGTAAACACGTGAATTTCCCTATCAACGACCTCACCTTCCATACTAAAGCAGAGCATGAAAACACCGTGCTCTGACTATTTATAGACTTCAAACTATTGTATTACAAATATTGGAAAGGTAGCTGATTATATTGATAAATCACATGGTGACAGATTTATGGAGTGGTTGGACGTTAATTACAACTTAAAGCCTTAGGAGCGCGAATCATCACTCAAACTCACTAGAAAAACAAAATTGATAGAATACCTCAATCGATCTGTGATTGAAAAAAATCACCTCCGACTGATCAATATCAGTTTACATCATCAACTACGACGAAAATATACACATGGTGATTACTTTTTCGAAATTTATGTTTATATCAGTATCGTTTTCGTAACATTTGCCTTCATAGAAAAGAATCCTAAAAATACAGTTAATTTGATAGTCTGTGCGGCTTATACTCGACCTATTTTGTGGTTTTAAAAAATCAAACTTAATAGCACCAACTTAAAACCGCATACCCATGTCTCCAACGTAACTTTCATTTTCCAAAATTTGCATATAAAACTGAATCATCTTCTGTTCAGTGTTTATATGATCTATTTGGCAGACAGTTACATAACCCACCACAAGCTAACAGGTGTATCTAATACAATCTGGGCTTTCTAATGTATGAACACCGTGGCCTAAAAGTGGAAGTTTCTAAACTGAAATGACAGAATTAACCCCGAATAGTGAAACAGAGTCCAAGTGCTTGGAATAAGCATGCAGTGCTCGGCTAAATGCACGGCATAATCTCAAAGCATTAACGCAGATCCGTGAGTTATACGAAAAGCCAAACAAAATTCACTTAGGAGTCTTCAGGAAACGTTAAATGAACTGACCTCGTCTCCAAGCGCTTCAACTTGCAGACCACGTTCCCCATACTTTGGCAAACCTATATTGGGAGTATACACGGTTGTACTGCACGCTCTGCTAATGTGGCAGAGTTGGTGGAATGTTTTATATTTATCATTTGTGAGAAACATTTAATTCTTTGCGCTCTCGTTTTCTTCAAAACCAATCAAATTGAAGTGTCTTTGATGAAGAACTATTATCTCTAAATCTAATGTAACACGTGCACCATAATGTATGCATCTGCTGTGATACATGTATGTATTGTGCCATATTGTCTGTGATACAAACATGTAATATATTGTATCTGTTGTGACATGTTGTCTGTGATACAAACATGTAATATATTGTATCTGTTGTGACATGTTGTCTGTGATACAAACATGTCTGTGATATACAAACATGTAATATATTGTATCTGTTGTGAGATGTTGTCTGTGATACAAACATGTAATATATTGTATCTGTTGTGACTCGTTGTCTGTGATACAAACATGCATTATAATATATCTGTTGTGACACGTTGTCTGTGATACAAACATGTAATATATTGTATCTGTTGTGCCATGCGTCTGTGATACAAACATGCATTATAATATATCTGTTGTGACACGTTGTCTGTGATACAAACATGTAATATATTGTATCTGTTGTGACATGTTGTCTGTGATACAAACATATAATATATTGTATCTGTTGTGACTCGTTGTCTGTGATACAAACATGTAATATATTGTATCTGTTGTGACTCGTTGTCTGTGATACAAACATGTAATATATTGTATCTGTTGTGACATGTTGTCTGTGATACAAACATGTAATATATTGTATCTGTTGTGACATGTTGTCTGTGATACAAACATGTAATATATTGTATCTGTTGTGACATGTTGTCTGTGATACAAACATGTAATATATTGTATCTGTTGTGACATGTTGTCTGTGATACAAACATGTAATATATTGTATCTGTTGTGACATGTTGTCTGTGATACAAACATGTAATATATTGTATATGTTGTGACTCGTTGTCTGTGATACAAACATGCATTATAATATATCTGTTGTGACATGTTGTCTGTGATACAAACATGTAATATATTGTATCTGTTGTGACATGTTGTCTGTGATACAAACATGTAATATATTGTATCTGTTGTGACTCGTTGTCTGTGATACAAACATGTAATATATTGTATCTGTTGTGAGATGTTGTCTGTGATACAAACATGTAATATATTGTATATGTTGTGACTCGTTGTCTGTGATACAAACATGCATTATAATATATCTGTTGTGACACGTTGTCTGTGATACAAACATGTAATATATTGTATCTGTTGTGACATGTTGTCTGTGGTACAAACATGTAATATATTGTATCTGTTGTGACATGTTGTCTGTGATACAAACATGTAATATATTGTATATGTTGTGAGTCGTTGTCTGTGATACAAACATGCATTATATTGTATCTGTTGTGACACGTTGTCTGTGATACAAACATGTAATATATTGTATCTGTTGTGCCATGCGTCTGTGATACAAACATGTAATATATTGTATCTGTTGTGTCATGCGTCTGTGATACAAACATGTAATATATTGTATCTGTTGTGACATGTTGTCTGTGATACAAACATGTAATATATTGTATTTGTTGTGACTCGTTGTCTGTGATACAAACATGCATTATAATATATCTGTTGTGACACGTTGTCTGTGATACAAACATGTAATATATTGTATCTGTTGTGACTCGTTGTCTGTGATACAAACATGTAATATATTGTATCTCTTGTGACATGTTGTCTGTGATACAAACATGTAATATATTGTATCTGTTGTGACACGTTGTCTGTTGTACAAACATGTAATATATTGTATCTGTTGTGACATGTTGTCTGTGATACAAACATGTAATATATTGTATCTGTTGTGACTCGCTGTCTGTTGTACAAACATGTAATATAATGCATTTACATCCAATTATTTTGTCATCATGATATTGACAATAAAATATTCTATAAGGGAATACGTATTTGTTGTGACACATCCGTTACCTTATATGGATCATTACGAAAATGACGTGACACATTAGCTGTGATACACGCATGTACAAAACTTTTCGGTGACCATGTCAGCCGGTCCTGTCTTTCCCGCAGCTTGTCAACACTGATTTTCCAAATATCTGCCCTGTTTGTCCATCAGACTCTCCTGTCTTTCCCTCATCTTGTCTACCCTGATTTTCCATATGTCTGCCCTGTTTGTCCATCAGCCTCTCCTGTCTTTCCCTCAGCTTGTCTACCCTGATTTTCCAAATATCTGCCCTGTTTGTCCATCAGCCTCTCCTGTTTTTCCCTCAGCTTGTCTACCCTGATTTTCCATATGTCTGCCCTGTTTGTCCATCAAACTCTCCTGTCTTTCCCTCATCTTGTCTACCCTGCTTTTTCCATATGTCTGCCCTGTTTGTCCATCAGCCTCTCCTGTCTTTCCCTCATCTTGTCTACCCTGATTTTCCAAATATCTGCCACGTTTGTCCATCAAACTCTCCTGTCTTTCCCTCATCTTGTCTACCCTGCTTTTTCCATATGTCTGCCGTGTCTGTTCACTCGTCTGTACACAAGGTTCACATGTTTTACATGTGATCTTGTGGGAAAAGTTCCTTAAATAGATACATTATCCAGGGTTAAGTCGATAATCTCCAGAGCAGTGATTATCATGCACAGGGGATTTGTTTTGATTTTTGTCCGATGAAATTTATCTGATTAAAGCATGCAGTGTTATAGGGGCGTCGCAGCTGAATCTATTTTATGATATAAATCGTGAAATTTCATTTTAAAAACTTCTCTGTTAAAGTCATCCTTAAGAATTAAAAAAAAAATAAAAATAAAGTTTAAGCTTTTATTTTCAACAGAAATCATTAATTATCTTTCATGAATTAATTCATTTTGAATTCTACTATATTATACCTGTACATTCACACAAACATCAAAATCAAATCTGTAATTGTTATTCATCAATGGAAACAATTGGAGATAGCACACAAGCTATATGTGGACTTGTATTTATATTAACAGGAAAGGGCGTTAATAACTGTGCCAAATCCCTTTTGTTTATTTTGGCAATAAAATATGTTTAAACTAAACACAGTCCCTGATTCAGAATCACGATTTCTATCCCACCCGAGAGAATTATCTATTCATTGGTCAGTGTAAGATATCTGTCGGTAACCAGCGTGCAGTTAACATGACAATTTAAGTTTCTCTCACGTACGTTAAATATATACATGATCCAACTGTCTATTGACGTGAGATGTATGTAAGTGGTCTCATATTACACACCATTCCTCGTCTTATAATACTTAATATCTTTAGCAGAAAATACCCCGTTAGTATGGCCTCGGTGTACCCTACTGTACTATACGTCACATTGTCAACTTTGCTATTGGTATTGACCATAAGGATTGGAAATGTTACTTAAATCCTTACCAATAACACGTAATACGTAACAGAAAAATCATGTCCGTTGTTCCCTCTGCACCTCCGTATATACTCGTCTGATCTCGCGAAGAAATGAGACTTTGGATAGCTCGTTTAGCGAATTATATCCATATGATCACTTCCTACTTGATATTAAAGGCTTAAGACATGTTTTTAAGGTTTATCACGTAGTATTTTTGTATTTCCACAATGGAAAAAATATTTTAGAGAATACCTGGTAGGGTTTAGTTTGTCCCGCGACAACTGTGATAATGTAAGAGGGGATGGTATTTTGTCCCGCGACACCTGTGATAATGTTAGAGGGGATGGTATTTTGTCCCGCGACACCTGTGATAATGTTAGAGAGGATGGTATTTTGTCCCGCGACACCTGTGATAATGTTAGAGGGGATGGTATTTTGTCCCGCGACACCTGTGATAATGTTAGAGAGGATGGTATTTTGTCCCGCGACACCTGTGATAATGTTAGAGGGGATGGTATTTTGTCCCGTGACACCTGTGATAATGTTAGAGAGGATGGTATCATGTCCCGCGACACCTGTGTTAATGATAGAGGGGATGGTATTTTGTCCCACGACACAGGGGAGGGGATGGGTGTGGGGGGTGTGGGTGGAGTGACGTATGTTCAAACTTTATAATATCATATTCCATTATATCGGTTTGTGTATCCACCCATTCGGCCTATAATTGTACTTGTTTTTCTGGCCTTTGATTTTATCATTTTGATGAACGTTTAAGCTAGACTTGACAGTCTATGGAATAATGACATCTAGTTAGAAACGGGCTTCCTTAGGTCTTGAAGTGGTTAGGAAAAGCTGTTAATGTCAAATGCATTAAACTAGTTTTAAAGTCTTTTAAGAATAAATACATGTACATTTTACATCCGTTAGACAGATTTTCTGCTGTGTCGGGAGCACTTCCCGTGTTCTAGATATAGCATTCACCGCTTCAGTATGTACAAAATGCGCATACTGTAGATTTAATGCATAAAACACATATTGTTATCGAATTTTAACTGATGTAATAAGGAAGCCTTGATCTATTGCAACCAAGGTTATTTCGGTGGGCGGTAAGTGCCAAACAGCAAACACCATGTTCTCGCTTCTTGATGATGTAAGTCGACAACATGAAGAATACGAAGCTGATGGAAGGACAAGACAAAGGCAACGGAGGAAGGCAATCTGATTAAAATTCACCCCGATATCAAATACCTCTATCGTAGGCATTTTAATCGGATCGGATAGCAAAGAAGTGAGAACACACGCGCATGGGAGCGAGATGTTCAGTTATCGACTACAATGATCAAGGTCGAGGAAACCATATTACGAGGTTTATTTGTCCCTAACCAGCCACCATAGTTATAGGATAATCTTCACCTAATAACCAGGCTGTTTTGACAGGTTAAATTCTATGTATATCAGTTATATTGCCATGGTGATGACAGAGTGAATATAACGTTCATGAGATTCGCTAATCGATATCAGGCAGCCTTATGAAGTGACACTCGAAACAGCTGCAATTACCCTAAGAATTATTTAAATTATAAGCATTCACTAGGCTTGAACATGAGCTCCTTTATATCTTTTTTAGCTATAACTCACCTTATGTAAATCATATTGGCGCATGTGCATCTTAGCTAAATGAGAGACGAGGTCACAGAACTCCAAGTGAAATGTCAGCACAGAACTGCCGATATGTTCAGCAATTGTAGAATATATTTCATTTCTGAAAATCGGAAGTTTTCAAAGACATTTTTGTTGTGTTCTCATTTATGGCAGGCATTGTGTAAAAGATTGAAAAAGGCAGAGAAAATCCAACTTGATTTATAAATATCATCATTTTCTTTTAAATGATTCCTAGAATATTGATGAATGAACTATTTAAATACACATGCCTGTACATGATAAAACTCAAAACTACAATGTAACCGTTTTAAGATTCAGAGCTATTTCAGAAACGCTTACATGTTCCTGAGAACCGTTACCAAACAACTGAAACTTAGCTTGTGCTAATTAGATTTATTGCATAGACATACTTGAAATTTCATCAAATCATCTCGAGATATACCACGATTCCCGCACTGAAATACATTTCTATTCTAAAACTGAAACTGATGATGACTTTGATAAAAAAAATCAAAGGAGGTGAAATCGAATAATGAATAAATAAGTGAAAACCAATAAAAAGATGAAAAAAATTAGAAAAGAAAATCACAAAAAGCATAAATATCAATTATATGTGTAAAAGTAAGTAATACATAGATAATGAAACATAACAAAGAATTCGTGGTGTCGCCGCTATGAATGTTGCGCTCCAACGCAAGATACCACACAAGCAAAATTCTATATGTCAAGTGTAGTACAATGTAGGCGTGTTTGATGCTGGTAGGAAAACGGGTCGAAGCTTTCAATAAGCATTACGCGTTACTTGATAAATAGGGTATTCTCCGAATTCGTTCTAAATGTCAAACATAATTTGATGCAGATAAAAAAGATGTGGGGCGATGCCATATGTCCACGATCTTCTACCTCAGATGAGTTATAACCAATTAATCCGACTTCATACTGCATATTTGGCGTAAATTTGTTTCTGAAATTTATGGAGGTATTGAAAGGATTGGAAATAGTCAAAAAGTAGAAACTATTCAACTGTCAAAACTGTAAGTCAGCCAAGAGAGTGGAAAAACAAGGCGAACTGCTATAACCTTATCAACACAGTAACAGCATCTAAAACGACAACGTCAGCGCGAGAAAATTCGCTTCTTGTTCCGGTTGTTGACAACTACGGAAGACACTGAGGGGAGCAATATGGCAACATTTTAAACTTCTGGGATACACAAGTCCAGCAACATTTTACGGATGAGTAAATGATAGCCTACTGGACTCTTGAAAAACCCTAGAATAATTCTTAAACACTTCAACAAAGCGTAGATGTTGCAGGAACTGCGATACAGGGATGTTCTCAAAACCATTAACAACGGCGTCTCCCTAACAACGGCGACTACCTAACAACGTTAGAGTGTGAACAATGCGGCTCTCATCGCCGCATTTAACGCCTCGACAAAACAGAGAAAGGATGTACAGTTATGTAGGGATATGATTCCATGTGGTTTTACATAAGATATGTTGTTGAGGAGAGTAACGGACATCAAATCGATGTAATATGTATGGATATGATGGAGGTCAGGAGATCAGCGCTGGAGAAATATTACGAGGGTCTGCAAAATAATCATTGAAGTAAAAATACAGGGAAGCCAAATGGATTTTCACAAGTGACCTCATCTCGGTAATATAATGTCAGAAAAGAATGAAAGGGAACCAAGAGAATGGAACATGGTAATACATGGCGTGATGGAGCGTAGTTCATCTTCTAAAGACGCCAGAATTGTCCACGATAGGAAACAAGGCACCAATATTTTGGTTATTTAAGTGATAAGACTGAGAAGAAGCAAAGAAGATAGCTCAAATAAATATAAAAAGCAGGCACAGATCATATGGAGACACAACAAAACCAGACCCGTGTTGGTTGCATTTAGCACTGTTATAAAGATGTTACTCAAGAATATAAAAAAAAACATGAAGGCAGATAATGATGCCCAATAAAACGACCTGACAAAGGAGGAAATGACATTAGAGGACAAAAAAACAATGGCAAGAAGCCACAGACAAAATCAATTGATGGGATACACCTACAATGTCAGGGGCAGAGCTTGAGCCAGACAGGTCACATAAAACGGCGTTAAGTAAATAACTCACACACAGAGGCCGAGTTTGAGACAGACAGGTCAAATAAAACGGCGAAGGAGTCAATAACTCACACACAGAGGCAGAGATTGAGCCAGACAGGTCACATAAAACGGCGTTAAGTAAATAACTCACACACAGAGGCCGAGGTTGAGACAGACAGGTCAAATAAAACGGCGAAGGAGTCAATAACTCACACACAGAGGCCGAGTTTGAGACAGACAGGTCACATAAAACGGCGTTAAGTAAATAACTCACACACAGAGGCCGAGGTTGAGACAGACAGGTCACATAAAACGGCGGAGGAGTCAATAACTCACACACAGAGGCCGAGATTAAGCCAGACAGGTCAAATAAAACGGCGTTAAGTAAATAACTCACACACAGAGGCCGAGTTTGAGACAGACATGTCACATAAAACGGCAGAGGAGTCAATAACTCAAACGCAGAGGCCGAGCTTGAGACAGACAGGTCACACAAAACGGCGGAGGAGTCAATAACTCACACACAGAGGCCGAGTTTGAGACAGACAGGTCAAATAAATCGGCGGAGGAGTCAATAACTCACACACGGGGGCAGAGTTTGAGACAGACAGGTCACATAAAACGGCAGATGAGTCAATAACTCACACGCGGAGGCCGAGCTTGAGACAGACAGGTCATACACACACAGAGGCCGAGGTTGAGACAGACAGGTCACATAAAACGGCGGAGGAGTCAATAACTCACACACAGAGGCCGAGCTTGAGACAGACAGGTCAAATAAATCGGCGGACGAGTCAATAACTCACACACGGGGGCCGAGTTTGAGACAGACAGGTCACATAAAACGGCAGTGGAGTCAATAACTCACACGCAGAGGCCGAGCTTGAGACAGACAGGTCATACACACACAGAGGCCGAGGTTGAGACAGACAGGTCACATAAAACGGCGGAGGAGTCAATAACTCACACACAGAGGCCGAGCTTGAGACAGACAGGTCAAATAAATCGGCGGACGAGTCAATAACTCACACACGGGGGCCGAGTTTGAGACAGACAGGTCACATAAAACGGCAGAGGAGTCAATAACTCACACGCAGAGGCTGAGCTTGAGACAGACAGGTCATACACACACAGAGGCCGAGGTTGAGACAGACAGGTCACATAAAACGGCGGAGGAGTCAATAACTCACACACAGAGGCCGAGATTAAGCCAGACAGATCAAATAAAACGGCGTTAAGTAAATAACTCACACACAGAGGCCGAGTTTGAGACAGACAGGTCACATAAAACGGCAGAGGAGTCAATAACTCAAACGCAGAGGCCGAGCTTGAGATAGACAGGTCACATAAAACGGCGGAGGAGTCAATAACTCACACACAGAGGCCGAGTTTGAGACAGACAGGTCAAATAAATCGGCGGAGGAGTCAATAACTCACACACGGGGGCAGAGTTTGAGACAGACAGGTCACATAAAACGGCAGATGAGTCAATAACTCACACGCGGAGGCCGAGCTTGAGACAGACAGGTCATACACACACAGAGGCCGATGTTGAGACAGACAGGTCACATAAAACGGCGGAGGAGTCAATAACTCACACACAGAGGCCGAGCTTGAGACAGACAGGTCAAATAAATCGGCGGACGAGTCAATAACTCACACACGGGGGCCGAGTTTGAGACAGACAGGTCACATAAAACGGCAGAGGAGTCAATAACTCACACGCAGAGGCTGAGCTTGAGACAGACAGGTCATACACACACAGAGGCCGAGGTTGAGACAGACAGGTCACATAAAACGGCGAAGGAGTCAATAACTCACACAAAGAGACCGAGCTTGAGACAGTCAGGTCACATAAAACGGCAGAGGAGTCAATAACTCACACACAGAGGCCGAGTTTGAGACAGACAGGTCATACACACAAAGAGACCGAGGTTGAGACAGACAGGTCATACACACAAAGAGACCGAGGTTGAGACAGACAGGTCATACACACAAAGAGACCGAGGTTGAGACAGACAGGTCATACACACACAGAGGCCGAGGTTGAGACAGACAGGTACACAGAGGCCGAGTATAACAATAAACCTTAAAACACGTCTACACAAATTCCAAAAAACTTCGAAACAATTTAAAAAATATACGAGATCAAACGATTACTACAAACGACACTACATGCGTATAGAAGTTACACGGACTACATTAAATTTGAAAAAATACTGATAACAGTATATGTATAGGTAACGGTTCTATATATAAACAAAACGCTTCCAGGAAAGGAGATTGTATCTAGTTGTAACCAACACAGAAAACAGCTATAGAATTATCCAGTCACCATCGGAAACGTTCCAGGAAAGGAGATATATTGTATCTAGTTGTAACCAACACAGAAAACAGCTATAGAATTATCCAGTCACCATCGGAAACGTTCCAGGAAAGGAGATATATTGTATCTAGTTGTAACCAACACAGAAAACAGCTATAGAATTATCCAGTCACCATAGGAAACGTTCCAGGAAAGGAGATATATTGTATCTAAACCAACACAGAAAACAGCTATAGAATTATCCAGTCACCATAGTAAACGTTCCAGGAAAGGAGATATATTGTATAGAAAACAGCTATAGAATTATCCAGTCACCATCGGAAACGTTCCAGGAAAGGAGATATATTGTATCTAGTTGTAACCAACACAGAAAACAGCTATAGAATTATCCAGTCACCATCGGAAACGTTCCAGGAAAGGAGATATATTGTATCTAGTTGTAACCAACACAGAAAACAGCTATAGAATTATCCAGTCACCATAGTAAACGTTCCAGGAAAGGAGATATATTGTATCTAGTTGTAACCAACACAGAAAACAGCTATAGAATTATCCAGTCACCATAGTAAACGTTCCAGGAAAGGAGATATATTGTATCTAGTTGTAACCAACACAGAAAACAGCTATAGAATAATCCAGTCACCATAGTAAACGTTCCAGGAAAGGAGATATATTGTATCTAGTTGTAACCAACACAGAAAACAGCTATAGAATAATCCAGTCACGATAGTAAACGTTCCAGGAAAGGAGATATATTTATCAAGTTGTAACCAACACAGAAAACAGCTATAGAATTATCTAGTCCCGAGTGAAATTAACGAACAAAACGATGAAAACAATATTCACGATGAAAATACAGGTACCTATAGATGACAAAAATATTCACACATGTTCATTCCAAAAACGTGAGAAAACTTAATCTGAAAAACTGGCATCTACATATACATATTAATTGAAATCGTGGTCAAATGTAGTATTTGGAGATCTCTTGTCCCACTTAGTCCGCGGACACGTGACCATTAGCTGGAAGACACCTTAACCACTCAGTTAACGAGGCCCATTAAATTGTCAACACCATTATCATATCAATATACAATATGGACGAGTAAGTGACGACAAATTGATGGACAATACTGACGAGAAAAAAAGAACAAATTTATATTTCCTAGTCGCGATAAATAAGGCCAGACTGAGTGTCCTTGTAAATGTATAGATAAATCGATTTATCACATAAATGGCCTTATGTCATATGCCATGTCATAGATGTGGTAAGATACGTGTACGATAACCGTATGGTGACGTCATAAATAAGTACGTCTCGATGACGTCATAGTTGTTTCAGTAGTGAAGAAATGTACCGTCAGATTCGAAATAGATATGTCCTACATGGAAATCAGTTTGAGAGATTTCGCGACTTTTCAGCAAAACGTGTTATATGATGAATAGAATTTTACACTCGTGCTGGATTGATATGGAATTAATGTATTTCGTTAAATAATTTGATACACCTTTGACCTCAAGCCTCGTGACTTATCAAATTATTATATTCGTTCAATATACATGTATTCCATGTTTCATCGATACTTGTATGGGATCCTCTATATATTCCACCAGATATTTTAGTTCAACTAAAGTCACCATGCTCACCACATGCCAATACAGACATCTTTTGTTGGAAACAAGGAAAATGTTTTAAACAAAAATGAAACCTTTAAAAACAAAGGAATTCCTTCTAGAAAATGAAGGGGCGATTTTGTATGACAAAATTTTACTTAAAACATTGATTGAATAATGGCAAATCAAAGGACATGACTTGCGTGGTATTATTATTGTTTTAACACGTCTTCGGTTCCGTTAATTGCTTCATCCCCTCCCTACCAGTTCTGTGACATTGTAAAGATGTGATATAAACCACTCTTTCCTACCAGTTCTGTGACATTATAAAGATGTGATATTAACCACTCCTTCCTACCAGTTCTGTGACATTATAAAGATGTGATATTAACCATCCCCTCCCTACTAGTTCTGTGACATTATAAAGATGTGATATTAACAATTTCTCCCTACAAGTTATGTAACATTATAAAGATGTGATATTAACCATTCCTTCCTGCCAGTTATGTGACATTATAAAGATGTGATATTAACCATTCCTTTCCTACCAGTTATGTGACATTATAAAGATGATAGAAACCACTCCTTCCCTTCCAGTTATGTAACATTATAAAGATATGATATAAACCACTCCTTCCTACCAGTTATGTAACATTATAAAGATGTGATATTAACCATTCCTTCCCTACCAGTTCTGTGACATTATAAACATGTGATATTAACCATCCCCTCCCTACCAGTTCTGTGACATTATAAACATGTGATATTAACCATTTCTCCCTACCAGTTATGTAACATTATAAAGATATGATATAAACCACTCCTTCATACCAGTTCTGTGACATTATAAAGATGTGATAATAACCATTCCTTCCCTACCAGTTATGTAACATTTTAAAGATATGATATAAACCACTCCTTCCTACCAGTTATGTGACATTATAAAGATGTGATATTAACCATTCCTTTCCTACCAGTTATGTGACATTATAAAGATGATAGAAACCACTCCTTCCCTTCCAGTTATGTAACATTATAAAGATGTGATATTAACCATTCCTTCCCTACCAGTTATGTGACATTATAAAGATGTGATATTAACCACTCCTTCCTACCAGTTATGTGACATTATAAAGATGTGATATTAACCATTCCTTCCCTACCAGTTATGTGACATTATAAAGATGTGATATTAACCATTCCTTTCCTACCAGTATTGATACACAAAGCAAGAATCAGCAAATCACAACCACAGTATATAGAAATAGACATAGAATATTGTTAATTAGCAGCACAACACCAGCGGTAGCTTGCTGGTAGAACTGTTTGTGAAAACCAAATATGTTTTATTGTCTATTCATGACATTTCGACTGCGTAACTATGAAAAAATATTTCAATCTTCTGTCGTCATGCATTCTCGGACTTAAACAACCTAGTGATATCTAAGCTATATCCAGACTCAGTATATGTTAAGAAAACCATTGTATGCTGAGATCGTGCAGGGTAAATTATATATAACTCAATTAAGTCACCTTGAATGTTACACAACTTCACGTATTTTATTTTAGAATTTAGCCTAATCAAATTTCACATAAAATATTGCCCTACCCCGGGGAAACAGAAGCGACATGACTTTCTCCGAAATTTTATGATTTTTTTTAAAAACATTGACTTTAGATAAATACCTGTTTGAGAACGTGAAGCCGTTATCACTGGGGATAGATGTCAAGTGTGCTAGAGAACAACCTGCCGTCTGTTTGTCAGTGTGTGGTCTACTCTTGTGGGGTGTTCTGTAAAGTATTGACAGTACCTACAACCAGATCTATAAAGAACGTAAAACACATGATTTATAGATACGACAATAATAATTACGATGATATAACAAACCAAACACACAAAGTGATCACAAAACAAACACAAACAGTGATCACAAACCAAACACAAACAATCATCACAAACCAAACACAAACAATCATCACAAACCAAACACAAACAGTGATCACAAACCAAACACAAACAGTGATCACAAACCAAACACACACAGTGATCACAAACCAAACACAAACAGTGATCAGAAACCAAACACAAACAATCATCACAAACCAAACACAAACAATCATCACAAACCAAACACAAACAATCATCACAAACCAAACACAAACAATCATCACAAACCAACAAACCAAACACAAACAATCATCACAAACCACAAACAACATCAAAACAGTGATCACAAACCAAACACAAACAATCATCACAAACCAAACACAAACAATCATCACAAACCAAACACAAACAATCATCACAAACCAAACACAAACAGTGATCACAAACCAAACACAAACAATCATAACAAAACACACAACAATCATCACAAACCAAACACCAACAATCATCACAAACCAAACACAAACAGTGATCACAAACCAAACACAAACAGTGATCACAAACCAAACACCAACAATCATCACAAACCAAACACAAACAGTGATCACAAACCAAACACCAACAATCATCACAAACCAAACACCAACAATCATCACAAACCAAACACAAACAATCATCACAAACCAAACACAAACAATCATCACAAACCAAACACAAACAATCATCACAAACCAAACACCAACAATCATCACAAACCAAACACAAACAATCATCACAAACCAAACACAAACAATCATCACAAACCAAACACAAACAATCATCACAAACCAAACACAAACAATCATCACAAACCAAACACCAACAATCATCACAAACCAAACACCAACAATCATCACAAACCAAACACCAACAATCATCACAAACCACACTCAAGCGGTGATCACAAACCAAACACAAACAATCATCACAAACCAAACACAAACAATCATCACAAACCAAACACAAACAATCATCACAAACCAAACACAAACAATCATCACAAACCAAACACCAACAATCATCACAAACCAAACACAAACAATCATCACAAACCAAACACAAACAATCATCACAAAACAAACACAAACAGTGATCACAAACCAAACACAAACAATCATCACAAACCAAACAAAAACAGTGATCACAAACCAAACACAAACAATCATCACAAACCAAACACAAACAGTGATCACAAACAACACCCAAGCGGTGATCACAAACCAAACACAAACTGTGATCAGAAACCAAACACCAACAATCATCACAAACCAAACACCAACAAAACACCAACAATCATCACAAACCAAACACAAACAATCATCACAAACCAAACAAAAACAGTGATCAGAAACCAAACACCAACAATCATCACAAACCAAACACCAACAATCATCACAAACCAAACACAAACAATCATCACAAACCAAACACAAACAATCATCACAAACCAAACACAAACAATCATCACAAACCAAACACAAACAATCATCACAAACCAAACACAAACAATCATCACAAACCAAACACAAACACAAACAAACACAAACAATCACACAAACCAAACACAAACAATCATCACAAACCAAACACAAACAATCATCACAAACCAAACACAAACAATCATCACAAACCAAACACAAACAATCATCACAAACCACACTCAAGCGGTGATCACAAACCAAACACAAACAATCATCACAAACCACACTCAAGCGGTGATCACAAACCAAACACAAACAGTGATCACAAACCAAACACAAACAATCATCACAAACCAAACACAAACAATCATCACAAACCAAACACAAACAATCATCACAAACCAAACACCAACAATCATCACAAACCAAACACAAACAATCATCACAAACCAAACACAAACAATCATCACAAACCAAACACAAACAATCATCACAAACCAAACAACAACAATCATCACAAACCAAACAAAACAGTGATCACAAAACACAAACAATCACAAAACACACAACAATCATGATCACAAAACACAAACAATCACAAAAACAATCATCAAACATGTATCACACAATAAATACCAAAACTAATATCACAAAACATATATCACACAATAAATACCAAAACTAATATCACAAAACATATATCACACAATAAAAAACAAAACAATACACAAAACATAATATACACAATATCAACAATACCAAAAAAACTAATATCCCAAAACACGTATCACACAATAAAGCCCAAATTAATATCACAAAACATGTATTACATAATAAATACCAAACCTAATATCACAAAACATCTATCACACAATAAATACCAAACTTAATATCACAAAAAAACATATCACACAATAAATAAAACATAATATCACACAATACAATAAATACCAAAACTAATATCACAAAACATATATCACACAAATAAATACCAAAACTAATATCACAAAACATATATATCACACAATAAATACCAAAACTAATATCACAAAACATATATCACACAATAAATACCAAAACTAATATCACAAAACAGATATCACACAATAAATACCAAAACTAATATCACAAAACATATATCACACAATAAATACCAAAACTAATATCACAAAACATGTATCACACAATAAATACCAAAACTAATATCACAAAACATATATCACGCAATAAATACCAAAACTAATATTACAAAACATATTTCACACAATAAAAACATAATTAATATCACAAAACATATATCACACAATAAATACCAAAACTAATATCACAAAACATATATCACACAATAAATACCAAAATTAATATCACAAAACGTGAATGACACAATAAATACCAAAACTTATATCACAAAACATATATCACACAATAAATTCCAAAAACTAATATCACAAAACATGCATCACGCAATCAATACCAAAACTAATATCACAAAACGTATCACACAATAAATACCAAAACTAATATCACAAAACATGTATCACACAATAAATACCAAAACTAATATCACAAAACATATATCACACAATAAATACCAAAACTAATATCACAAAACATTTATCACACAATAAATAACAAAACTAATATCACAAAACATTTATCACACAATAAATACCAAAACTAATATCACAAAACATAATCACACAATAAATACAAAACACAAAACATATCACACAATAAATACCAAAACTAATATCACAAAACATATATCACACAATAAATACCAAAACTAATATCACAAATCATATATCACACAATAATTACCAAAACTAATATCACAAAACATATATCACACAATCAATACCAAAACTACTATCACAAAACATCTATCACACAATAAATACCAAAACTAATATCACAAAACATATCTCACACAATAAATACCAAAACTAATATTACTAAAAATGTATCACACAATAAATACTAAAACTAATATCACAAACATATATCACACAATAAATACCAAAACTAATATCACAAAACATATATCACACAATAAAACTACCAAAAACATAATATCACAAAACCAAAATAATATCACACAATACACAATACCAAAACTAATATCACAAAACATTTATCATACAATACAAACCAAATTAATATCAAAATATATATATCACACAATAAAAACCAAATTATTATCACAAAACATATATCACACAATAAAAACCAAAACTAATATCACAAAACACGTATCACACAATAAATACCAAAAACTAATATCACAAAACACGTATCACACAATAAAAACCAAATTAATATTACAAAACATATATATCACACAATAAATACCAAAACTAATATCACAAAACATATTTCACACAATAAATAGTAAACCTAATATTACAAAACATATATCACACAATAAAAACCAAATTAATATCACAAAACATATATCACACAATAAATAATATCACAAAACTATCACACAATCACAAAACAATATACAAAACATGTATCACACAATAAATTCCAAAAACTAATATCACAAAACATATATCACACAATTGATACCAAAACAGATATCAAAAAGCATATATCACGCAATAAATACCAAAACTAATATCACAAAACATGTATCACACAATAAATACCAAAACTAATATCACAAAACATGTATCACACAATAAATACCAAAATTAATATCACAAAACATATATCACAAAATAATTTCCAAAACTAATATCACAAAACATATCACAAAAATAACAAAACTAATATCACACATATATCACACAATAAATATCAAAACTAATATCACAAAACAGCAATCAAACAATAAATACCAAAACTAATATAAAAAAACATATATCACACAATACATACCAAACCTAATATCACAAAACATATCTCACACAATAAATACCAAAACTAATATCACAAAACATATATCACACAATAAATACCAAAACTAATATCACAAAACAGATATCACACAATAAATACCAAAACTAATATCACAAAACGTGTATCACACAATAAATACCAAAACTAATATCACAAAACATATTTCACACAATAAATACCAAAACTAATATCCCAAAACACGTATCACACAATAAATACCAAAAACTAATATCACAAAACATATATCACACAATAAATACCAAAACTAATATCCCAAAACACGTATCACACAATAAATACTAAAACTAATATCACAAAACATATATCACACAATAAATACCAAAACTAATATCACAAAACATATATCACACAATAAATACCAAAACTAATATCACAAAACATATATCACACAATAAATACCAAAACTAATATCACAAAACATATATCACACAATAAATACCAAAACTAATATCACAAAACATATATCACACAATAAATACCAAAACTAATATCACAAAACATATATCACACAATAAATACCAAAACTAATATCACAAAACATATATCACACAATAAATACCAAAACTAATATCACAAAACATATATCACACAATAAATACCAAAACTAATATCAAAACAATATCACAACATATATCACACAATAAATACCAAAACTAATATCACAAAACATATATCACACAATAAATACCAAAACTAATATCACAAAACATATATCACACAATAAATACCAAAACTAATATCACAAAACATATATCACACAATAAATACCAAAACTAATATCACAAAACATATATCACACAATAAATACCAAAACTAATATCACAAAACATTGATCACACAATAAATACCAAAACTAATATCACAAAACATATTTCACACAATAAATACCAAAACTAATATCACTTAAAACGTATCACACAATAAATACCAAAACTAATATCACAAAACATGTATCACACAATAAATACCAAAACTAATATCACAAAACGTGTATCACACAATCAATACCAAACCTAATATCACAAAACATATTTCACACAATAAATACCAAAACTAATATCACAAAACATGTATCACACAATAAATACCAAAATTAATTTCACAAAGCGTGTATCACACAATTAATACCAATACTAATATCACAAAACATATATGACATAATAAATAGTAAAACTAATATCACAAAACATGCATCACACAATCAATACCGAAACTAATATCACTAAAAACGTATCACACAATAAATATCAAAACTAATATCACTAAAAACGTATCACACAATAAATACTAAAACTAATATCACAAAACATTTATCACACAATACATACCAAAACTAATATCATAAAACATATATCACACAATAAATAAAAAAAACTAATATCACAAAACATCTATCACACAATAAATACCAAAACTAATATCACAAAACATATCTCACACAATAAATACCAAAACTAATATCACAAAACATATATCACACAATAAATACCAAAACTAATATCACAAAACATATATCACACAATAAATACCAAAACTAATATCACAAAACATGTATCACACAATTAATACTAAAACTAATATCACAAAACGTGTATCACACAATAAATACCAAAACTTATATCACAAAACATATATCACACAATAAATACCACAACTTATATTACAAAGCACGTATCACACAATCAATACCAAAACTAATATCACAAAACATATATCACACAATAAATACCAAAATTAATATCACAAAACATGTATTACATAATAAATACCAAACCTAATATCACAAAACATCTATATCACAAAACATATATCACACAATAAATTCCAAAAACTAATATCAGAAAACATATCTCACACAATAAATACTAAAACTAATATCACAACACATATATCACACAATACATACCAAAACTAATATCACAAAATATATATCACACAATAAAAACCAAATTAATATCACAAAACATATATCACACAATACCAAATTAATATCACAAAACATTTATCACACAATAAATACCAAAACTAATATCCTAAACCGTGTATCATACAATAAATACCAAAACTAATATCACAAAACATGTATCACACAATAAATACCAAAACTAATATCACAAAACATGTATCACACAATAAATACCAAAACTAATATCACAAAACATGTATCACACAATAAATACCAAAACTAATATCACAAAACATGTATCACACAATAAATACCAAAACTTATATCACAAAACATACATCACACAATTGATACCAAAACAAATATCAAAAAGCATATATCACACAATAAATACCAAAACTAATATCACAAAACATATATCACACAATAAATACCAAAACTAATATCACAAAACATATATCACACAATAAATACCAAAACTAATATCACAAAACATATATCACACAATAAATACTAAAACTAATATCACAACACATATATCACACAATAAATACCAAAACTTATATCACAAAGCACGTATCACACAATCAATACCAAAACTAATATCACAAAACATATATCACACAAATAAATACCAAAACTAATATCACAAAACATATTTCACACAATAAATACCAAAACTAATATCACAAAACATGTATCACACAATAAATACCAAAACTAATATCACAAAACATGTATCACACAATAAATACCAAAACTAATATCACAAAACATATATCACACAATAAATACCAAAACTAATATCACAAAAAATTTCACACAATCAATATCAAAACTAATATCACAAAACATTTATCACACAATACATACCAAAACTAATATCACAAAACATGTATCACACAATTAATACTAAAACTAATATCACAAAACGTGTATCACACAATAAATACCAAAACTAATATCACAAAACATGTATCACACAATAAATACCAAAATTAATATCACAAAACATATATCACACAATAAAAACCAAATTAATATCACAAAACATATATCACACAATAAAAACCAAAACTATATCACAAAACATGTATCACACAATAAATACCAAAACTAATATAATAAACCGTGTATCATACAATAAATACCAAAACTAATATCACAAAACATGTATCACACAATAAATACCAAAATTAATAGCACAAAACACGTATCAAACAATAAATACCAAAACTAATATCACAAAACATGTATCACACAATAAATACCAAAACTAATATTACTAAAAACGTAGCACACAATAAATACCAAAATTAATATCAAAAGCATATATCACACAATAATTACCAAAACTAATATCACAAAACATATCTCACACAATAAATACCAAAACTAATATCACAAAACATATATCACACAATAAATACCAAAACTTATATTACAAAGCACGTATCACACAATAAATACCAAAACTTATATTACAAAGCACGTATCACACAATCAATACCAAACCTAATATCACAAAACATTTATCACACAATTAATACTAAAACTAATATCACAAAACATGTATCACACAATAAATACCAAAACTAATATCAGAAAACCTATATCACACAATAAATTCCAAAAACTAATATCACAAAACATCCATCACACAATCAAGACCAAAACTAATATCACAAAACATCTATCACACAATAAATACCAAAACTACTATCACAAAACATGTATCACACAATTAATACTAAAACTAATATCACAAAACATATATCACACAATAAATACCAAAACTAATATCACAAAACATATATCACACAATAAATACCAAAACTAATATCACAAAACATATATCACACAATAAATACAAAACAATATCACAAAACATGTATCACACAATCAATACCAAAACTAATATCACAAAACATGTATCACACAATAAATACCAAAATTAATATCACAAAACATATATCACACAATAAAAACCAAATTAATATCAAAAAATATATATCACACAATACCAAATTAATATCACAAAACATTTATCACACAATAAATACCAAACTAATATCACAAAACATTTATCACACAATAAATACCAAAACTAATATCACAAAACATATATCACACAATAAATACCAAAACTAATATCACAAAACATTTATCACACAATAAATACCAAACCTAATATCACAAAACATATATCACACAATAAATACCAAAACTAATATCACAAAACATATATCACACAATAAATACCAAAATTAATATCACAAAACATATATCACACAATAAATACCAAACTAATATAACAAAACATATCTCACACAATGAATACCAACACTAATATCACAAAACATATTTCACTTAATAAATAGTAAACCTAACATCACAAAACATATATCACACAATAAAAACCAAATTAATATCACAAAACGTGTATCACACAATGAATACCAACACTAATATCACAAAACATATATCACACAATAAAAACCAAATTAATATCACAAAACATTTATCACACAATAAATACCAAAATTAATATCACAAAACATATATCACACAATAAAAACCAAATTAATATCACAAAACATATATCACACAATAAAAACCAAATTAATATCACAAAACATATATCACACAATAAAAACCAAATTAATATCACACAATAAAAACCAAATTAATATCACAAAACATTTATCACACAATAAAAACCAAAACTAATATCACAAAACATATATCACACAATAAATACCAAACCTAATATCACAAAACATTTATCACACAATAAATACCAAAACTAATATTACTAAAAACGTATTACACAATAAATACTCAAACTAATATCACCACAAATATATCACACAATAAATACCAAAACTTATACCACAAAGCACGTATCACACAATCAATACCAAAACTAATATCACAAAACATATATCACACAATAAATACCAAAACTAATATTACTAAAAACGTATAACACAATAAATACTAAAACTAATATCACAAATCATATACCACACAATAAAAACCAAAACTAATATCACAAAACATATCTCACACAATAAATACCAAAACTAATATCACAAAACATATATCACACAATAAATACCAAAACTTATATCACAAAACATATATCACACAATAAATACCAAAACTAATATCACAAAACATGTATCACACAATAAATACCAAAACTAATATCACAAAACACGTATCACACAATAAAAACCAAATTAATATCACAAAACATTTATCACACAATAAAAACCAAATTAATATCACAAAACATTTATCACACAATAAATACCAAAACTAATATCACAAAACATATATCACACAATAAATACCAAAACTAATATCACAAAACATATATCACACAATAAATACCAAAACTAATATCACAAAACATATATCACACAATAAAAACCAAAACTAATATCACAAAACATATCTCACACAATAAATACCAAAACAAATATCACAAAACATATATCACACAATAAATACCAAAACTTAATATCACAACACATGTATCACACAATAAATACCAAAATTAATAGCACAAAACACGTATCACACAATAAATACCAAAACTAATATCACAAAACATGTATCACACAATAAATACCAAAATTAATATCACAAAACGTGAATGACACAATAAATACCATAACTTATATCACAAAACATATATCACACAATAAATACCAAAACTAATATCAGAAAACATATATCACACAATAAATACCAAAATTAATATCACAAAACATATATCACACAATAAATACCAAAACTAATATCACAAAACATATTTCACACAATAAATACCAAAACTAATATCACAAAACATATATCACACAATAAATACCAAAACTAATATCACAAAACATATATCACACAATAAATACCAAAACAAAAATATCACAAAACATGTATCACACAATCAATACCAAACCTAATATCACAAAACATGTATCACACAATAAATACCAAAACTAATATCACAAAACATATATCACACAATAAATAGTAAACCTAATATTACAAAACATATATATCACACAATAAAAACCAAATTAATATCACAAAACATGTATCACACAATTAATACTAAAACTAATATCACAAAACATGTATCACACAATAAATACCAAAACTAATATCACAAAACATATATCACACAATAAATACCAAAACTAATATCACAAAACATATATCACACAATAAATACCAAAACTAATATCACAAAACATATATCACACAATAAATACCAAAACTAATATCACAAAACATGTATCACACAATCAATACCAAAACTAATATCACAAAACATATATCACACAATAAATACCAAAATTAATATCACAAAACATGTATCACACAATAAATTCCAAAAACTAATATCACAAAACATGTATCACACAATAAATACCAAAACTACTATCACAAAACATGTATCACACAATAAATATCAAAACTTGTATCACAAAACATATATCACACAATAAATACCAAAACTAATATCACAAAACATGTATCACACAATAAATACCAAAACTAATATTACTAAAAACGTAGCACACAATAAATACCAAAACTAATATCACAAAACATATATCACACAATTGATACCAAAACTAATATCAAAAAGCATATATCACACAATAAATACTAAAACTAATATCACAAAACATATTTCACACAATAAATACCAAAACTAATATCACAAAACATATATCACACAATAAATACCAAAACTAATATCACAAAACATATATCACACAATACATACCAAAACTAATATCACAAAACATATATCACACAATAAATACCAAAACTAATATCACAAAACATATATCACACAATAAAAACCAAATTAATATCACAAAACATGTATCACACAATTAATACTAAAACTAATATCACAAAACAGATATCACACAATAAATACAAAAACTAATATCACAAAACATATATCACACAATAAATACACAAAACAAAACATATATCACACAATAAATACCAAAACTAATATCACAAAACATATATCACACAATAAATACCAAAACTAATATCACAAAACATATATCACACAATAAATACCAAAACTAATATCACAAATCATATATCACACAATAAATACCAAAACTATTATCACAAAACATATATCACACAATAAATACAAAAACTAATATCACAAAACATATATCACACAATAAATACCAAAACTAATATTACTAAAAATGTATCACACAATAAATACCAAAAACTAATATCACAAAACATATATCACACAATAAATACCAAAACTAATATCCCAAAACACGTATCACACAATAAAGCCCAAATTAATATCACAAAACATGTATCACACAATTAATACTAAAACTAATATCACAAAACATGTATCACACAATTAATACCAAAACTTATATCAGAAAACCTATATTACACAATCAATACCAAAACTAATATCACAAAACATCTATCACACAATAAATACCAAAACTACTATCACAAATCATGTATCACACAATAAATACCAAAACTATATCACACAACATGTATCACACAATAAATACCAAAACTAATATCACAAAACATATATCACACAACAAATACCAAAACTAATATCACAAAATATATATCACACAATAAATACCAAAACCAATATCACAAAACATGTATCACAAAACAAATACGAAAACTAATATCACAAAACATTTATCACACAATACATACCAAAACTAATATCATAAAACATATATCACACAATACATACCAAAACTAATATCACGAAACATATATCACACAATACATACCAAACCTAATATCACAAAACATTTATCACACAATAAAAACCAAATTAATATCACAAAACATCTATCACACAATAAATACCAAAACTAATATCACAAAACATGTATCACACAATCAATACCAAAACTAATATCACAAAACATATATCACACAATAAATACCAAAACTACTATCAGAAAACATATATCACAAAATAAATACCAAAATTAATATCACAAAACATATATCACACAATAAATACCAAAACTAATATCACAAAACATATATCACACAATAAATACCAAAACTAATATCACAAAACATATATCACACAATAAATACCAAAACTAATATTACTAAAAACGTATCACACAATAAATACTAAAACTAATATCACAACACATATATCACACAATAAATACCAAAACTTACCACAATAAATACCAAAACTTATATCACAAAACATATATCACACAATAAATTCCAAAAACTAATATCACAAAACATGCATCACACAATCAATACCAAAACTAATATCACTTAAAACGTATCACACAATAAATATCAAAACTAATATCACAAAACAGCAATCAAACAATAAATACCAAAACTAATATCACAAAACATCTCTCACACAATAAATACCAAAACTAATATCACAAAACATGTATCACACAATAAATACCAAAACTACTATCACAAAACATGTATCACACAATAAATACCAAAACTTGTATCACAAAACATATATCACACAATAAATACCAAAACTAATATCACAAAACATATATCACACAATAAATACCAAAACTAATATCACAAAACATATATCACACAATAAAATACCAAAACTAATATCACAAAACATATATCACACAATAAATACCAAAACTAACAATAAATACCAAAATATATCACAAAACATATATCACACAATAAATACCAAAACTAATATCACAAAACATATATCACACAATAAATACCACAATGAATATCACAAAACATGTATTACATAATAAATACCAAAACTAATATCACAAAACATTTATCACACAATAAATACCAAAACTAATATCACAAAACATGTATCACACAATTAATACTAAAACTAATATCACAAAACGTGTATCACACAAAAAAAAACAAAATTAATACCACACAATAAACAATACTAAAACTAATATCACAAAACGTGTATCACACAATAAATACCAAAACTAATATCACAAAACATATATCACACAATAAATACCAAAACTAATATCACAAAACATATATCACACAATAAAAACCAAAACTAATATCACAAAACATATATCACACAATAAATACCAAAACTAATATCACAAAACAATTATCACACAATAAATACCAAAACTAATATCACAAAACATATATCACACAATAAATACCAAAACTAATATCACAAAACATGTATCACACAATAAATACCAAAACTAATATCACAATACATGTATCACACCATCAATACCAAAACTAATATCACAAAGCACGTATCACCCAATAAATACCAAAATTAATTTCACGAAACGTGTATCACACAATAAATACCAAAATTAATTTCACAAAGCGTGTATCACACAATTAATACCAATACTAATATCACAAAACATATATGACATAATAAATAGTAAAACTAATATCAAAAAAACGTATCACACAATTAATGCCAAATCTAATATAAAAACATATATCACACAATAAATACCAAACCTAATATCACAAAACATGTATCACACAATAAATACCAAAACTAATATCACAAAACATGTATCACACAATCAATACCAAAACTAATATCACAAAACATCTCTCACACAATAAATACCAAAACATTTATCACAAAACATGTATCACACAATAAATACCAAAACATTTATCACAAAACATATATCACACAACAAATACCAAACCAAAAAAAACAAAACATATATCACACAATAAATACCAAAACTAATATCACAAAACATATATCACACAATAAATACCAAAACTAATATCACAAAACATATATCACACAATAAATACCAAAACTAATATCACAAAACATATATCACACAATAAATACCAAAACTAATATCACAAAACATATATCACACAATAAATACCAAAACTAATATCACAAAACATATATCACACAATAAATACCAAAACTAATATCACAAAACATATATCACACAATAAATACCAAAACTAATATCACAAAACATATATCACACAATAAATACCAAAACTAATATCACAAAACATATCTCACACAATAAATACTAAAACTAATATCACAACACATATATCACACAATAAATACCAAAACTAATATCACAAAACATATATCACAAAATAAAAACCAAAAACTAATATCACAAAACATGCATCACGCAATCAATACCAAAACTAATATCACTTAAAACGTATCACACAATAAATATCAAAACTAATATCACAAAACATGTATCACACAATAAATACCAAAACTTTTATCACAAAACATATATCACACAACAAATACCAAACCTAATATCACAAAATATAGATCTCACAATAAATACCAAAACTAATATCACAAAACATGTATCACACAATAAATACCAAAACTAATATCACAAAACATATATCACACAATAAATAGTAAACCTAATATTACAAAACATATATATCACACAATAAAAACCAAATTAATATCACAAAACATGTATCACACAATTAATACTAAAACTAATATCACAAAACATGTATCACACAATAAATACCAAAACTAATATCACAAAACATATATCACACAAATAAATACCAAAACTAATATCACACAAACATAATATCACAAAACATATATCACACAATAAATACCAAAACTAATATCACAAAACATATCACACAATAAATACCAAAACTAATATCACAAAACATATCACACAATAAATACCAAAACTAATATCACAAAACATATATCACACAATAAATACCAAAACTAATATCCCAAAACACGTATCACACAATTAATACTAAAACTAATATCACAAAACGTGTATCACACAATACATACCAAACCTAATATCACAAAACATCCATCACACAATCAATACCAAAACTAATATCACAAAACATCTATCACACAATAAATACCAAAACTACTATCACAAAACACGTATCACACAATAAATACCAAAAATTAATATCACAATACATTGATCACACAATAAAAACCAAATTAATATCACAAAACATTTATCACACAATCAATACCAAAACTAATATCACAAAACATCTATCACACAATAAATACCAAAACTACTATCACAAAACATGTATCACACAATAAATACCAAAACTAATATCACAAAACATGTATCACACAATAAATACCAAAACTAATATCACAAAACATATATCACACAATAAATACCAAAACTAATATCACAAAACATGTATCACACAATAAATACCAAAACTAATATCACAAAACATATATCACACAATAAATACCAAAACTAATATCACAAAACATATATCACACAATAAATACCAAAACTAATATCACAAAACATGCATCACGCAATCAATACCAAAACTAATATCACTTAAAACGTATCACACAATGAATATCAAAACTAATATCACAAAACGTGAATGACACAATAAATACCAAAATTAATATCACAAAACATTTATCACACAATAAATTCCAAAAACTAATATCACAAAACATGTATCACACAATAAATACCAAAACTAATATCACAAAACGTGTATCACACAATAAATACCAAAACTAATATCACTAAAAACGTATCACACAATAAATACCAAAACTAATATCACAAAACATGTATCACACAATAAATACCAAAACTAATATCACAAAACATGTATCACACAATAAATACCAAAACTAATATCACAAAACATATATCACACAATAAATACAAAACATATATCACACAATAAATACCAAAACTTATATTACAAAGCACGTATCACACAATAAATACCAAAACTTATATTACAAAGCACGTATCACACAATCAATACCAAACCTAATATCACAAAACATGTATCACACAATAAATACCAAAACTAATATCACAAAACATATATCACACAATAAATACCAAAACAAATCACAAAACATCACACACAATAAATACTAAAACTAATATCACAAAACATGTATCACACAATAAATACCAAAACTAATATCACAAAGCATATATCACACAATAATTACCAAAACTAATATCACAAAACATATATCACACAATAAATGCCAAAACTAATATCACAAAACATATATCACACAATAAATACCAAAAAATATAATATCACAAAACATGTAATCACACAATAAATACCAAACTAATATCCCAAAACACGTATCACACAATAAATACCAAAAACTAATATCACAAAACATATATCACACAATAAATACCAAAACTAATATCCCAAAACACGTATCACACAATAAAAACCAAATTAATATCACAAAACATTTATCACACAATATTACACCTGAGATTGGTGTGAGTTACAGTCCCGACATTACACCTGAGATTGGTGTGAGTTACAGTCCCGACATTACACCTGAGATTGGTTTGAGTTACAGTCCAGACATTACACCTGAGACTGGTGTGTGATACAGTCCCGACATTACACCTGAGACTGGTGTGAGGTACAGTCCCGACATTACACCTGGGACTGGTGTGAGGTACAGTCCCGACATTACACCTGGGATTGGTGTGTGATACAGTCCCGACATTACACCTGGGACTGGTGTGAGGTACAGTCCCGACATTACACCTGGGACTGGTGCGAGGTACAGTCCCGACATTACACCTGGCTTTGTCACTAGTTTATTTGATCAAGTGCAACAGTTTTTATCTTCCCACGCATTTCTAATTCCGCAGTACACATGACCCAACATGTTGATAATGACCTTCCGCTGGATATGTTTTTCTGATAAACAGGATATATCTAGTCTAGTTATTGACCTTGTCTGCTTTACCCCTTTTGAAATACTGATAAACTATTGATTTTTTTATCTTTCATGTGACAAGAAAGTTTATATTAAAAGTGCACCTGCACATGACCATGTATAGTATTTACTGATTCATTACAGTAGTAAACAAATAAAGTCAGTCTAGCCGTGGTGTGTAATGTTTAGTACAATGTAATCAGTTGTGTTATCACAACAGCTCTACAATGTATATCCAAGAATACCTTTGATTGTGGTAAATTGGATACTTTAACCAAATTTTTAAAACCTGTGTATATTGACCTGGTTATCATGGTAACCAAAGTTTTTTATTGGATGTTTAAGAAAACAGTACCATTAAAATAACTATTCCTGAAAACCTTCATATATCAATTCTCACCTCAATCGGACAATATCTCAATTTCGACCAAAGAGAAACCTCAATTGTATTTCCAGATCTGAAAACGCCTGTTGTGTCATAAGTTTAAATAAGTGACACCAACCACCAAGTGTTTCCATAAGAATGACCAAAGAACTGATGCGTTGGGGTCATTCCACGAAAACCTGCTTTCAGTGACATAGGTTTTCGGACGATAGACATCCATACAGGATGATTTTATCATACCTTCCTTTAACAAGCAGATCTTATTATTTTACACTATCAAAACTCAAAGATTTGTACACCTTTTCTTGCAATGAAAGTACGCACATTAAAACGTTAACAACTCTCTCGGTAATTCATCCGTGACGACATAACTTCATCCGTGACGACATAGCTTCATCCATGACGGCATAGCTTCATTCTGACGACATAACTTCATTCGTGACGACATAGCTTCATTTGTGACGACAAAGCTTCATTCATGACGACATAGCTTTATCCGTGACGACATAACTTCATCCGTGACGACATAGTTTCATCCATGACGGCATAGCTTAATTCGTGACGACATAGTTTCATTCGTGACGACATAGCTTTATCCGTGACGACATTACTTCATTCGTGACGACATAACTTCATTCGTGACGACATAGCTTCATTGGTGACGACATAGCGTCATCCGTGACGAGATAAATTAATTCTGACGACATAGCTTAGTATATTATATTGCTGTTCCCAAGTCCTTGGCGATGACGAACCATTCTTATCTACGTCTATTTATTCATTGATGATATATGTTAACTCTATTTCTTATTTAAGAAAACGGCATCATCATTAATCCTATACACTGGTATTACATTTTCTCTCCTTGATGATATATTGAGTATGTATTTACATTATGAAACAAATCCTGACCCTGTATTCTCGATTAAAGACTGAAGCAGATATGGTAAGCTTAAAAGTAGGACGAATCAATCTGGGAATAATGAACTAAGTGAAAAAATAAAGTCTGTACCTGTTCAAGTCATCCGGGTAAACGCCCACCATAAAATATAAATATAGGGTTGTTAAAACAAATTTCCATAAAGAACCATACACACAGGCCTTGAGGGGGACAAAGAACCTTTCTCCAAGTACAAAATCATAAAAAGATCACTTCCGTTACAAACATTTCATTTATACAAATAAAATAAAGACCGCCTGATGACGTCATTGCATATAAAGAAGACTTAACTAAATAACGTTGAAAACGACCTGTCTGGTTAGTAGTCAATCAATAGTCAAATTGATTCTAATCTGAATAAACCCTTAAATCTGTCTAGTTGGTCAAACGACCCTCTAGACTTGTCCTCTACCCCACTAAATACTTTCTATAATACATTATTATATTATATAATACTTTATTTACTAGGTTGTAAAAGATCCTACTAGCGTGAATCCTGGGTCCTCCAACTCATAAGTAATTCGTGCTACTAGAGTGAATCCTGTGTCCTCCATCTCTTCAGTAATTCGTGCTACTAGAGTGAATCCTGTGTCCTCCATCTCTTCAGTAATTCGTGCTACTAGAGTGAATCCTGTGTCCTCCATCTCTTCAGTAATTCGTGCTACTAGAGTGAATCCTGTGTCCACCAACTCTACAGAAATTCGAGCTACTAGAGTGAATCCTGTGTCCTCCATCTCTTCAGTAATTCGTGCTACTAGAGTGAATCCTGTGTCCTCCATCTCTTCAGTAATTCGTGCTACTAGAGTGAATCCTGGGTCCTCCAACTCATAAGTAATTCGTGCTACTAGAGTGAATCCTGTGTCCTCCAACTCATAAGTAATTCGTGCTACTAGAGTGAATCCTGTGTCCTCCATCTCTTCAGTAATTCGTGCTACTAGAGTGAATCCTGTGTCCTCCATCTCTTTAGTAATTCGTGCTACTAGAGTGAATCCTGTGTCCTCCATCTCTTCAGTAATTCGTGCTACTAGAGTGAATCCTGTGTCCTCCATCTCTTTAGTAATTCGTGCTACTAGAGTGAATCCTGGGTCCTCCATCTCTTCAGTAATTCGTGCTACTAGAGTGAATCCTGTGTCCTCCAACTCATAAGTAATTCGTGCTACTAGAGTGAATCCTGGGTCCTCCAACTCATAAGTAATTCGTGCTACTAGAGTGAATCCTGTGTCCTCCATCTCTTCAGTAATTCGTGCTACTAGAGTGAATCCTGTGTCCTCCATCTCTTCAGTAATTCGTGCTACTAGAGTGAATCCTGTGTCCTCCAACTCATAAGCAATTCGTGCTACTAGAGTGAATCCTGGGTCCTCCAACTCATAAGTAATTCGTGCTACTAGAGTGAATCCTGTGTCCTCCATCTCTTCAGTAATTCGTGCTACTAGAGTGAATCCTGTGTCCTCCATCTCTTCAGTAATTCGTGCTACTAGAGTGAATCCTGTGTCCTCCACCTCTTTAGTAATTCGTGCTACTAGAGTGAATCCTGTGTCCTCCATCTCTTCAGTAATTCGTGCTACTAGAGTGAATCCTGTGTCCTCCATCTCTTCAGTAATTCGTGCTACTAGAGTGAATCCTGTGTCCTCCATCTCTTCAGTAATTCGTGCTACTAGAGTGAATCCTGTGTCCTCCATCTCTTCAGTAATTCGTGCTACTAGAGTGAATCCTGGGTCCTCCAACTCATAAGTAATTCGTGCTACTAGAGTGAATCCTGTGTCCTCCATCTCTTCAGTAATTCGTGCTACTAGAGTGAATCCTGTGTCCTCCACCTCTTTAGTAATTCGTGCTACTAGAGTGAATCCTGTGTCCTCCATCTCTTTAGTAATTCGTGCTACTAGAGTGAATCCTGTGTCCTCCACCTCTTTAGTAATTCGTGCTACTAGAGTGAATCCTGTGTCCTCCATCTCTTCAGTAATTCGTGCTACTAGAGTGACGTCTGCTGAAATGATTCGTGTTGTTGACTACTTATCCCTTTTTTGTAGGTTGTAGTGAGAAATACAAATATGCAGGGATTACTTAGTGATAGTTGATTTATTTTGGAAAACATTCATAAAATATATAACAATACTGAAGAAATTAACACAATCTTAAGTGGAAACACAAAATATTTTTAACATTGACAGCATTCCATCAAGTTTTATGTTAAACATGAACATTTCCAATTATCTTTTTCTGGGAAGCAGTGCCCTGCATCTCCAACCACAATTGATTCGGTATTCCTGTTCCCAGCATCACGACTTTCGTGTGCAAGAATTCGTCAAATGACTGACAAAATCGTAACACAAGAGTTCAAAAATACAGGTTGATGAAAATGAAGTTTTATGGTCGCCATAGTGATGTAATTGAGAGATTTTACTTTTCTTTGTGCGACATGAAGCTGGACTATCTGATCCTCGTCAGATTGCGTGTTGATTCCGTTATTGTACATCTTGTTCCCATTTACAATAGTTGACATTACTTATTTAGATTGACTACGGCTTACATGACGGATGTCGTCGATGTAGCAGAAGACGCTTACTCTTCCGAAACACCTGGTCTTGATACTTTTTCATGACTTTTCATCTTTCTTTTCTTCATATTTTGCCCTTGATTTTATGTAATTAGAGTTTGAATTATAATGATGTTGTCATGTTAGTATTTTCTTGGATATTTTTTAAAATGAAAAGGCCTAAATAAAAATTGATGAAGTTTATGATTTATAAACAATTGCAAACATTTGAAATCCCAGCAACGATATATTTCCACAATAATGAACTTTAACATTCTGTTAGCGATTTTTAATGTTTCATCCTTCATTTAATGTTTAAACTGCCCAGAAATTAAAAAAAAAATCAATCTGGAATTCCAAATGTTTGTTATTTCACTTCTGTGGTAGTATCTTGTTGATCACAATGTCAATTTTTCCTCTAATGAGATTCCTACCAGTAACGGTTTGTGTTTCTCAGGAACCTAAGAAACAGACCGTTGTTTGCGTGGGTGTCCTTGTGTGAGACACTTCTTATTCCAGCCGACATACCCTGGCCTCCCGTACAGCTGTTCAGTGATGCCAGTCGCCATCGAATTCTACAAGGAGACGCCGCTTCAAAATGACACTATTCATGAGGCGAATTATGAAAAGATGCAACAAACACATACTTCCTGGGTTTTTTTTTATCTATTCCATTGTCTTCACATTGATGGAATTGGTATGCATGATGTTGCTCTGTCTTTTTTTTGGAATTAAAATTTGCTATGATTGAGACTTGTTTTCAAATGAAAAACGAGGTTTGGGGACTTTCATGAGTCTCTGATATTGTTTTTTTTTTTTTTTTTTTTGAAAGATGGAGGAAGATCAAAATAAATGTTTCTTTTTTGAATATGTTAGCGGAGAAAACAGAATGAGTAAACGACACTTTATCACTTAGTGGTGTTGTTCTGTCAAACCAAACACTTTGTCTCTCAGTGGTGTTGTTCTGTCAAACCAAACACTTTGTCTATTAGTGGTGTTGTTCTGTCAAACCAAACACTTTATCTCTCAGTGGTGTTGTTCTGTCAAACCAAACACTTTGTCTCTCAGTGGTGTTGTTTTGTCAAATCAAACACTTTGTCTATTAGTGGTGTTGTTCTGTCAAACCAAACACTTTGTCTCTCAGTGGTGTTGTTCTGTCAAACCAAACACTTTGTCTCTCAGTGGTGTTGTTTTGTCAAACCAAACACTTTGTCTATTAGTGGTGTTGTTCTGTCAAACCAAACACTTTGTCTCTCAGTGGCGTTGTTCTGTCAAACCAAACACTTTGTCTCTCAGTGGTGTTGTTCTGTCAAACCAAACACTTTGTCTTTCCGTGATGTTGTTCTGTCAAACCAAACACTTTATCTCTCAGTGGTGTTGTTTTGTCAAATCAAACACTTTGTCTTTCCGTGATGTTGTTCTGTCAAACCAAACACTTTATCTCTCAGTGGTGTTGTTCTGTCAAACCAAACACTTTGTCTTTCCGTGATGTTGTTCTGTCAAACCAAACACTTTATCTCTCAGTGGTGTTGTTCTGTCAAACCAAACACTTTATCTCTCAGTGGTGTTGTTTTGTCAAACCAAACACTTTGTCTATTAGTGGTGTTGTTCTGTCAAACCAAACACTTTGTCTCTCAGTGGCGTTGTTCTGTCAAACCAAACACTTTGTCTCTCAGTGGTGTTGTTCTGTCAAACCAAACACTTTGTCTTTCCGTGATGTTGTTCTGTCAAACCAAACACTTTATCTCTCAGTGGTGTTGTTTTGTCAAATCAAACACTTTGTCTTTCCGTGATGTTGTTCTGTCAAACCAAACACTTTATCTCTCAGTGGTGTTGTTTTGTCAAATCAAACACTTTGTCTTTCCGTGATGTTGTTCTGTCAAACCAAACACTTTATCTCTCAGTGGTGTTGTTTTGTCAAACCAAACATTTTTTGCTGTAATCATTTTCCTTTAATCTGCAAATATTAAAGTTTAATTATTTTTTTTATCGTAAGTTCCTAATTACATTCTACCAGATAAATTATATTATCAGTTTTGATATAATATACAGACCCTGGGTGTTCAAAGGTTAGATTTAATCGGTGGTTAGTAAAATAATAATATTTCTGCACTGAACAAACAAATTAAATGCAATATTAAAACTGAAACTTAGACCATTTTCAACGAACCTACTAATGCGAATTGATAAATTATGTCCTAATTTAGTTTAATTCCAAATGCTTAATGATTGTTGCTAACCAATGGTTATATCTAACCAGCTAATGAACAACTGTCTTTAATGGGGTCACTTTATTCTCATTATTTTCTATTTTCTTTAAATTTGAAAAAAAAAAATTAAAAAGATAAAGAGATAAAAGAAAAAGTTGACCTGTTATCAGTATCGATGTAAACTTTGCTGGGATATAGGGTTTAAAGATATACGGGACTGTATTAAACAAAAAATGATTTTGTAAAATTCTGAACCACATATCTTGGACGTGATAATAGTTGATCAAGTTTAACATGCCGGATGCTGTCGATGAAGCTGAAAACGTTTACCGTTCGGGAGCACCTGATCTTTATTTTGACGTCGACTTAGTGTTGAGATTCTGTTCAGGTATTTTTTTTCTCTATTGAAGCGGTATACGACGGCTTGCGATCAGTAGGCGTTAGACTTATCTAGAACGTTCAGGTTTATGTTTTGAGATGCGTCCGACATCACTTCCTGTCGAGCAGACAGTTCCGACTGACACCCATTCATCAGGAAAACATTTTAAAAAATAATACCGTGTAATTTCCATAGTCATTCTATCAGTATAACACATTTTCCGGCTGTTTACCAGTCTGGCCAATAATAACAAGTCTCAAATAGGACATTGATTGGTACGTGACACGCACGGGTTTTATGAGAGATTTGTCGGAGTAGTTTGAGCTCACAGTGGAACGCTACAATAATGACATAATATATAATGTTGCTGTCGAGAAACAATCTACTTCCCCAAGAGAGTGTACCTGCGTTAATCCATCATTGGCCGATAGAACTTAAGCTTTGAATATATCTGTAGAAGTTGTCAACAACAATGTGAAACTAGAATAGAATGGATCGGCGCGAGAGCTCCGTGTCGTCAGATTTCACTCTTTGGATTTTTTGCTTAGTTCGTTATCCTGAATTGTATTTATTCACATGTTCACAATAAAAAAATGTTCGTTGCAGGTGTAATATAATTCCACTAAAACTGACACCTGATTGACCAGAAATGTCTGCAATATACAAAACATTTCCGCTTTTATTATATTTTGATCTTCTGTAGCAAATTTGTGTTACACTGTAAACATACTTCTTCAGCGGTTATCTCAGTGCCTTACGTACTTATAGCGAAGTTATGGATTGGCTATTTGCACTCTCCGCATATCTTTGGTCAAAACAAATATTGCTGCGATTTTTCCTTTTTTCCGTTGGAATAAGAAAGTTTACAGAATTTGTACTGCTTTTGATTTGTGGGTTCAATCTTGTTTATTATATGGTTTTTGTATAAAAATGTTCGCAATGAAATGTAAAGATTTTTTAACACCTTAAAATAACGTTATCATATGGAAAAGGGTTGTGGTGATTATGAGGGAGAACTCAATAAATATGTCCATTTTTTTCAAGTTCACTTTATCATATATTGTAAACGTGTATGTAACACTTATCATGAAAGCACATATCTATCATTGTGCAAATAATATGTGTTTATGGTCCTATAGTAAATTTGGTTTAATGAACAGTATGTTAGGTACAAAATGTAGGTCACGACTTTCATGATCAAACAGAACAAACGCATCAAAGACAATATTAGAATTTGTTTTATTGTTTTATTACATAGATATAGGTTAGTTATATTGTGTATATAAAGATACAAATATTTATCAAGTTGAATTTTGAAATAAAAATATAAACTTTCCCATTTAACATTTAATGTTTACAGTTTCTTTCCCTCTTCAAAAGCTTTTCTTATCCAACACAGATCCACTTTTTATACCTTGGGATCACAACGAGACAAACATTATTTAAATCTATAGCCATCCCGTTCACAGGACGATAATTTGACATAGATGAGCCTGTATACAGAAGCACTTCTCATATTGTATAAAGCTTGAGATTGATGTGCGCAAGGGAATTGTAGATATCACATGGAATCAGTGGAGAATGACGCTAAGACCGAGATTACCAGATGTCGACGCGTTAGGTCGACACCAGACACAGCGGTTCTCACCATATTCGCTTAGATTTCGTCACCAAGATAAATGTAGATGTTATATCTACCATCTTTTGCAACTTGATATTGGAGCGAGAATGACTCTAGGTATCAGACACAGCATATTGGTACGAAAGTCATTTCCTCTAACCTAGAAGCAGCAGGAAGTCACATGATGAATAACATAATCACAGACACTGTGTTCTACTACTGACGTCATCGGTAATGTCGTCTGGCTTTATATACTCAGACCAGTCCTGGAGCCATAGCTACTGAAATGTTTCTGGTGAGAGTCACTGCATGTAGTGACACAACACAGATAACTGGGAAACTCAGAGCCTTGGTCAGGGTAATCCCCGATATCATTAGACCTCTTGTGACAAGACCCAAAATTGCAGTCCTTGGTTATGTATGAAGCTAGCATTTTCACGCAGTGTGTTTAAAAGATAATGAAAGCTTTTCCTAGTCCTGTAAATGTGTACAAAATCTAACAAACTATATATAGTTAGAGTCGATAGCCATTGGTTCCAAATCCTCGTTACTCCGCGGGTTACGATCAATTTCGCTCTCAGCACCCCTGAAACGTGTCATTACAAAATTGAAGACACGCGCGAAGTAATTTGACTGGTTCCAGGAGAATAAATACTGACCAATCACAGGTCGATGCGATCCTTTTGAAGATTACAAAGGAGCGACATTACAATATACCTATATGCGATTCGTTTGATGTACATCAAAGGATCAAACTAGTTTTTTTTGTTTTGTCCACATTGTGTCGCACATAGAACCTCCAATTTTGCCATGACATGTTCGGGGTGTAGAGAGCGAAAGTGATGGTTAACCCCTGGAGTATCGAGGATGGTTCCAGGGGTGCAGAGAGCGAAAGTGATGGTTAACCCCTGGAGTATCGAGGATGGTTAAAGGGTTGCAGAGAGCGAAAGTGATGGTTAATCCCTGGAGTATCGAGGATGGTTAAAGGGTTGCAGAGAGCGAAAGTGATGGTTAATCCCTGGAGTATCGAGGATGTTGGTTATAATTGCATGATGATCGGGTGGCGCAGTGGTAACGTATTGGGCTTTCAAATTTAACTCTTGGATTCCATTTCTGAAACGGACGTGAAAAGGCACTTGTTACCTACTCGACCATGTGGGCATTCCCGGATTCTACAAATTCCTCCCACAGTGAGTCCCCTCGCGCACTTACGCCCACGCCAAGAGTGATTGAAATAAGACGGAGTAACTTGTTTCACAACTGTTATGATTTTTAAGATACTTGTAAGATGTAATTAATGAATGAATGTAGTTATAACTTGTACCGTCTGGGTGAATCACCGATGAACCAGCAGCAGGGCCATACATATTTCAATGCAGCAGCTGGTCTGTTGACAATATTACAACGTAGATCAGAACCGATTATGTAAATAGCTATACTTAAAAGTCGATTCTCACCATCATTATGATTGGACTGCATCGACGTCGACTGTGCCAAGCACGGTTGTTTGAAATATATTCATATATCGTGACTATTATATGTTTAGAGTACAATGACACCGAAAACTGTTTGCTTTTCTTGGCCCTTGACACGTATATATGTCCTTGACACATGAAGATTGTTGGTCCTTGCCATGATGAACGACAAAGACCCCAGACATGTTGTTGATATAAACTGTTGTCTTTCCAAGTTTCCTCTTACATAACCCCACCTACGCCCTGATCAGCTAGATGTGGATAGTAACACCTGGTGATTTTGTACAGTTACATCTAAACAGACTATAGAATGTTATGAAGAAGATCAATATATTCCGCAGATCTCCAGTCGGGTTGGCAGTTACGTTATCACAGTATGAATATTTATATACGAAATGCACCAAGTAGACAATAGTTGAGCACTGTGCATGAGATTATGCAATAAATTGAGAACCATGTCAATATGTCACGCATTCACAAAAAATCCATAAAGTCACCAAACATCTTCCACGTAGTACAAACATTTCAAATAAAAGAATTTAACACAGAGCAAACATTGACACAAAGTCCGACATAGCACATATCATTTCACGTAAACATGTTGTATATAGTTTCAGTGTAAGTCAGTTATCACAGACATTATCACAGATTATAGGCCAAATTGTTTCGCAGTAATTTCCTGCCGTTATGTGCTTATTCATTGTTATCACAGGTCGTGGTAACAAAGATATGAACCCATCACTTAACTACCGCATTGTATAGGTGATGGGGCATTTTCTTCATCGTAATTCATCTGTAATGTTTCGTCATATTATAGACATTTGGAATTATACTAAAATTACGATCTTAACATATCATATGTTCCTTTTTATCAAAGGTAAGTATATTTTCGAGCAAATGGATCGTGAATGCCTGATTGTACGTAGCCATTGTCATTAACAGGCCATGCACTATTCTCTCGCTGTAGTCCCGGGTACACGCTTTGTTCGCCCTTCACGTGCGTGAACAGACTGTGTGCACCGTCAGCTATCTGAGGCTCGCTGTACGGCGGCATGCAAAGTCGAACCTTGTCCAGGAGGTGACCAGGCCAAAATGCATTCTGATTCGTTGTACCATGTAGCTGCTGGTACCTAATGGCCAGGTGACTGTAATCACAAATATAAAAGGACGAATACTGATTAAGATCATTCCTTCATCAAACATGTACACATAAAATCTGAATATGGTAAAAAATTTAATACGAATTAATAGATAAGGAAAGATATGAAAAACGATCATTTCGTCTTAACAAAAAGCACAACAAGGTCACAAGTTTACCAATACAAAGCAACATTTCATCGATACAAACAAAATCAGATATCCATCATCGTTACGGTTTATACTGGTGAAGAAACATTTGATACCGAACCTCAAACATTCAATCACATGACAGTCATTTACCTACAGGAAAATAAATTTGACATTTATCACCAATCCCAACAAACCAGCACTTGAATGGCCTTATACCTGTACACTTCTAAATAAAATCTACACAGCCAATCACCAAACAATGATATTGTCTACACCAGCACCTGAATGGTTTTAAACACTTCTAAATCAAATCTACACAGCCAGTCACCAAACAATGATATTGTCTATACCAGCACCTGAATGGTTTTATACACTTCTAAATAAAATCTACACAGCCAATCACCAGACAATGATATTGTCTATACCAGCACCTGAATGGTTTTATACCTGTACACTTCTAAATAAAATCTACACAGAGCCAATCACCAAACAATGATATTGTCTATACAAGCACCTGAATGGTTTTATACCTGTACACTTCTAAATAAAATCTACACAGAGCCAATCACCAAACAATGATATTGTCTATACCAGCACCTGAATGGTTTTATACCTGTACACTTCTAAATAAAATCTACACAGAGCCAATCACCAAACAATGATATTGTCTATACCAGCACCTGAATGGTTTTATACACTTCTAAATAAAATCTACACAGCCAATCACCAGACAATGATATTGTCTATACCAGCACCTGTATGGTTTTATACACTTCTAAATAAAATCTACACAGCCAATCACCAGACAATGATATTGTCTATACCAGCACCTGAATGGTTTTATACACTTCTAAATAAAATCTACACAGAGCCAATCACCAAACAATGATATTGTCTATACCAGCACCTGTATGCATCTATTCTCCAAAACAGACTTAGTGTATGTAATGAAGTCCATCATCACCACTTTATCATTTTACAGTGAGGAGTTGATGCAGAAACCTTTCCATCGACATTGATTATTATAGGGGCACTACCAGAAAGTGTTTAATATGTAACCAATTACATTCTATAGACCGACTATTAACCCCTTCGTATGTGCTCTAAACAGCTTGTACAGCAAACCCAGGGCAGACGTGATGATTTCTGTACTAGAAATTAAAACGCAATCAATCGGTATCAACTGGCAATTATCTGCCTATAAAAATCCTGGACCCAATTATTGCCAGAATATCACACACTAGATAGTAGGGGAAGGAAGCACGAACACTTACACGTGGATAAGCCAATATAGTCATCTACCTGTAGGTTATGACAAGGAATGACAGAAGGGATATTTATCTCTGAATCATTAGTCCAAACCCGGCAGCGGGGATGATTATTTTATCAACGAAGTCGGCGTGTGATGCTCTTTTAAACGGCGAGAGAGCAAGTACAAAGGTATACAGAAGTAATTGTATTATATCACGGGCATAGGTCTACAGCATTTGACACAAGTCGAGTAAATTTTGTTGGGATTGGGTAACAGATATTACGTAGGATATCGATTCTTTCTGGGTTTCATTATAAATGCACTTGATCAGAAACGGTGTCACACCTTTACCAATCAAAATCAAATATACTCAAGCGGTGTCACTCAAAGAAGTAAAATAAATCACCGAAGTAAGATAGATACTTGTGCACTTTCGGCATGTTTACTAGTATGGTGCTCTGATGTATCCAGGTACACCATGTTGTGTGGAGACAGATGGGTATACACAGAATGGCAGAGGTAAAATCACTTAAGAAATGAGAGAAACATAAAGATAAGCAGTCCAAATTATTCTGACGTTCTATCGGCTTTCAACATCAGTCTGGACTTCAGACCGACACAAAAAGTCACTAGAACGTCAGAATAATTCAGACTAGAAGACAAAGTAAATGATTAAATTAGACGAAGAATGAAGACAATAGATAAAACCATAAATCAGCGCATGGAATGATAAAGAATGTCAAAGACACGAAAGTACAGTTAGACCATTTAGTGTACAGGGAACGTATGGGAGGATAAAGAATGTCAAATGACACGAAAGGACAGTTAGACCATTTAGTGTACAGGGAACGTATGGGAGGATAAAGAATGTCAAATGACACGAAAGAACAGTTTTATTTCTAAGTGTTCAGGGAATGTCTGGAATAAAATGTCAAAAGACGAAGAATTCACGGAATCGGCTATAACAGGGTCAGTGGAAGAGCATCAGATTCAAGTTTGTAAAGTAACCGAGACAGAGGGAGAAGTGTCAGAGGTTGATAGAATCTCGCTGTTTAAAACATACCAACTAAATGGAAAACAGAAACTGAAAGCCAAACATAGAGATATATAAGGAGGGTGGAGAAAATTAGGAAAAGACATGAGGGCCCAGAGTGGTTAGGAGATGGATTAGAGAGATAGGTAGGCAAGGATTATAAATATAGGGATATCATCTAGTATGTTTTGCTTGGGAAGGATTAGGGATTAAGGAACAGGAATAGTTAAGAAGGATTAGAGATATGGAGATCATTAGAGGAAGATTAGGGACAAAGGGCAGTGAATAGTTAGGAGAAGGGATCAGTGGAAAGTATAGTTTCTGAAGGATTAATGATAAGAGGATAGGTAGATATATATTTGTTTTACAGAAGAACTACTATGGGGATAAGAGGATGTAAAATAATAAATATTTAAGAAAATATCATCTTGATCTTTTCCTACAATATTACCAACATGGACAGCTTTCCAACACACTGTGCTATCAGCATAATTTCAATTTCCCTATTGTGAATTTTCGATTTCTGAATATAGCATTCTTGCATCCCCAACCTATTTCCCTGTTTTCATGTCACAATTGATTTGATATGAAGGGCCTGTTTCCAATCTTAAGATGCCGTCAACTGACTGACAAACTCATAACACAGGATTTCAAAAGATGCAGATAAATTAGAAAAAAGTGGGAGTTTTACAATCCTCATAGAAATCTCATTGAGAAATATTTAATTCTTTGTGCTATGAGAAGTTGGAGGTGTTTGACGGTCGTTTGTTGGTTCCGTTGTTGTATACTTTGTTCTTGTTAGAGAATGTAACCCTACTTATTTGGATTGACTAAGGTTTACATGGCAGGTGTTGTTGATGAAGTAGAAGATGCTTACTCTTCTGAAACACTTGTCTTATTTTCCTTGTACTTTTCAGGGGTCTCCATGTAAATCTTTCTTTTGTTTATATTGTGCACAAGTTTTTTCATTGTGATCATGTTCATGAAAAGAGAATTGATTTGTTAGAAAATTTGGTACATGGAGGAGAAATTGGTGGGATGGGTATAAGTAAGTACAGAAAAATATCTGACCTAACCAGAAAAATCAAATAATACCAATAAAAAAAGTACATTAACAAAAAAAGTCAATGTAACACTACATAGAAAATAAATATATTGACAACAATTCTTACCAGAACGGTGTAGAAACAAGGGGTCACTACATTCACAGCAAACAAGCATGATATTTTAAATAGGACAGTCAACTTTTACAGATACAAGGACTGGATGTCACACATAGGGGAGGTAACTGTTGATCCAATGTTTTGTTGTCCAGAAATTGATCACAGATTGGAAGATGATTTGCAAACAGTTATTAAACCAATTGATTTTACAATTTAATTAACTAGTTCAAGTTTACACTTTGTCTCATTCAATACATAGTGATGAAAAAATAGAACATGTAGCAGGTACTTTACTGATATCTACCTAGTACATTTAGTTTATGTTTTCTTATTGCCAAAGTAAACTTTAAGGCCATAAAAAAGATAAATAAATCAACAAAAGTGAAACTAGATTTGTGGTGACATAAGGAGACCAATATCTTTTATATTTTCTTTTCCAAAGAACAATCCATCGGACATTTATTTACAGGTAGCTCATTAAGTAATTATTGTTCAATACAAATCTGTGTACGGTTTTATAGGCAGCTGAAACATTTCTGTTTTATAAAGATTGCCCAAGTGATAAGAGCATGACGTCAGAAAAAAATTACCTTGTGAGTTTGTCATACTCCTCAAACGTCATCCAGCAGTCAACACGACGTCTGATGACTGCCTTGCCTGTTGACAGGTTTTCCTTTGTGCCAGTTGCTGCCACCGTTGACCGTTGAGGGTACTTGTGACGACTATCAATGAGAAGTTTACCACTGCGAGACCTACGCACTTTATCTTTGTGCTTGACTTCTATTGGTGTACGGGGTCGCTTTGGTGGATCAGCGTGGTGACTGGACAATAAAGGTGCACCAGGAGTCTTGACTCGTCGCTCAATGGATACTCTAGGATGATCCGGTGGATGAAGAAGCACTGAAGCATAAAAAATAAATAAATACTAAACATTAACATGTATGAGATTTACTCGCACCTTTATCTATTTGTGTAAAGGATTTTGGAAACAACATAAATAGTAATTTCATTATCAGTATAACAGATATTTTCCTTCTTCCTGTATGTCATTTATACTTCTTACTTAGAACTTTTCATACTGTTGATGTTCCTTTACCCTCTATAAAAGTACTCACCTCTCTCCAAAAGAGTTTTACTGAGTGGAGTGTTCTGAACCTGACACATACGTGTTATCTCATAGTATTCCTTCAGTTTAAGCTGTCTATACTTGTCAATCATAGTTGCAGTTTCACCCTGCAGTGTTGACTTCATACAGTGATTATCAATGGCACGGTCCCCCACCTTGATGATACCTGGGGGCGTGTCTTCTTGCTGTTTCTTCGGAGACTGTCAACACAAATATACAATCCCTGATACTGGAGACCAAGGCTCTTGTTAAACATAGGGAAACAGAAAACCTAACTATGACATATCAGATGTATGTACAATATAACAAGGACTGTCAGAAATAGGTTATGCTCACCAAATGGAACAAAACTTAAATATGAAAATAATAAAAGGTAATAAGAGAGTTATGATTCTTGTGCACTGCTTTCCCTTTTGTTGAGATCTATCTATGAAGTTTCACACGATACTTCTTATAGTTCTTGTGTTATGCTCCAGACAAAATCATGATGAATAGACAAATGGACAGATGGACGGACAACACATATCAACATGTTGCTAGATTTCTTTTCCTTTTTTTTACAAACATTTACAAGATGATAATAGTCACTCAATGTAAAAATAAACAATTAACATATCATTTTTTCTTATCAACAATGTCTTCCTTCTTTCAAATGGATCGTTTTGAAATGGTGCCAGAAAAATAAAAAACAATTTAACCATCAAAGGTAATATTTGGTCAAAAAATGTATGTTTTCCCTATTTATAAATTATTAAGAGATTAGTTAAAAGTATGTTATATACAGAAAGAATCACTGATGTAAAATATTAAAAAAAAATCCTGATTTATATAGGCACTCTCTCACACAAACCCATATTGAGTGTACAGTCTCTACCTTCACCCACCTAAAGTACAAGAGACTTTAAAAATCTCTCTCACTTATAAATCTGCATTGAGTCACTGAGCCACCACCAATTTGCTTCTGCACTACCAACTTGTTATTAAGCTAGAAATTCCATTACAGTAAACACAAAACATTTTATTATTAAAGGTTAACTTTGTTTAAATTTATAGGTACATTTAAAATGAAGCTTCATATACCTTTATACCTTAGTTAATATCCCAAACACTGGTTACACTTGAATACCTTACAAAAGCTTGAATTACCCTCCTCAACCAAATTCACATGTCAAAATAACAGCCCACAGTAAATAGAGTTGACTTTACCCATGGACGATCCAACTCCAGATCTGACAAGACAAGATCGTCAGACAGAGGATCTAGATCTTGTAGTCTAAGTGCTTCCTGACAACAGTTACAAAGTATTAATTGCAGATTCTACTAACAAGACAACATCTTCAGACTGAGGTTCTAGATCCTGTATTTACAGTCTCAGTACTTCCTGGCAACAGTAACACTCTACTACTCATTATGTATAATGAAACAAATGAATATTATTTGCCTGTATAAATTTGCAGTTAGCATAAATTTGAATACCAGAACATATAAATTTGTTGAATTTGATTTTAATTCATTTACAATGACTAGTTATCCACCATACAAGTTTATCTGTTGAAGGACATTAATTAAGCTTCACAGGTAATTAATTTCATCAACTAACATATGAAATTATAAAAAAAAAACTTAATAATGTTGTATTTTACATATATGAAAGTATTTATATTCCCTTATATAAAACAGGAACTGCTGTTATACATATATTTAATCATACTTAGCCTACCATTTTGAGGGTGTGGCTGGATCCCTTTAAGGCTTCCCTGTCTCGTTTTCGTAAATCAACCATGGCTTCATCAGATTTGAGTACCATCTGTTCAGGCCGAGTATCAATCTCTGGTGGATGTAAGAACTGTGGAGTGCTACTGCGACTTTGAGTATGGACAGTACGACTACTACCTTGAGCACTCTCCTTACCCGAGTCCAGCCTCTTCTTACCTCCATCAACATCACCCTCTACTGTTGTAGTCTGACCCTCTGGTCTTGATTGTTCAGTTCCAACTGAGCCCTGTCCAGCTGACTTGGCAGACTTTGAGGCAGATCGTACACTAGACTTGGCAGACTTGGAGCCAGAGACTACAGTAGCTTTGGTGAGGTCAGATACTTCCCTTTCTGGACCAGTTTCTAATGCTGGTTGAGGTGAACCTTGCATGATAAACAACAGAAGAGTAATGACATTACAGTAATGTAATTAGCTGTGATTAATAAACTCACAAATTCATTTAGATATATATATATATTTGTCAATTATTCAATCTTTGGGTTCATGCACTCACAAAAGACAACTAGATCTTTTGAAAAGTAAATGGCTAGTAAAAAGTGTTGCATACTCTTCTTGTAAATGTTTACTGATAGTTCCAGATAACCAGCTTCAAAATTGTAATTGAATTTGTTGATAATCACTACTTGGTATCCTTCTGTGGACTGCTATGGCATCACAAAGACATGTACCTGCGTGGGACCCTGAACCTTTTGATGACAGAGATGTTGTTTCCCTCGAGAGTTCCTTACGCCTGTTCTCACGGCGTTCTCTGTGCCAGTTTTCAAGTCCTCTAGCCAACTCCTTGTAATCCAGCTCTTCATCAAAATCAGCATCAAGGGAGAGAATTAGATCCTCCAGCAAAGGCTCTGACAGTGGAACCTTGGACTGTAAACACACAAGGAACCTTGGAAATACAAACTCTGCCGATATGATGAACTAAAATGAATGTTTCAATAATTCATGTATATATATATAGTGAAAATATGATGAATTCTCTGTGCCCAGCAAACAAATAAAAAATTAGAAGACTAGAAAACATGATGAGCTGCATTATTAATGACGTCACAATTGTATCTATGTACACAATGTAAAACATCTGAATAAGAAATGAAAGCGCTTATGTTTTACAGCTCATCGTGTTTTCCAGTCTTTTAAATTTTTTTATATATATAGGTTTTGAGATAACAAAAATTATTTATATTGCAGTTTCTTTGACATATTGATAGGAAATATTACATACCTGTCGAATGGATTTCCTGAACTCATCCCGTGATAATTTCCAATTCTTGTCTTTATCTGTTTGTGTAAACAAATCAATAAGTCTCATTTTGTTCCGTTTAAGAAAAAGGTCTAATATACGTATACCCAATGGTGAGGGCACCTTGACACTGGGAACACTTTTGATCTCCGCACTTATTGGGGTTTCTGGAAGTGGAGCCATCTCCACTTCCTTTGGCTTCCTCTCCTGTTCCATACGGTGCAAGACACGCTTCTCCAACGCAGTTTTCTTAGGCTTATTTCTCAACCAATCTTCACTAAGTCCCATATTTTCTATGTTATTTCGAAACTTCTGCCTTTCTTGAATCCATTTTTTGTACTGAAATTCTTTATCCTTTTCAACCTCTTTTTGTATTTCTTCTGGGTCGTATTCCGGTTTATCTACCAAGGGCTCTTGAGGCTGTATTTCTGTGTTGATAGAAATTGGGGCAGGTTTGGGTTTCTGGTTCAAATACAATCCTAGTCGGTGTCTCATTTTTGTTTCCATTGGAGGAGCAACAATAACCCTTTTTCTGCTCAGTGGGCCACCAAATATCTTCACAGCTGCTTTGTAATGTTTGATATGTGGCAAATCTCTGTGTTTGAACAGACTCATACGTTCATCCTCTGGAATGTGATCCAGGTTGTACTCATCAAACAACCGTTGCAGAGGGAAAGTGATGTCTGAATCCATGGCGTCCACAGGACCACCCCTGTGTGGAGGCATGCTGATTATCTTTTTTGATGATAAAACTAACTAAAGTACTGCTTTCCTAACTCTATGATTGCACGGTACAACATTGCAGACTGAACAACAAGCACTGCATACTGTAACTGGGTATTCTGTAAAGAAAGATGACACAATTTACTAATGATATTGTAAATCAAAACTTGAGATTAATCATTAATGGTATTTTGAATTACTAATAAGGACATGCAAACATGTACAGTCAGCACATTAATGTAATAATAATTAATCTATCATCTCCTTAAGTGGTGTAAACTATGTTCCTCGCCAGACTTATCTATATTTATGTCTGTAGTCCCCCTAGTTTTGCGGGTTCTTTTATGATTGTAAAATAGACAAGTGGTTGACAGGGAAGTTGCGCTCGACGTTCCAGAACAATTATTGATATATCACATTGTCTTTCCGTTAAATAGTATACTTAAAGCAACAGTTACGACACCAGATCAAAAGCGAAGTCACTTTCCATTAAGTACCACGCAAATAGGGAACATAACACACATGAAATTGATTATCTCATGCAGCCACATGTACACAATGTACATTTTATACATTTGTGCACTTGTAATTGACGTTTGATATCGACAATGTTTATACAGACTGGCAAGGTGACTTTATTTGTTAATGAAATTTATTTCGATCTTACAGCTTAATCTATATTTTCTGATATCTGACAATATCTAAAGCCGGCTGATGGGATGATATTTCTTCAAATGGTTTTGCTACTGTTTGATAAAATTGCAGTAAGTTACGGAAATTTTTAAAAGGAATGACAAATGAACAGATTAGTTTCATATAAACATACATATTTTCGTAATACAGTATTCAAATGCATGTGATTGATATATATATATATATATATATGAATCAATTTACGTAGATCACCTTAACGATGCCTTTAAACCTCGAGCATTTCACTTCAGTCGCTTCGAGCCGTCCACCGCCATCTTTGTTGCTCCATAAACAACTCGGTCGCGCCATCTACACATTTTATCAAGGGACGTGATTGTGTAGATTGACATCCAAGTTATCTCCCCTTAATCAATGTTTCGATCAAAGTTAAAAAGAATCGCATAACACTACTGGTGAAAAAGACTACATGAAAAATGTTTTGTACTTTTAAACGTGCTGCGAATTTTTGAATATATTAATAATAACAATAACGTTTGCAAATAATAAACCATTAGAAAAATAGATATAAATAAAACCTAATGAAAGATCAACACATTTGAACATAATGGAAACTTACAGAACATGTTCATCATTTTAGAAAATGTCATTTAATAGACTTCCGAACTGCGGAAAAGGTTCCCACGTGCACGTACAAAGTTCTTTCTCAGTTGAGAAAGCCCAATTTGCGGCATTTAAGAAACTAACATCATGTCAATGTCCACTCGTAATAATGCTTGTTATGGCGGACTTAGATATCTAAATCTCGCGTTGTTTAAGTGTGGAGCCTATTTTGATCTCGTATGAAATACATGAATGTTTATTAAAAAAAAACAATAGATAAATAAAAAGATTCAATATTCACATGGTTTACTTTAAAGTCGATTTTTCCCAAATAAGTTGTCAAAATCATACTTTAAATATTTCATGAGGCACATGATAATGCACGGGGCATCATGAAGATTTGTCATTTCAAATAGACCGATGAATGAAATCGGACGGTGATCTCCCAGAGTTACGTACTGCCCATTGTCTCACTGTAGGTTTAGGAGAAATGGACATGAGGTATACGTAATAAAAGTGGCATGGATATAACGTCATCCGATAGGAGATGACTGATTAAGTGTACCATGAACGTAAATAGAAATTAATCTGTATTTATTATTTGATACGATTCTAAATAAAAAAGGTTGATAGCCTTATCGAAATCGACCTGCCGAATATTGAGATATTGACGTGTGAAGTGAACGGTTTTCAGGCATGGAACGTCTGAAGTTCAACAACTGTAGTAGCCATCATAGACGATTTAAGAGAGGTCGAAGATAGCCATGGTATGCAACGACTACATAATGCTGCAAAGGATAATTTTTTTATGTTTGATGAACTAGATCATGCTGACGATAACATTTTGTAGACGGTATCCAGACACACGAAAGCATACAGAATTTCTAAATGACATAGTAATTCGTTATACACGGTGGTAACGTTACGATCCAAAAATGTAAACGCTTGTTTTTTGTTAATGATGCGATGTATGACTATTTCCAATATATCTTAATTGACGATATTGTACACTCCTTGTGTTAGGTCGTCAATTCTAATAGCCATGGAAATACCCACATTACTGAATTACATCACCGATTAAAGAAACTAGGCCGAGTGGTGACTACTCTGACGACAGTTTTTGAGTTTGCCCCGCTTCTCACTGCTGTGCCTTTATGTTGTGGTTAGTGTGTATACCTAACACTGGCCCGACCTGACCAGAGCCGGTTCGACTACCAGTGAGAAGTGAAGAGCATTTTGTTAACAAATATTATACTGATAAGGAAAAGTAGTGTATCACCAAAGTTACACGTGTCAATCGAAAAATTACTCATTTGTAAAAGTCATTTATTTAGATACGGTTTTCTCCATTTTCAGGCAGAAAGTGGTATACCGTGATGAAGGACATTTCTGCTGTAAATATATCAAAAGTGATCAGAAGTTATTGGTCACAAAAGATAGCACAAACAACTCGACGATTATCAAAGTTTTCTAACAGTTTACTTTGAAGATTTTTTTAAATGTATTTACGGAGAAAAAATTATTTCAAAAAACAGCAAAGCTAGTTAACTTAATTTCTTCGTTACAGCGTTAGAGGTGTACATATAGGAAGTTTCTTATCTCTCTGTATTGTAATTCATGTTAAGCATATTAGTTAGTTAATGAAATAATCTCCAGTCACTTCTTTGGGCAACTTATGTGTAAAATTTGTGTACAGGTGAATAACACTTAACACAACCGTGTCACCTGTTGTCATAGCATGAGGGGCCAATATAAACCTTTAGACCTGTATCAAGGTACGACAACACAGGTATGTCATCAACAAACGGGACAGGGGTAATCTGATCTTCCAGTTCGTTAGAGGATTGGTGGAGACACGCACGTAGAATATGTATCTAGGTCCGTGGCAAGATAACGAGATGTTAAATGACGTCCAGTTTGAAGAAAGATAAACAACATTTGATGGGTAAGCCTGAAGGCAACTTATGTTACAAATACTACATGCTTGTTCTACGGGCTTAAAGTTTGAAGCCTGTGAGTATTGATATCGTCTCCTACATTTATAATTGCTGATACAAATACTCGTATTATTGTTCATTATGAGTGTAAATTACTATTGTTCCAATCGTATGTCACCACTTGTAACAAAAGGTTTCAAAAGATGCAGATTGAATAAAGTTATGGGGAAGTTTTGCATTCCTCATAGTGATCTCATTGAGAAATATTCTATTTCTTTGTGTGACGTGAAATTAGATGTGTTTGATGCTCGTTAGTTTGCCTGTTGGTTCCGTTGTAGTATACCATGTTCTCTTTTGAGAACGTGACATTACTTACTTTGGTTGACCAAGATCAACATGGCGGGTGTCGTCGATGAAGCAGAAGACGCTTTCTCTTTCGGAACAGCTGGTCTTATTCTTCTTGTCCTTTTCCAACATTCTCCGTGTAAATCTTTTGTTCAGATATTGTCCTAGATTTGTTGAATTTGAATTTGAATTATGATTATGTTGACATGTTGGTATATTCTTGCTATTTCTTGTAATTAAAAGCTGGGTTAGGCTTTCTTAGCTTGACTGAATTTCTATTCGGTTGATCAGTGTTGTATAAATTAAAGTCCACAAATCTTCAAAAGATTTATTTGATAATGAACAGTTACGTGATTAACGAAAACTCGGACTGATCAAAATTTTAAGCACCTGCATGTGTATAACAAAGGATATAACATCATCTGTTGATGGAAGATGGCTGAAGCCTTGACCAGTATAGAACACTATGTGTCAGATACAACATCATCTGTTGATGGAAGATGACTGAAGCCTTGACCAGTATAGAACACTGTATGTCAGATATAACATCATCTGTTGATGGAAGATGGCTGAAGCCTTGACCAGTATAGAACACTATGTGTCAGATACAACATCATCTGTTGATGGAAGATGGCTGAAGCCTTGACCAGTATAGAACACTGTATGTCAGATATAACATCATCTGTTGATGGGAGATGACTGAAGCCTTGACCAGTATAGAACACTGTATGTCAGATATAACATCATCTGTTGATGGAAGATGGCTGAAGCCTTGACCAGTATAGAACACTGTATGTCAGATATAACATCATCTGTTGATGGAAGATGGCTGAAGCCTTGACCAGTATAGAACACTGTATGTCAGATATAACATCATCTGTTGATGGAAGATGGCTGAAGCCTTGACCAGTATAGAACACTGTATGTCAGATATAACATCATCTGTTGATGGGAGATGACTGAAGCCTTGACCAGTATAGAACACTGTATGTCAGATACAACATCATCTGTTGATGGAAGATGACTGAAGCCTTGACCAGTATAGAACACTATATGTCAGATATAACATCATCTGTTGATGGAAGATGGCTGAAGCCTTGACCAGTATAGAACACTGTATGTCAGATATAACATCATCTGTTGATGGAAGATGGCTGAAGCCTTGACCAGTATAGAATATAACATCATGTGATGTCAGATATAACATCATCTGTTGATGGAAGATGGCTGAAGCCTTGACCAGTATAGTCAATATAACACTCTGTTGATGTGTGAAGCCTTGACCAGTATATAACATCAACATCATCTGTTGATGGAAGATGGCTGAAGCCTTGACCAGTATACAACACTGTATGTCAGATATAACATCATCTGTTGATGGGAGATGGCTGAAGCCTTGACCAGTATAGAACACTGTATGTCAGATATAACATCATCTGTTGATGGGAGATGACTGAACACTGCAGATATAACATCATCTGTTGATGAATAGAACACTGTATGTCAGATATAAAATCAACTGTTGAGGGAGATGACTGAAGCCTTGACCAGTATAGAACACTGTATGTCAGATATAACATCATCTGTTGATGGGAGATGGCTGAAGCCTTGACCAGTATAGAACACTGTATGTCAGATATAACATCATCTGTTGATGGGAGATGACTGAAGCCTTGACCAGTATAGAACACTGTATGTCAGATATAACATCATCTGTTGATGGGAGATGACTGAAGCCTTGACCAGTATAGAACACTGTATGTCAGATATAACATCATCTGTTGATGGGAGATGGCTGAAGCCTTGACCAGTATAGAACACTGTATGTCAGATATAACATCATCTGTTGATGGAAGATGACTGAAGCCTTGACCAGTATAGAACACTGTATGTCAGATATAACATCATCTGTTGATGGAAGATGACTGAAGCCTTGACCAGTATAGAACACTGTATGTCAGATATAACATCATCTGTTGATGGGAGATGGCTGAAGCCTTGACCAGTATAGAACACTGTATGTCAGATATAACATCATCTGTTGATGGGAGATGGCTGAAGCCTTGACCAGTATACAACATTATATGTCAGATATAACATCATCTGTTGATGGAAGATGGCTGAAGCCTTGACCAGTATACAACACTATATGTCAGATATAACACCGCCCGGAAAAGCAATATAGTCCTATATCGTACAAACCTGCATATATTTGTATCCTAGGCGCATTGGTTTCGGATCCCTTAATTATCGTATCTCGGTAGAAATGGTACGTCGACGAGTTACAACCGAACAAATACATATACATAAGACGAAAAGGCTATCTTGTTTTTTAGGAATACATCTAAAGAATCTCCAGGTTACATAACAGTATGTCGTGATGGCTTTGAAGTTGGGTGTTGCTCTTTTGTAATCATCAAAAGGAGCTATCGACATGTGATTTGTAAGGGTTTCTTTTTTTTGTTCTCTTGGAACCCGCTTTTGACCAATCAAATTACTACGCTGTTCCCTCGATGACATGGTCCAGGAATAGTCAGATCTAATAGAGTTACTGCCCTTCGTTTCAGTGTCCAGGAGTGAAGAGAGCGAAAGTAATCGTAACCCCTGGAGTATCACAGATGCTCTAAAATGAGCCCCATTTCTTACTTAACTTTCATACTACAAACTTTTGAAATAAGGATATTTTCTTATGTGTCGGTCTACGACTCACTTTTTAATTCAAATAAGAAAACAGTCATTTTAAAATAATTATTTTTCAAATATAAGATGTGCATGCTTTGACTTCCAAGGGCAAATTGCAAGGAGGTAAGTGGCCTATTATATACTCACTTGATAGACAACAACGAAATACTGGCATCCAAGGATGGAACGGTGGCCTTTTTTATAATATCTGTTAGGATGTTAACATGTAAAGATGTGTATTTAGAAAAAAAAACACTTAAATTTTCCAATGAAACGAACACTCATAATATTTCATGATGGATAGTTCTGATTGAGATGACAAGGTGGGTGCACGTGTCTGAGGAACTCCGATAAAAAAAATCAACTGCTTCAACATTCCTGGTCATAAGAAGCAACAATGTTGTTACCAGTATCTGGCTCATGTAACAAAATGATTGATTCATGCAAAAACAAAATCATACCTGAATGTTTCGCCAATATGTACTTAGTTTCAGTCGCGAGGTTGATGATGTACGAGGCACAGTAAAGGAACGCCACTCGAGTCGATCAGCTGGAGAGCTATGTCATTCGTGCTAACTAGACGTTAAACATAATGGGTCCTGATTTTAGTAAGAAAATTACCACTGAGGCTCACGTGAAGAGTGAAATTAGAAATATAGGGACGCAAATGTAACCTTGTGTTTAAAGATATTGTGGGGCTCGAGGAGCAGAAGCCAAAGGAGACACTGAACAAAGGAGGTTTTCAAAGACGATTATCAAAACACGGGTATAATGTGTGCACATCTGTAGAAGTGGTTTTGCATGTGTACGTGGGTATCTGTGAACAGTAACTTATGCTGATAAGTAACCGCCAATAAATCAATCAATAGTTAGTTAAGTGAAAAGATGGTTTAAAGATATTTTATTCTAGACTATATTCTGTAAACAAATACAGTTTATTAACACAAGTATTTACAAGGTAATTTTACAATACATACTAGACTATATTCTGTAAACTACACAGAGGTTCTACAACGAGTGGCAGTTTATTATCATCGTTATCTAACTCAAGTTAGTTAATTTTTTTAAGTTTAGAAAAGACATGAGGCTTTGCCAACAGTCTTTTCAAAATTTGAAAATTAACTAATGAGAGTTTGATAACGATGATAACCAATTGCCACAGAGACGTATATACGTCTCTGATTGCCACGAGTTGTAAAACTTCTTTCTACCATAACCTTTTAACGTAAAAATATAGATATTGTGTACAACATTGTTTCGCCCCCATTGACACTACCGCGTAAGAATACATCGTAGGTTGTCTGATTGGCTTATTAATATGCAAAAAGAGACAAAATCGCTATTTTAGAAGCAAAGTACTTATTTATTCAGTAATCTTGTTTGGAAACACCCCGTAACATTAGTTCATTGATACACGTTACAAAATTACACAAACTGTTAATCTTTAATAAAAAAAAAAAATGGAACTATATTTTATTGCGGATAAGAGTAGTGCTTCTTCGCGGGAAAATGTAAATGCAGACACGATTAAGATGGCGTGTAATTTTGGGGCTGAATTTCTAATGCTTTTTGCAGTGTTTCTATGGGGTCTCGATATTGACATCATTGGGGCTCAGCTGTACATTTAAGTTTAAGATCATGATATTGATTGCGGGGTTCAGCGGTAGGCCTAGTTGAGACAGTGACTGCCGATATTGTTGGGAAACCAAAATTACTGTAAATGTGGCCGCATCACCGATCTTGAGTGGTTCAGCGGATGGCCATAGGCCTATTGGTTTGAGACAGTGACGTATTATGCTATTTAGTAGATAACATACAAAGTACTTTATTTATTGTAATTTTACAATACCTAGACTGGGATGATTTATTAAACAACACGTCTTGATACAATGACATTACAAAATTACACAAACTGTTAATCTTTAATACCAAAACTTAAAATGGAACTATATTTTATTGCAAAGAGTAGAAATGCTTCTTCAAAGATGTAATATGCAACATTAGAGAAAGTGTATTTTGGGGCTGAATTTCTAATGCTTTTTGCAGTGTTTCTATGGGGTCTCGATATTGACATCATTGGGGCTCAGCTGTACATTTAAGTTTAAGATCATTTGGTACTGCGATATTGTCGGAAATGTGGCGGGGTTCAGCGGTAGGCCTAGTTGAGACAGTGACGATAGAGTCAGGGGAAATGTCAAACCTGTATCTTGATTCCGAAACGACCTTGCCAATCTCCAACCTAATATCAAAGGTTGGGAAACCAAAATTACTGTATTTACCATTTACCGCATCACCGATCTTGAGTGACAGATCGTCACTGTCAGCCATGTTGAAGATGGCCATCAGACGATGAAAACAATCGCACATGGCGAAAGTAGTTCGGGGTCACAGATCATGGTTGGGTCAGATGTCAATGCCTTGTCCAATAGATTTGGCTGTCACCAATAATAAACGTGTGTATTATGCGTATGAATATAGTCTGGGCGTGAGATAACGTACGCATGTTATGGTAGAAATACAGTTTATCAATACAAGTATTTACAAGGTAATTTTACAATACGTAATTATAGACTGGGATGATTTATTAAACAACACGTCGGGGATCCACAGGCTCGTTATATATAAATTTAGTCAAAAATACCATCATGGAGGTTATAGCACAATAAAGAATAGATGGAAATAACGATTTAGAAAATGCAGAATTTAGCATCAGTGATAGATTTCTTTGGGGAAACTTTAAAACTAATAAAACAGGTAATACAATTAGTTATTTATCATTTAAGAAAAAGGATTTAGAAAAGTAAATAGATTGTACAATAGACAACAGTAAGAAATTAATGCATAATTACTCCGGTGTATTTTGGAATAGAGGGGAAAGGTACTAAGGGATAAGAAAATTAAAGGGATAGTTATGAGGGCAAAGGTACGGTGGAAGGTGAAAAAAGAAAGTATTTGTGTAATCTTGAAAAACGACAATACAATGAAAAAATGAGTCGGAACCTAATAAAGGACAATTGGAATAAAATAAACTATTTAAATGAAATACTTAATGAACAATTCACATTTTATTCAAATCAATACGAAAGGAACAATTGTTAATGATGTTCACCAGGATTTGTTTTTAATTATAGTAATCCATTTAGAACTAAATTCACTGATGAGCATAGTGATTCTGTGAATGGTTCAATCAAGGTTGAAGAATGCTTAAAAACAATTAAAAGTATGAACAATGAAAACTCTCCAGGACTAGTCGGATTCACGGTAGAGATTTATCGATTTTCTTCATCAGATTTAAAGTTTTCCTATCAAAATCTGTTAACCAATCAGTTAGAGATCAGAAAATGTCAATTCGTTAGCGAAAAGGTTTAATTAAATGCATTCCGAAACCGGGAAAATCAAAATTATATTTAAAAAATTGGAGAACCATTACTTAATGAATGTCGACTTTAAAATTGCATCATCTTGTATTACCAATAGAATGAAACCAACTCTTATTGATATCATAAGTCCGAGTCAGGCGGGTTTTATTAAAGGTCGTTACATAGGGCAATGTTCCAGTCTTGTGTTATATGTTAATGCTGCGATCAACTGGGCGCGGTTAGTTGGGGATTGGGTGGGTTTGCGTTTCCTAATACGCCTGTCCAGCTCATCCCACAGATGCTCAATGGAAGACACATCAGGGCTATACGGGGCCATTCCAGAGGCTGAATGTTGTTTGCCGAGAGAAAATCAAGACAGACTCTGGCAACATCAACATGCAGTCGAGCATTGTCTTGCTGGAAAATTAGGTTATGACGTCTGAGAAGTGGAAGGACATGTGGTTGGAGGATCTAATCTCTGTTTCGAACAGCATTGAGGTTTGGATCCAGGACCACTAAGGGGGATTTTACTCCATGGGAAATGCCTCCCCAACCATTACAGAAGCCCCACCAAATCTGTCGCTTTCAACAACACATGTGTCGTGGTAACGCTCACCGCGTCTGTGATATACCCTTTTTCTTCCGTCTGAGCGATACAGACAGAATCTAGACTCGTCGGTGAACATCACACGCCTCCACCGACGCATCCCAAACCTATTCGGGCCATGTCTATGCTTCCAGCCGCCTCCGTGGTATCAGCGGTGCTCCGACATAAGGTCGACGCGCAATGATTCTCTCGACACTTAAGCGGTTCCTGGCAGTTTGACACTAACGGGTCTGTCATGAGTACCTAAGGTATGCGACGCAGTCTATACAGCAGTCTTGAATTTGTTGCGATAGTGCGCCTTGTCTTGTCGTGCGGACGTTACACGCGGACGACCGCTCCTGGGACGATCGGAAAGTAACCCAGTAACATAGTAACGTGTACAGAGACGGTTAATTGTACATAGGACAATGCCAAACTGCAGCTCGACAGCATCTATCAACATCGCAATTTCTCTACCCTCTGAATTTGCGTTAAGCGCGGCATCTCGGTCAATGACGAAATCACAATGCCAACTTGGAAAATTAAAGTGACTTAACTTAGAGTACCCGTTGAAATTATTCGTTTGACAAAAATCAGGCTTGATCACGCCGCGTGATTTGGACTGAGGAAGCTCGCAATGTCAGACAGTGACAGAATGTCGAGAAGGAGAGATAGTGTCCTGCGTGAAGAAATTTTGTGCGTTTCTTTTTCTGTTGAGTATATTATTAGTACAATACCGAGAGGCTGGCAGAGAATGATAACTTATTATAGAGAAAATATTGAACATGTTTTGCACAATAATTTGAGGCAAATGAAAAAACATTGAAAACCCGTCTAAGTATTTCTATCACAAACTATTATCACTGTATTGACCTATCCTCAACAATCTCGTGAAAGATGGCACACTGCTTTGGGTATTTTTCTAGGCCAAGACGACTGGAAAGAAATTCATACTCTTCCATGTCATGAGACAAACGACTCAAAAATATAAAGTTTACCAAACAGAATTACTCACAGATTGCAAATGACAATATTATATAAAAGATAAATGTTATAATATCAGGAATGTAGCTTTTGTAGCAGGTCACCTGAAACAATATATCACCCTTTTTTGGGATTGTACACATAGTATGTCACTCTGGACAAGCTATATAAATTCAGTCTTTCTCAAATATAATGTTTTGGGGGGAAATTCCTGCCACTTTCCCATTTGGCATAGTCGAAAATGTTTAAGTAATAGGCTTAAACATATGCATATTGCTTATTAAGAAATACATTTCGCTGATGCAACAAAGAAATAAAATTCCGAATTGGGAAACTTGCAAGAAATTCATTAAAAATTCAGAAACCTTTAATCTATATTTGATATATATGTTGGTCCAAAATTCAGCAAAGAAGATCCGGCAATAATTGGCAAGTGTCCAACTTATTTTAGAATGACTCTGTATCCGATTCTGATATTCTTTATGAAGTGTGTGTTTCGGGGGGGGTGGAGGAAGCGTAAATTTTACGGTAACCAAAAATCAACCTGATGGTATGTCACATCGCACCAAATTGTATATAGCGGACCGAAACCGATGTCTAGACGCTACATGGTACGTACAGCCCTGTCCCAGTGCTCGCCTACTGGTGTGGTATGCGCACCGCATACCCTTCCGCGAGTCGTGATACATGTAAGATAATCACAGACTTCTCACAACAGTACGTGTGTGTACACCGATCGAGCAGCACCCATCAACATGCCGTCCAGGTTAGGCTACTGGAAGATTCGAGGGGTAAGTATTCATTTATAACCAATCTCACATGCATGTCTAACGATATATCGTCATATACGAGTGCTGTAACACTGCTGAAAATTCTCACAAATCAGAAACCGACATTGTGATAAATACACAGGTATGCCGTAACGATGAGATCACGTGTGGAAAGCGAGTAGACTTGTATAACGGTAGGAGATGCACATGTACTCAGTTAGCACGTGCGGCAATGAGTGATGGACTGACCACAGTACATATAATTACATTTGTGAATAGATCTGTGCAAACTATTCTCTAATGCTAACATTAGTCCATCCAATATCAGCACCGTTCATCTCGTCATGCGATTTTATCTACAGTATCAGTGTCACCATAATGGATTCCTTATCTACCTCAAAACTGGTCGGCCAATTCTCGCCAAGTGTTGAACAAATGATATATTTTATTGGTATTTTTCAACAGAGCAGAAAATACTGGCAATGCATAGACGAGAATAAGTCAACCATGTCTCAGACTGACGATGTACGTTTATTGTATAGCGGGTTCCAATGATATACAAAAATATAATTTTAGACGTAATGGATTGGATAACGGAGTGCTTAATTGCATGACTTGGCATTAAATACAGTATAAAGAAGTTGACATTAAATGATGGGATTAGACGTGTAACAGGAAACAGTGGATGTATCAACATCTATTGTGATGTCTTATAGGGCAGGTACAGTCCTATAAATAGTCATCTTATTATTACTTAGAGTAGACAGGTAAAAAATAATAGCTTTTTACTTATCAGTAATGTTGTCCGACAGGTATTTCATCAGAGGTCATATAAAACTGGTTTCAGCTAGCAATGGTACAAGATAGTTTACACAAAGCAGTGGTCTTTATAACAATTATATGGAGCAGTGGTATTATAAGACAAGTAACACATTAAACAAGTGACACATAGTGTTGGTCTTATTAGACAGGTGACACATTGCAATGGTCTTATTAGACAAGTGACACATAGTGATGGTTTTATTAGACATGTAATACATTACATGGTCTTATTAGACCAGTAACACATAGGGATGGTCTTATTAGACAAGTAACACATAGTGATGGTCTTATTAGACAGGTGACATATGTAGTAGTGTTCTTAATAGATGGATTACAATGTACATGCAGTGTATATGAAAAAGACCGATGGCACTATTTGTAATAATGGTCTGGTTTGGTAATGTGTTGAGAATAGTTACCTACATGGTGATGTAATATTTTCCTGTGCATTAATGTATCAGCAGCGATTTTTCTGGTGAAACTGAAAATAAGAATGTGTGGGGTTCTATCTTCACAGCTGAGAGATTCACACTGAAGAAACTTGTAACAAGAAGAGCTGTATACATACAGATGAGAGGGTTATGTGCACAGTCAGCGCTGAGAACACTTTAATCTGTAAAATCTACTTATGAAATGAGACAGTAATATAGAAATAGGTGTATAGACCTGGGTTGTGTGATATAAGGACAAGAAACTCGACTTTGGTCAGTTTGACGAGTTAGAAACTTATAAAAGAGTCCACACCTATAAATGTATACTCGTCTTATTTTGAAAACTTCAGTAGAAGTTGACAGGCTGATATTTGTGTATCACAAGGAAAACGTTTAGATGTATAAAGCAGTAAATTTCTAAAAATTCAAACTGGATGTAAATGTTGAAAGTTGAGGTTTAGGGTCTGACACGATTCAGAGCCCTTCCTGACATGTCAGTACTCTAGTTTATAACTGAGGGCTGGTCTGTTATGACTATATTCTTGACTTCAAACATTTGATAGTGGAAGTCAAGCTTCCAATAAAGCTGGCCATATAACTTCTGATGATGGTAATATTAATCTGTGATGTAGGAAAACAACCTTCAACATCTCAAAATCTTTTACATAGCATGTCAAACGGTATTACAGAGAAATACATTCCATGCTTCAGAAGCTGTGAGTCATAACCCACTGACAATGTTGTCACCATCAATGGTAATGTTTTAAAGGATATGGTTTGTTGATGTGAGAGTCACTCTCAGGGGTGGTCAGAGGGAAATCTTACGTCACCAGTAACATCACTCTCATATATGTCCGTAGAAGTGTGGTAAATCTGATGTCAGGACCAGTAAATCTGATGTCAGGACCAGTAAATCTGATGTCAGGACTAGTAAATCTGATGTCAGGACCAGTAAATCTGATGTCAGGACCAGTAAATCTGATGTCAGGTCAGGACCAGTAAATCTGATGTCAGGTCAGGACCAGTAAATCTGATGTCAGGACCAGTAAATCTGATGTCAGGACCAGTAAATCTGATGTCAGGACCAGTAAATCTGATGTCAGGACCAGTAAATCTGATGTCAGGTCAGGACCAGTAAATCTGATGTCAGGACCAGTAAATCTGATGACAGGACCAGTAAATCTGATGTCAGGACCAGTAAATCTGATGTCAGGACCAGTAAATCTGATGTCAGGACCAGTAAATCTGATGTCAGGACCAGTAAATCTGATGTCAGGACCAGTAAATCTGATGTCAGGACCAGTAAATCTGATGTCAGGACCAGTAAATCTGATGACAGGACCAGTAAATCTGATGTCAGGACCAGTAAATCTGATGTCAGGACCAGTAAATCTGATGTCAGGACCAGTAAATCTGATGTCAGGTCAGGACCAGTAAATCTGATGTCAGGACCAGTAAATCTGATGTCAGGACCAGTAAATCTGATGTCAGGACCAGTAAATCTGATGTCAGGACCAGTAAATCTGATGTCAGGTCAGGACCAGTAAATCTGATGTCAGGACCAGTAAATCTGATGTCAGGACCAGTAAATCTGATGTCAGGACCAGTAAATCTGATGTCAGGACCAGTAAATCTGATGTCAGGACCAGTAAATCTGATGTCAGGTCAGGACCAGTAAATCTGATGTCAGGACCAGTAAATCTGATGTCAGGTCAGGACCAGTAAATCTGATGTCAGGACCAGTAAATCTGATGTCAGGACCAGTAAATCTGATGTCAGGACCAGTAAATCTGATGTCAGGTCAGGACCAGTAAATCTGATGTCAGGACCAGTAAATCTGATGTCAGGACCAGTAAATCTGTCAGGACCAGTAAATCTGATGTCAGGACCAGTAAATCTGATGTGATGACAGGACCAGTAAATCTGATGTGGACCAGTAAATCTGATGTCAAGAGTAAATCTGAGGTCAGGACCAGTAAATCTTATGTCAGGACCAGTAAATCTGATGACAGGACCAGTAAATCTGATGACAGGACCAGTAAATCTGATGTCAGGACCAGTAAATCTGATGTCAGGACCAGTAAATCTGATGTAAGGACTAAATAAATCTGATGTCAGGACCAGTAAATCTGATGTCAGGACCAGTAAATAAATCTGATGTCAGGACCAGTAAATCTGATGTCAGGACCAGTAAATCTGATGTCAGGACCAGTAAATCTGATGTCAGGACCAGTAAATCTGATGTCTGGACCAGTAAATCTGATGTCAGGACCAGTAAATCTGATGTCAGGACCAGTAAATCTGATGTCAGGACCAGTAAATCTGATGTCAGGACCAGTAAATCTGATGTCAGGACCAGTAAATCTGATGTCAGGACCAGTAAATCTGATGTCAGGACCAGTAAATCTGATGTCAGGACCAGTAAATCTGACGTCAGGTCAGGACCAGTAAATCTGATGTCAGGACTAGTAAATCTGATGACAGGACCAGTAAATGTGATGTCAGGTCAGGACCAGTAAATCTGATGTCAGGACCAGTAAATCTGATGTCAGGACCAGTAAATCTGATGTCAGGACCAGTAAATCTGATGTCAGGACAGGACCAGTAAATCTGATGTCAGGACCAGTAAATCTGATGTCAGGACCAGTAAATCTGATGTCAGGACCAGTAAATCTGATGTCAGGACCAGTAAATCTGATGTCAGGACCAGTAAATCTGATGTCAGGACCAGTAAATCTGATGTCAGGACTAGTAAATCTGATGTCAGGACCAGTAAATCTGATGTCAGGACCAGTAAATCTGATGTCAGGACCAGTAAATCTGATGTCAGGACCAGTAAATCTGATGTCAGGACCAGTAAATCTGATGTCAGGACTTGTAAATCTGATGACAGGACCAGTAAATCTGATGTCAGGACCAGTAAATCTGATGTCAGGACCAGTAAATCTGATGTCAGGACCAGTAAATCTGATGTCAGGACCAGTAAATCTGATGTCAGGACCAGTAAATCTGATGTCAGGACCAGTAAATCTGACGTCAGGTCAGGACCAGTAAATGTGATGTCAGGACCAGTAAATCTGATGTCAGGACCAGTAAATCTGATGTCAGGACCAGTAAATCTGATGTCAGGACCAGTAAATCTGATGTCAGGACCAGTAAATCTGATGTCAGGACCAGTAAATCTGATGTCAGGACCAGTAAATCTGATGTCAGGACCAGTAAATCTGATGTCAGGACCAGTAAATCTGAGGTCAGGACTAGTAAATCTGATGTCAGGACCAGTAAATCTGATGTCAGGACCAGTAAATCTGATGTCAGGACCAGTAAATCTGATGTCAGGACCAGTAAATCTGATGTCAGGTCAGGACCAGTAAATCTGATGTCAGGACCAGTAAATGTGATGTCAGGTCAGGACCAGTAAATCTGATGTCAGGTCAGGACCAGTAAATCTGATGTCAGGACCAGTAAATCTGATGTCAGGACCAGTAAATCAGGACCAGTGATGTCAGGACCAGTCAATCTTAGTAAATCTGATGTCAGGACCAGTAAATCTGATGTCAGGACCAGTAAATCTGATGTCAGGACCAGTAAATCTGATGTCAGGTCAGGACCAGTAAATCTGATGTCAGGACCAGTAAATCTGATGTCAGGTCAGGACCAGTAAATCTGATGTCAGGACCAGTAAATCTGATGTCAGGACCAGTAAATCTGATGTCAGGACCAGTAAATCTGATGTCAGGACCAGTAAATCTGATGTCAGGACCAGTAAATCTGATGTCAGGACCAGTAAATCTGATGTCAGGTCAGGACCAGTAAAATGATCTGATGTCAGGACTAGTAAATCTGACGTCAGGTCAGGACTAGTAAATCTAATGACAGGACCAGTAAATGTGATGTCAGTTCAGGACCAGTAAATCTGATGTCTGGACCAGTAAATCTGATGTCAGGACCAGTAAATCTGATGTCAGGACCAGTAAATCTGATGTCAGGACCAGTAAATCTGATGTCAGGACCAGTAAATCTGATGACAGGACCAGTAAATCTGATGTCAGGACCAGTAAATCTGATGTCAGGACCAGTAAATCTGATGTCAGGACCAGTAAATCTGATGTCAGGACCAGTAAATCTGATGTAAATCTGATGGGACCAGTAAATCTGATGTCAGGACCAGTAAATCTGATGTCAGGACCAGTAAATCTGATGTCAGGACCAGTAAATCTGATGTCAGGACCAGTAAATCTGATGTCAGGACAGGACCAGTAAATCTGATGTCAGGACCAGTAAATCTGATGTCAGGACCAGTAAATCTGATGTCAGGACCAGTAAATCTGATGTCAGGACCAGTAAATCTGATGTCAGGACCAGTAAATCTGATGTCAGGACTAGTAAATCTGATGTCAGGACCAGTAAATCTGATGTCAGGACCAGTAAATCTGATGTCAGTTCAGGACTGTTGTACTTTTAAAATCCTCTTTCAGATTATAAGTGTTATAATTTCTTGCAAGTGCATGTTCTGGTCAGTTATCTCGGCAAAAACAGTTTAACCTTGCAATATCCATTATATAAAAGCTCAGTTGTCCTCTTATTTGTAACACAATTAGATAAATAGCACCACAGCTGTTTTGCCATCTCTGAAACTGTTCTGAAATATTAATAAGTGTGTGTTTTAGTAAGTATAGCTGATAATTAAGTACTTATTTCACTAACTAACTTGCAACACTGTTGCTTGTTAAGTAGCAGTGAAGTATTGTTTGATGATTATAAATAGCATCTAATTTTACAGAAGAATCCTGATTTGAATTTAATGAGTATTTAAGATATGTTAACTGAACTAGGATAGATTATTAACTAGTCCGTTTATTTTATGTGTGTTTTTGTAGTAGATGAATGCAGTACCATTACTAACGCATGTTTCAGCTTGCCCAGCCTATCAGGTTTTTGCTGACTTATGCTGGTGAAGACTTTGAAGACATTTTATATGAGCAAGGAGATGGTATGTACTGTAAATCTGTAACATGTGATTACTGTGTAGAATGTTGTAGGTCATTATGTAGGATTTCATGTACATACTTCATGTGTATGGCACTGTAGTAGTTAATGCAAACAGTATTATTGCTACATGTACTAACAACTCGTCTGAGTGGACAGATAAGAGAGGGACGACACAGGTAGTAACGAGAGGGGGACAACACAGGTAGTCACTGAGAGGGGAACTACACAGGTAGTTACCAAGAGGGGTACAACACGGGTAGTTACTGAGAGGGGACTAGATTCTCTCTAGATAATATGTCATTGTCCTGTAATAGTTAGTGACATGTCCTGACACTGGGATTCTCTCTAGATAATATGTCATTGTCCTGTAATAGTTAGTGACATGTCCTGACACTGGGATTCTCTCTAGATAATATGTCATTGTCCTGTAATAGTTAGTGACATGTCCTGACACTGGGATTCTCTCTAGATAATATGTCATTGTCCTGTAATAGTTAGTGACATGTCCTGACACTGGGATTCTCTCTAGATAATATGTCATTGTCCTGTAATAGTTAGTGACATGTCCTGACACTGGGATTCTCTCTAGATAATATGTCATTGTCCTGTAATAGTTAGTGACATGTCCTGTCACCGGGATTCTTTCTAATTAATTTGTTATGTATATATAAATATTACTGTTACAACCTAGTATTTTTGATGAATTCAGTGTTTTCATTAAGATTCCGATCAAGTGATTTGTTTTAAGAAACAGTCAATTGAATAGTAACAAATATTATTTTATACCTTAAGCTAAAAAACTAGCCAGCTCAGAGTAACAGCTAGACAACTTTTGCTGACAACCAGTTTTAAATGAGAACACTGAAATGAGTGTGAAATAGATACTTACCAGTTAAGGACATACACACATGTTTTGTGTTATTAGCCTTCATTGCATATTTCCCTCTCACTATAGTTTCTTTACCTGTCTCATTATTTGTACTGTTAATGATCGTTAATGAGCTTGTCATTCATGTTTCAGTGACGAAGGTCCCATTATTTGTACTATTAATGATTGTTAATGAGCTTGTCATTCATGTTTCACTGACGGGGATATACATGTATGTACAAAGTTTTTGTGATCAGTGTTTCGATATACTGCAGATACATCCCTAAATCTTTGAAAATATTTGTATGTAATTGTCAGCAATATCTGAGAATTTAAGTAAGTTTGAAATCATTAAAATTTTTCTCAGGTCATCCATTCTGTTTTCAGTATCTGTTTTAACATTGTGAAACGAGATAATATTAATTCAGCTCTCGGTAAATTGAAACAAACCTTGTTGAAAAGTAGGTGTTCTAACATTCAGAACAGATTTGGACATAACATTGTAAACCATTGTTGTATACTTGACAGGTCCAGAATTCAGCAGAGATGCCTGGTACAGTGTCAAAGAGTCCATAGGACTTCATTTTCCAAATGTAGGTATAACTGAGATGGACTAATAGTCAAATGACATCTACCTTCCAAACCTGGAAACCCATTCTGCACAGACTTCTTAAAACATAAACAGGTAGAGGGGAAAAAGACAAAAAAAGAATAAAAATGAAATTTCAGTGATCTTCTGTTACATTGAAAGAAATCTGTACAATAGTCCTATGGTCAATAGATTTCTCATTATTGTTAAATTCATTCATACTGTCAGTATTTTCTGTATAGCAAGACAATGTGTTGTGGTGGGGACAGGTATTGTATCATGACCAGACAGTGTGTTGTGGTAGGGGACATGTATCATGACTAGACAGTGTGTTGTGGTAGGGGACATGTATCGTGACTAGACAGTGTGTTGTGGTAGGGGACATGTATCATGACTAGACAGTGTGTTGTGGTAGGGGACATGTATCATGACTAGACAGTGTGTTGTGGTAGGGGACATGTATCGTGACTAGACAGTGTGTTGTGGTAGGGGACGTGTATCATGACTAGACAGTGTGTTGTGGTAGGGGACATGTATCATGACTAGACAATGTGTTGTGGTAGGGGACATGTATCATGACTAGACAGTGTGTTGTGGTAGGGGACATGTATCGTGACTAGACAGTGTGTTGTGGTAGGGGACATGTATCATGACTAGACAGTGTGTTGTGGTAGGGGACATGTATCATGACTAGACAGTGTGTTGTGGTAGGGGACATGTATCATGACTAGACAGTGTGTTGTGGTAGGGGACATGTATCATGACTAGACAGTGTGTTGTGGTAGGGGACATGTATCATGACTGTGTTGTGGTAGGGGACATGTGTGTGTGTTGGTAGGGGACATGTATCATGACTAGACAGTGTGTTGTGGTAGGGGACATGTATCATGACTAGACAGTGTGTTGTGGTAGGGGACATGTGTTGTGTTGTGGTAGGGGACATGTATCATGACTAGACAGTGTGTTGTGGTAGGGGACATGTATCATGACTAGACAGTGTGTTGTGGTAGGGGACATGTATCATGACTAGACAGTGTGTTGTGGTAGGGGACATGTATCATGACTAGACAGTGTGTTGTGGTAGGGGACATGTATCATGACTAGACAGTGTGTTGTGGTAGGGGACATGTATCATGACTAGACAGTGTGTTGTGGTAGGGGACATGTATCATGACTAGACAGTGTGTTGTGGTAGGGGACATGTATCATGACTAGACAGTGTGTTGTGGTAGGGGACATGTATCATGACTAGACAGTGTGTTGTGGTAGGGGACATGTATCATGACTAGACAGTGTGTTGTGGTAGGGGACATGTATCATGACTAGACAGTGTGTTGTGGTAGGGGACATGTATCATGACTAGACAGTGTGTTGTGGTAGGGGACATGTATCATGACTAGACAGTGTGTTGTGGTAGGGGACATGTATCATGACTAGACAGTGTGTTGTGGTGGGGACATGTATTGTATCGTGACTAGACAGTGTGTTGTGGTAGGGGACATGTATCATGACTAGACAGTGTGTTGTGGTAGGGGACATGTATCATGACTAGACAGTGTGTTGTGGTAGGGGACATGTATCATGACTAGACAGTGTGTTGTGGTAGGGGACATGTATCATGACTAGACAGTGTGTTGTGGTAGGGGACATGTGTGACTAGACAGTGTGTTGTGGTAGGGGACATGTATCATGACTAGACAGTGTGTTGTGGTAGGGGACATGTATCATGACTAGACAGTGTGTTGTGGTAGGGGACATGTATCATGACTAGACAGTGTGTTGTGGTAGGGGACATGTATCGTGACTAGACAGTGTGTTGTGGTAGGGGACATGTATCATGACTAGACAGTGTGTTGTGGTAGGGGACATGTATCGTGTTGTGTTGTGGTAGGGGACATGTATCATGACTAGACAGTGTGTTGTGGTAGGGGACATGTATCATGACTAGACAGTGTGTTGTGGTAGGGGACATGTATCATGACTAGACAGTGTGTTGTGGTAGGGGACATGTATCATGACTAGACAGTGTGTTGTGGTAGGGGACATGTATCATGACTAGACAGTGTGTTGTGGTAGGGGACATGTATCATGACTAGACAGTGTGTTGTGGTAGGGGACATGTATCATGACTAGACAGTGTGTTGTGGTAGGGGACATGTATCATGACTAGACAGTGTGTTGTGGTAGGGGACATGTATCATGACTAGACAGTGTGTTGTGGTAGGGGACATGTATCATGACTAGACAGTGTGTTGTGGTAGGGGACATGTATCATGACTAGACAGTGTGTTGTGGTAGGGGACATGTATCATGACTAGACAGTGTGTTGTGGTAGGGGACATGTATCATGACTAGACAGTGTGTTGTGGTAGGGGACATGTATCATGACTAGACAGTGTGTTGTGGTAGGGGACATGTATCATGACTAGACAGTGTGTTGTGGTAGGGGACATGTATCATGACTAGACAGTGTGTTGTGGTAGGGGACATGTATCATGACTAGACAGTGTGTTGTGGTAGGGGACATGTATCATGACTAGACAGTGTGTTGTGGTAGGGGACATGTATCATGACTAGACAGTGTGTTGTGGTAGGGGACATGTATCATGACTAGACAGTGTGTTGTGGTAGGGGACATGTATCATGACTAGACAGTGTGTTGTGGTAGGGGACATGTATCATGACTAGACAGTGTGTTGTGGTAGGGGACATGTATCATGACTAGACAGTGTGTTGTGGTAGGGGACATGTATCGTGACTAGACAGTGTGTTGTGGTAGGGGACATGTATCATGACTAGACAGTGTGTTGTGGTAGGGGACATGTATCATGACTAGACAGTGTGTTGTGGTAGGGGACATGTATCATGACTAGACAGTGTGTTGTGGTAGGGGACATGTATCATGACTAGACAGTGTGTTGTGGTAGGGGACATGTATCCTGACTAGACTGTGTGTTGTGGTAGGGGACATGTATCGTGACTAGACAGTGTGTTGTGGTAGGGGACATGTATCATGACTAGACAGTGTGTTGTGGTAGGGGACATGTATCATGACTAGACAGTGTGTTGTGGTAGGGGATAGGGGACATGTATCATGACTAGACACAGTGTTGTGGTAGGGGACATGTATCATGACTAGACAGTGTGTTGTGGTAGGGGACATGTATCATGACTAGACAGTGTGTTGTGGTAGGGGACATGTATCATGACTAGACAGTGTGTTGTGGTAGGGGACATGTATCGTGACTAGACAGTGTGTTGTGGTAGGGGACATGTATCATGACTAGACAGTGTGTTGTGGTAGGGGACATGTATCATGACTAGACAGTGTGTTGTGGTAGGGGACATGTATCGTGACTAGACAGTGTGTTGTGGTAGGGGACATGTATCATGACTAGACAGTGTGTTGTGGTAGGGGACATGTATCATGACTAGACAGTGTGTTGTGTGAGGGGACATGTATCATGTTATATGATCCCAGAAGAGGTAATGAATTTTTTTTTTACTTTCAGCTGCCTTATTATATGGATGATGATGTGAAAATGACACAGAGTAACACAATCATCAGGTACATAGCTGGAAAATATGACCTTTGTAAGTAACTGACCTAACAAGATCCACCTGTCCTTGTGTCATACCTGGCCTTTGTTTACTGTCCTAATGTCATACATGACCTTTGTTTACTGTCTTAATGTCATACATGACCTTTGTTTACTGTCCTAATGTAGAGTACCAGCACACCAGTCCTTCTGTCATACATGACATTCATTACCTACCTAGAGTACCTGCACACCAGTCCTTATATCATACATGACTTTTGTTACCAACCTATAGTAACATCACACCAGTCCTTATGTCATACATGACCTTTGTTACCAACCTAGAGTAACACCACACCAGTCCTTATGTCATACATGACATTTGTTACCTACCTAGAGTAACATCACACCTGTCCTTATGTCATACATGACATTCGTTACCTACCTAGAGTAACATCACACCTGTCCTTATGTCATACATGACATTTGTTACCTACCTAGAGTAACATCACACCAGTCCTTATGTCATACATGACATTCATTACCTACCTAGGGTAACATCACACCTGTCCTTATGTCATACATGACCTTTGTTACCAATCTAGAGTAACATCACACCTGTCCTTATGTCATATATGACATTTGTTACCTACCTAGAGTAACATCACACCATTCCTTATGTCATACATGACATTTGTTACCTACCTAGAGTAACATCACACCTGTCCTTATGTCATACATGACATTCGTTACCTACCTATAGTAAAATCACACATGTCCTTATGTCATACATGACCTTTGTTACCAACCTAGAGTAACATCACACCAGTCCTTATGTCATACATGACATTTGTTACCAACCTATAGTAACATCACACCTGTCCTTATGTCATACATGACCTTTGTTACCAACCTAGAGTAACATCACACCAGTCCTTATGTCATACATGACATTTGTTACCTACCTATAGTAACATCACACCTGTCTTTATGTCATACATGACATTTGTTACCTACCTAGAGTAACATCACACCATTCCTTATGTCATACATGACATTTACATCACACCTGTCCTTATGTCATACATGACATTCGTTACCTACCTATAGTAACATCACACCTGTCCTTATGTCATACATGACATTTGTTACCTACCTATAGTATCATCACACCTGTCCTTATGTTATACATGACATTCGTTACCTACCTAGAGTAACATCACACCTGTCCTTATGTCATACATGACATTTGTTACCTACCTAGAGTAACATCACACCTGTCCTTATGTCATACATGACATTCGTTACCTACCTAGAGTAACATCACACCTGTCCTTATGTCATACATGACATTCGTTACCTACCTATAGTAACATCACACCTGTCCTTATGTCATACATGACATTTGTTACCTACCTATAGTAACATCACACCTGTCCTTATGTTATACATGACATTCGTTACCTACCTAGAGTAACATCACACCTGTCCTTATGTCATACATGACATTTGTTACCTACCTAGAGTAACATCACACCTGTCCTTATGTCATACATGACCTTTGTTACCAACCTATAGTAACATCACACCTGTCCTTATGTCATACATGACCTTTGTTACCTACCTAGAGTAACATCACACCTGTCCTTATGTCATACATGACATTTGTTACCAATCTAGAGTAACATCACACCTGTCCTTATGTCATACATGACCTTTGTTACCAACCTATAGTAACATCACACCTGTCCTTATGTCATACATGACCTTTGTTACCTACCTATAGTAACATCACACCTGTCCTTATGTCATACATGACCTTTGTTACCTACCTATAGTAACATCACACCTGTCCTTATGTCATACATGACATTTGTTACCAATCTAGAGTAACATCACACCAGTCCTTATGTCATACATTTGTACATGAACTTTGTTTGTTGATTAAGTCATCATATGATTTAAGACTTTCCAATACTGTGTACTGTTTGTCTGTTGATTTCCTAAGTTTGTATAACGTATCTACAGAATATTAAAATTTAACATAATTGTTGTAAGTTACAGGAAGTTATTGCTATGATGATGTAAATAGATATATTTCAGTGATAAAACTATAGCTAATCATGATTTGTTTCAGTGGGCAAGACTAAGGAAGAGAAAGTCCTGTGTGACATGATGCTAGAAAATGCCATGGACTTCAGAAATGGCACTGTTCGACTGTGTTATAATCAAGACTATGTATGTTAAATCACACAGATATCTTGGAACTCATCATCTGATATCAGAAACCCACAAGACTGCTATCAAATGACAAATGAGTGTGGTCTTGTGGGTGTCCAACCACATGGGCTCTGTATCTTCTAGAATGTTTATGTCTTTTATAACAACACTGATAAGATGGTAACTTGAGCGGGTTCATTCTACAATGTTTTATCTTGACATGCTTGGTTTCTTTTATTCAAGGATAATTTTCTTGTTAAAATGTTCAAAACACACAATCATAACTTGTGATAGTTTTGTGCAGTTTATATGTATAAATGCTAAATTTAAATATAAGAATATATGCATGTAGTAATATGAGCGCAAGATAATGGTGTGATATTCTATAACAGTAACATTAATTCCTAATTATTGAGGACGTCCTAGAGCAAGGGAGAAGTATTTGTTGATATCTAGGATAGCTGCAACTTTTACCTAATGATATACTGTTGTTCCAGGATCAGCTGAAGGGGGCCTACTTTGAAAGACTGTTGAAAGTCATCCTTCCTTCGTTTGAGAAATTCTTGGGAGCAAACGATTGGTTTGCTCATGGTGATAATGTAAGTAAAGTATATTTTAATATGCATGCAATAAAAATAAAAACCCAAATAAGCTTGAACACAGAGGTCATCAATGGCCTCGTCCTCTCTTTTGTGGTTATACATCCCCTGTAATCATCAATTATATCACTAAGGTTGATGTTAGACATGTCATGTGGACTTCATAAATAAGGAAGCAACAATATTCATCGGTGTAAAGTTGTAAAATTTGCTCTTGATCTTTGACCCAGTAACCTTGATCTATTTGACCCATCAACCTTGACCTTTGGTTAGTTGACATCTTAATTTTAGACCAACTTTGCTTCATAATATCAATGAAAATACAAATTTTGACCTTGTCCCTTGAATGGAATGACCTTGTTCTGTGACCTTGTTTTTTGACCGCAGTATGTTTTTTTGTGAACTGAATAAAAAAGTCATATAGAGAGGTAAATAAATTCTTGAGTTATCAACCAGGAACTGGACATATTGACTGTTGGATGGATGGACAAAGTGATTATTATAGGTCACCCAAATCTCTGATACAGGGCCTCAATTATCCTGTTGAACTCCAACGATATAAAAACCACATTATTTATATGTTGGGATTTTTTGATGGGTTATTTTGATATGTATTTACCTTTTTGCAATGCTCTATATACTACAATGCAAGCTGAATTTTTATAAATTTGGGTTCTTGATCCAAAATATGTGTATTTTATGCACTGAAAACATGATAAAAATGAATGATTATGTCTTTTGTATATATACTGAATAATAGAGACAATACAATGTTGTACATGATTCAGATTTATATTACTGGCATTGAAGTATATGTAAAAGGAGAATAATTATTTTCAATAGCAATTTGTAATCATAGAATTTGATTTTAACATCAGGTAACAGCTTGTGATTTTCCTATGTACGAGCTACTGGACCAGCATCGTCTCATGAAACCTGATTGCCTAGAGGACTTCCCAAATCTAACAGCTTTCCTAAAGCGGTTTGAAGATCTGCAACAGATCAAGGACTATATGCAATGTCCTCAGTTCATCGCTCGTCCTGTTAACAACAAAGTGGCAAAGTTCAAATAGACATATGGACTTATAAGCTAATCAGTATTGAAGTCAGTGGAAAATTCATGCAGTATTAGAATTTTTTTTTTTTCAAAATTGGTTAAAATTTCTTTTTCAGGGTAATATCAATGATATTAATTTCTTCTAAATAGTTTATGTAGGTTGTTAACATCGAAGTGTATGGTATAAAGAATGATGTGCATGTTGTTAACATCGAAGTGTATGGTATAAAGAATGATGTGCATGTTATATGTGTAAGCAGATTGAATGACTATGAAACAGACAGTTAGTGATCATAACGAAATCACTATCATATTTGTACCATTAACCATTCCTTCAGCACTTATTTTGTTATTGGCAAGCTTTAACACTGGCATGGTGCTTACCTAGAGTGTATACGCAGAAATGCTGACAGTATTTCAGGTAACAGGGAAATTTCACTTGCTTTGTATTATTGTAGATTAACTTTAACTAATATGCAATGTTGATTCTTTATGATGTTGTTAGGACCAAAAGGGTCAGATTTGTTGGTATGCTACAGAAATTTACGTGTATTTTTCAAAATAATTTTTATATTTGGACTATGATTAGAAATTGCTTACATATACATTTACTTGGAACCACTGTAACAAGGTATACACAAGCTGCATTTTATGTTGCAGTTGTGAATGTCTTTTGAATTGGAACATTATAAACAATCATGATTATACAGAACAAGACTTGTCAAGTCTGTGTGACAGGTTAAACGAAAAAGATAGAAGGAGTTTTAAGGATAACAATTTTTAAAATTATCTTTATTCTAAAAATGTTATATTTCTAGTAGTCATGCAATTTTACTTTGGTTCAAAATCTATTTTATTAACCAAACAGTGTTGTTTATACCCATTAGATTCATTTGCAGTACCTTTGAATGTTTTATAGAAAATACACACGGGCTTAGTATTGTATAGGTTTTTGATGGTTCCTCAATTCAAATCAGTTCATAAGTACATAAGCTGTGGCACTTTATATCATGATTCTTTGCTATTTGAAAGAAATGCTTCTGTTAAAGTCTTTATTATCAAAGTTTAATAAAAGTTGTGTGTAAAGCAACATCCTTAACTAGTTGTTATCATTAGGTGTGGCTACGTCAGTAATTTTCAAAAGATTATCACAGGTGAGCCATGCTCAGTTCTGCATGATAATACACCAATTTCAAAATTTTGATGAGTCCAAATACTATGAAGTAAATATGTAGTAGGTTCTCAAAATTTGAGTCCCACTCACTGTCAATAAAACTTGTGGTCTACAATATTTGTTGTAATTTTAAGATATATTTGAATATGAGATGGATTAATCTGTTTCTGAAAAGAAAACTGATTTGACCTTTTATCTTTATCTTAGGCTTTCAGAGAGAAACCATTGGAGCCAACGAAAATGATTAAAGTGATAGAACCTGTTTTATTCAATCACCATAAAGTATTAAATATATAGAATTTACACCATTATTTTAACAAAGCAGTACCTCTAATGTTCACATCACATCTCATTTTCAGCTCACCTGGTTTGAGGTTTTGTAAATATAAATGGTGGGTCTGACTTCCTGGGGGTAAATATGGGGTCCTTTTGTGCCAAAAATGTATGGTTTCTGGGGAAAATACTACAATATCATTTTTTTCATTTTTTTTCCAGGAAAACTTAATGTAAACATGTTGGATATCATGTATGAAAAGCAAGAAATCAAATTTTCTGAAGGTCATAATTAAAACTTCCAGTAAGAGTCCACGTGTAATTATGTGCTTTAAGAAATCTTCAAACAGTATTAAATAAATTGCCCAAAAATAGTAATTAGGAGTTTTGTGCAAAGTAAACAAAATTGATTGACAATATGCCTATGTATGCTTTTTAGGAAAAACGAGCAAAGGGGGACATCTTAATTGTTGTAAAGTGAACTGAAACAAAATGTTTTCACTTGGTTTTGATTGTTCAAAGGGGCTGCCACCTACACTAATAACCTACCAAAGTAGAATTTCAACTTTCAAAATGGCCGTTATGTTCCCCGATAACTGCACAATTTAAAGGTTTATAGAACTGCTGAATCAATATCCTAACAAGAATGCTAAATGATAGATTTAAGTTGGTATCCACATTAAACCACCTAATCTAGAATCCAGTAACTCTTCTTTGTCCTAGAATCTGATTGGTCATGTCAGTTTTGGTCTACATCGTAAAGTAATAAAGTTCTAATTGTCCAATATTTCAGATTTGATTTTTGAATGCAATGACACACTTGTTTCAAAATGCTTATATTATCCTAAATAGTACAGGATACTGGCTATGTTGGCACATACCCCCATGGTTCTCTGTCCAGTAGGACACTGGTAATAATATTCCTTTATGGGATTAATAGCGTCGGAGCTGTCATGCTGGATCCAAACATTGTGCTTTACACTGCTCTTATGCCTCGGACATCGTACAATGTCTCACAAGTGCCTATAGATCCAGATCTCATAGTCAGCACTTATGTAGTAAGCTGCCAATGATATTAGGTATGTGCCATAGGATTGCAACCAAAGGTACTCCATGTCTTACTTTGGAAAGTCACAATTATCCGTAGTAGCTTTAGTTTGATAAATAGTCATTTGACCCTTCTGGTAAGATGTGACTCATTTTTCACACGCCGAGATTAGATGTTGTAAACACTAATGTGTACTTTTATCTTGGAAGCCAGCATCGTATCCTTTGTATCTCGCTTTTGTTTTCCAACATATATGGGTTCAATGAAATAGTTGGAGGCAAGTTTAGTTTTGAAAAACAGTCATTGCTCGAATCATCCGTGATATGACTCCATTACCTATCTGGATTTAGTAGCTTGTAGGTCACGTTTAAGTCTGTCCAGGATTTAGATATTTGTTGTCAAACCACATGATTTCATTTCTGGCAAAACGTCCTTAAACCTTTGATCAACAATGACGTCAATCTTTCTTCATCCAGAACAGACTATCCACGTTGGCTTTTGTAATCTTTGCATCATTATTGCTTCCAGAAAACGGTTTAAATGTGTGAAGTAGGTAACCATCAGACCGGGCTATGCTCATGAGCCTCAAATAGTTCCACTTCTTCTGTCCACAGTTAAAAGATTCTCTGGAGCTTGTTATCTTTTAGGAATAAAGATATATGTATCGTCAAGTGTGACAGTCGACCCTTGCCAAGAAATGCTTTTGAGAAAAACCGTGTTGTGCTCAGAATATTTCTCTTGTAAGATGTTCATGTCCATGGAACAAAGGAACAGTGGTTATTTCTAATGCTTTACTATCGAATGAACTGTTTTTGATATACTGCATATTGTCATGATAAAAAGGGTTGAACACCATTTCCATGATATGTCCGTCCTCATTTTTAACCAGAGCAACAGTACTGCATCCTCATGGTTTGGAGTGTAAACACCAGTGCCAGTAGAGGATGAGCAATAAGAAAAAATTTTTAGAAACTGTTCTTGTCCAACCAGTCCAGGCTTTGCAATCTGCATCAATCAAAGAGGAGAAATGCAGTGTAAAAGAAGACTCCTACTTATTTGTGTTATCTCCAACAGATCAATGATGATTGTCTTTGATCTGGAAAGTAGCTTGAAAGTCATCATTTCTCTTCCATCCTTTCCCTAACAGATGACGTGAACAAATATTTGAGTGCCTAGGACGCCAAAATTTGCGATGAAAGATGTGTTGGTATTTTGCGCACTTGGGCAATATAGTCGAGTTATAATTGAAACTCTTCATATATAGTGTGCATTTTGTGTTTGAAAACTGGCCACAAATAGATGCTCTATGGATAATAGTTGGATGTTTTGCAATGTATCATTATTGACACCAACTTTTCTTATCAGTTACCAACCTCTTGATCATCAGCTAAGTTATTGCCATCAGCTTTTAAAACATCATACAACCAATTGTGCTGGGAAGTCTTATACTTCTAGCAGATTTCATGGTTTTAATGTCTCTCCTATAGACAACTTTACAACTCGCACCTAAACATCTACCTCTCATTGTCAGAACAGTGCTGTATTAGGTGTAGTAGAAAATATAGAACATAATGTCTAAAGAACAATTGATGATATTAGGGTATATGGGGTATACAATATATTGTTGGTAGGTTTGTATAGTAACTATCGGTCATATGATATATTGTATTTAATGTCCCAATTATAATTGACAGATATAGTCATTCAAGGACATGTCAGAACTACTTGTATGTGTGTTAGTGGTTGTTATATATTAGGCAAGGCACATGTGTACATGAAATGTCCACTATCGTTCAACAAATCATTGGGGTGATGCACATCATAGCCAAAAACCAACACTTTGCATAAATGGTGAAGGGTTAGAGTAAGAGATAAATCTATATGCTGTACAATTTTGAATGGACTGAATAAGGAAGACATTCAAAATTTCATTTGTTCACAAAAGTTTGATGTTTTTTTCACAAAATGCTTAAGAAATCAATATCAGTAGTATACTTACTGTTTTAGCATTTTGGTATTTAGTTTGTGGTTCAAACTTTCCTACTTCATTAAGATAATTATTTCTTATCTGTTTCGTGACAATCCGTGTTCATAGTCTAGTAAATTAGTAACACAATTAGTTAATCAGGCAAGTGTGTCATCAATTAATTTGGATTAAATGTTAAGCCAAGGGAACTAACTTTGATGGCACACAAAACAATGTATTGGTGAGTGATCTTAAAGGGTGAACAAATCTTAGGTCAACCTCTATGGGAAATTTGCATCGCTGGAAACGCCCCCATCTCAGCTTCCTGGATCAGAAGGGGCATGGCCCAATTTAAGAAATATAGCAAATTCTTTGACATCCTACCTCAGTAGGAATCTTTGGATTTTGTCCTATTTTATCTGCAGCATTCCTGGCTAAAAGGGATAAATTTTGTATGAACGGTGGTTCTCAGCCCACTGGGCATAAAAGGGGAAATAGAGGGAATAGTTTAACAAGAGGCCCATGGGCCTTAACGGTCATCTGACAAAAAGCTAGCCAAACTCCAACAACAGCGAGTCTGCTGTTAAAACAGTGGGCTTTATTCATTTGAATAAACTTGGTAGCCCTTCCTTGCAGCATCCTACAGGCCCAATATCAGCACTCTGAGCCTTTTGGTTACTGAGAAGAAGTCGTTTTTAAACATATTTGAACCCTGTGATCTTGAAAGTGGGTCAAGGTCATTCACTTGAACATATTTGGTAGCATGTCATCCCAGCATCCTACAGGTCGATTATCAGCACTCTTGGACTTTTGCTTATTGAAGAGAAGTTGTTTGTATATTTTAACATATTTGACCCCTGTGACCTAGAAAGTGGGTCGAGGTCATTCATTTGAACAAACTTGGTAGCATGTCATCCCAGCATCCTACAGGTCCATTATCAGCACTCTGAGCCTTTTGGTTGTTGAGAAGAAGTTGTTTAAAAATTTGAACATATTTGACTTCTGACCTAGAAAGTGGGTTGAGGTCATTCATTTGAACAAACTTGGTAGCCCTTCCTCCAAGCATCCTACAGGCCCAATATCAGTACTCTTTGACGTTTGCTTATTGAGGAGAAGTCATTTGTATATCTTAACATATTTGACCCCTGTGACCTTGAAAGTGGGTCAAGGTCATTCATTTGAACAAACTTGGTAGCCTTTCCTCCAAGCATCCTACAGGCCCAATATCAGCACTCATGGACCTTTGCTTATTGAGAAGTCGTTTGTATATTTTAACATATTTGACCTCTTTGACCTTGAAAGTGGGTCAAGGTCATTCGTTTGAACAAACTTGGTAGCCCTTTCCTCCAAGCATCCTACAGGCCCAATATCAGCATTCATGGACTTTTGCTTATTGAGAAGAGTTGTTTGTATATTTCAACATATTTGACCCCTGTGACCTTGAAAAAGGGTCAAGGTCATTCATTTGAACAAACTTGGTAGCCCTTCATCCCAGCATGCTACAGACCCAATATCAGCATTCTGAGCCTTTTGGTTGTTGAGAAGAAGTTTTTTGAATGAACAGTTTACAGACGACGCACGGTGCATGGTGGACGGCGCAAGGCGGACGACGACGGATGAAGCACGATGGCTATGAGTCATCTGGACCCTTAGGGTCTGTTGGAATAATTCAATTTTGTCTAGATTGTGCTGAAGCATCCTTGGGTGAAGAGGCCTTAGTTTTGTATATAGGGTGCATCTAGCCCCCATTGAGGGGTGGGTGGGTGCTAACTTTAGTTTTTTTTTAATCAATGTAAGCAAAATTAAGCAAATGAGCATTACAGACTTTTTGGGCCTTTTGTTTCATATTAATTAGCACTGCACTACATTTTTCTCCAGCTTTTTGTAGAACAAAAATTTCATGGAGTCTCAACAAGATTGATTAGATAGTATACAAAAACATAACTCACAATATGTTGTACATGTATTTTGTATTTTTGATCTGCTGTTACTTGAATGCACAAGACAAATATAAGTAGCGCTATGTACAATATAAATTCACATTAGGACGACAGTAAGTATTGACACTTAAGCAGACAGGTATTTTTTAAACTTGTTGTCCGGTAAAAAGTTTGATCACAAATCGGATGAATACAGAGAAACTTTTTCATGTGATGAGAAAGTATTAAATGTACTCAGCCCAGTTTGATCGTAACAAATTAAACTGATGACGATAGTTTCGTCGCCTAACATTCAACACAGCACTGCATAGCTGACAAGTACACACAACATACGGAATGCTGTAACTATTCATGATGTCACAAGGCATTCAGGATTAAATATAACAGTAAAATTCTTAGTACAAAGTCCGCAGAGAAAAAAAGTCATAGCATGATCAAGTGATTAAATCTTGTAAGGATTTTTTTTTCAAGTCTTGCATTACTCTTTCTTGTGTGTATTTGAAGATTTGTATCTCAAAGTTTTTCTAGAAATTGTTATTTTTGTGGTAGTATCAACACACGGCAGTACTCTATCAACTGTGCACAGTCGTCAACTTCCTTTAAATGGTTAAACTTTACCAAAAGGTTAACAATTACTGGCCTCTCCTAATACGGTAGAATGATACTAGTATATTCAGATTGGGATGAACATTAAGCACCAATTTGAACAACATTAAATTATGAGTACACCCTTTAAATATTAATGCACTCTGGTAAAGACATTACTTTCATAAAACTTGGAAATTTGTTACCTATGGGTATTTTCAAAAGATGTTTTTAACAGCAAGTGAAGCTGTAATACCTAAAACCTGCTCACTTAACTGAAGAAGAAAAATCAATACAAGGTACAAAGGATTTTGCCTAAACCTATCTTCAGAACAATTTGAGAGGAACACTCAAGAGTTGGTATTTTAGATATGTCTGCTATTTTATGAATTGAAATTTTCATTCAGAAATATAGATAATCATGAACATGACTTCTAAAACGGGAGATCATAAAATGAAGAATTCAAGTACAATATCATTTAACGTGTGTGTCACTGTAATTAGTTTATATAGATATGCAGTAATATACTGATACATGTATATATAATTGTATTTGGGGAAATCAAAGTGTATTCACATTACTATTGTAATATAAATATCTCGCATACTGGTCACTTTTGCATACTTACAAAATTATGAAATATGCAGACATCATTATATGCATGCATTTATATACTAAAAATTTACAAAATAATACAGGGCAAAACTACACAAATCATAATGTAGTATGATGGACTAAGTGGGCGAGATAATGGGAGTGGTGACTCTGACACTTGGTCATCTCCCCGTCACATAAATATCCCATCTTTTTCACAGCCTGAACAAAAAACAAACTGATTTTGTTTGGCCCTATGAAATGCAGCCCAACAATCTCATCTACAAACACTCAGGATTTTTCAACTTACTGTCACAAATATTGAAGTGAAGAATACAAACTGTGAATATAGGATATATTGAATAAACCTATAACCATTTCAAATAATGTTTCACATGATTAACAGTAGCTTTAAGCCAAGTTTTATTAGAGATAACTCAAACAAATCACAACTTTGTCATGATGAATGTAAAACAGTTTGGGGTATGATGCACATTAAATATAGTGATGACATCTTTGTGTGCTGTTTACTTAATCAAGTATATTCTTCTCTGATAATTATATCTGTTAAGTGAAAATACAATACAAAGCTGTTCATTTGTGTTGTTAGAATACGATAATAAGCTGGCTTACAGTGATCTCCAAAATCCCAGCTCTAACATATACTCATAGACACAGAAATTTCATCACAACTGGTTACACCATCTTTTTCAATTTTTTAATTGAAGCATTTTTGTAATAACAAACTGTGTCATATATCCTACAACAACCTACTTAAATCAATTTACTTGAACAAACTAAAACATCATTAACTGATTTTGATACACGATAAAGCAGTGCTGGACACACCCTAATACAGCCAAGTCTTCCCTCCTTTAATTCTGCTAAATTGACTTTTTTCTTTTTCCAGCTTTGCGAAAACATTTGTGTTGTCCTTTGTAATACTTTATGACCTTTATAGGAGACACAATTCTATCTTTTGTAATACTTTATGAGCTGTACAACAGATTTACAATTCTATCAATTCTCTGTAGATCAATTTGAAAATATTCATCATTTCACACTTTTTGTAAAAAAAAAAAAATCCACTTTCCTGTCTTGTTTCCTTCAATTAGAAGACTTTGACGACCTTGATAATCAATTATGGCATCTTCCTGAGAAAGAGCACCAAAAGCTCATATTGCACAATCCGGGGAAGCAGATGTTTCATGAGTAATTACCTCCCTTTTAGACTTTAATATTTCTTTCATTGCTTCAAACATTGATAACAAAATTTACACATTCAAAGTTTAAGTAACTGTGTTTAACTTATTCCTAATTATTATTTCAATCATGAAAATTTTAAATTGGATGAAAAGAAAAACATAAAACACATATTTCAGCTACAACCATTACATGTGATATATATTATTAAAGTAACACTGTATGTTTTCAGTCTCACAATTAAAACAGCAGAGATGTAGAAATGACAGCAGAGGTCGCAACACCCACCAAACATAAGTTCAAGGTTATATTTGTAATGAATTTTTTTTACAAAAGCAAATACCATACTAACTGATCCACACAATATCCATACAGTTCTGTCTTTCACTACTCTCATTAAATATGCATACTTTACTCTTTAACATATATATCAATGCCTAATGGTGGAATGATAAATAATAAAAAATATCCTAGAATGTTCTATAACTCTCTCTTTCCATTACATGTATACATTGCACTGGTCATAGACAATGTCAGCGTTAAACAACTGTGTCGTTTGATTCAGAAAACATAAACACCTTTAAATAAAGCATGTTTCAATTCTATTGTCTCATTACTGACCTTTGAAATTTCAGGGAGTCAATTGTCAAAACATCTTAAGTTTGGTACATTTGAAATAAAAAGTACATAATTCTTACATTGACATTGTACTGTACTTGATCTCCAGGTCTCTGGGCATCAAGTTACACAGTTGTATTGAACTTCAGATGTGTATATAATTACTACTGTCTCACTCTTAGTTGTGTTTCCGTTTGTGTTTCTCATAATTTGTTATATTTTATTCAAAATTCACACTTTTTAACTGAATAGATCAGTATGATGTCTAAAATACCAGGCAATCATCCTCTTTAAGCTTTTCCTAACCTCACATCAGTTGCATTGCTAAGGACGTCAATACAAATAAAACGCCACTGAAATCTTTCACTGTCTTGCTAAATAAATTCCGTCAAGTCTTTGGCACACAATTATTCAATCTTTACCGTCCTGATTTAGAATGCTGAATTAACCATTGTAATGTTATATCTGAAAAAAAATGTATGTAAAATTTTACCAGAGTTACATTAAGGGTTGGTAATGAATAGCTTGATGCAATCAAAACGGATTTTGTACAAAATAACATGGAATCTGCAGGTGACAGTTCTAATGTGAAGACAATATGTACCTGCTAGTCATAACAAAGCTATAATAAAGCTACTGCTTGCTAAGATTAAATATTATGAGTCTGCTATGTGTATGTGAATCAAGAATAAATACTTTACCAGATCAACAAGACTTAATACAATAAAATTTTTATCAACAATCATAACTTACATAAGTATTCAATGAAATATACATACCAATATTTTCTTTTTCTTTACATGATATTGAATAACAACATATCTCTCTGTCTTGAATGGCAGACAAATTCCTGGAAACAAAATACAATCAGATCAGACTTAATTCAAGATTGATCATATATATATATATATACATATACATATAAGAATTTTCAGGTGAAGCACAAAACATTACATTCACTTTTGGTTTAAAGGACAATATAAAATTTTAAGGACAATATAAAATTTCAGTTAAGTCTGAAGAAAACAGAAATGAATTATCAGTTGTATCAAAGTCATGATAAAAATAAGTAAATGTGCAGATCATGTAGAATACCAGTTTATATTCTTACATCCGTTCTATAAGCTCCTTTTCATCTAGGGCACCCGACAGATCCCTTTTATTACCCAGAACTAACACTGGAATGCCCTGAAGCTGTGGTTTGTCTAGTAGATGATGAAGTTCATTTCTAGAGGGCTCAATTTTTTCTTGGTCAGCTGCATCCACCATGTATCTGCCAGGAAAAAGAATGGTTTGGGACTATCTCAGTAAAATATCTACAAACAGACAAACTCAAGATTTGTCATATAGGGACCACCCATATAAGTGATTTAACAGTACAAATAATGAAATAATTTTTCTCTAGCACCCACCAGTCATTGATTTTTTTACTTCAGCATTCCTCCAATTTGATATACATTTTACAGAATAGCTCTCATTTACCGGGAACATTATTTTACATTTTTTTTAATTGTCTCCCTTTGTTCAATGAGTTAAAATAGAAACATTGACAATTAAATCAAACACAGACATTTATATTAATATTTGATAGCACAATTTTCAATTCATGATGTAACATCATCGTATTTATTACATCACAACCAATTTCAGCCAATGAAAATTCATCTTAGGTATATTACACAAAGGAGGTATGTGTATAAATATCACATGAGCACACTCACAAATCTAATTTACACTTCATCTTAAGCAGTGCTTTTTTTGCTGTTTTTCACTTAAAAAGATTTTTAACTCCATTTTGAAAGTCATTTTGATAAATTGTCTTTCTGAATTATAATAAATGCAGGCACAAACTACTGTACAATTAATTTTGAAGTTTAAGAAATACTGTATTACATTGTAATTACATTGGTTTGTCTACTTACACAATAGCATTTACTCCTCTGCAATACCTTTCCCACATTGTTCTGAAACGAGGCTGTCCACCAATATCCCACAGCTGGAGTATGAAGAAAAAAGCCAGAAGTTTACTCACCAAAACAAAAGCTTATTAATGAAAAGTATGCATATATAAAATGTATGTACATGGTGTATATAAAAAATGGAGGCCTCCATTTATTATGATACAAATTTATTTTCTACCAATTTCTCAAACATAAAGCACAGTACACAAATGATTTGCTGCAAAAAGTCCTAATATTTTGTTATTCAATATCAAGAAGATAAAGACATCAAGGAAACTCTTTTATTTTCAAAATACCCTCTATAACCATTACTAAATGTATAACTTTAGGCAACATTTCCCTATTAACAATTTAGTATAAGCGACTTAGTCCTAGGTATATTTTTTTTAAATCTATTATCATATACTTTTACACCTTTAATCACAAAATTGTCCTCTGTATACCGAAGATTAAAAGAAATCACTTGTTGAAGGTAAAAAAGTGTACAACTACTGTATATATTTCAACTAAAACTAAAGTATTTCTAACATTTTGACAGTGATATATATATAAATAAAAATGATTTTTGACAAAAGAAGAAAGACGTTACATTTTGCACTAGCTCTTTCACTGTATTAGATCTTCAGGTGCATAGTAACTGTACATAATGGTGAAAGCGCTAGTGCAAAATGTAACGTCTTTCTTCTTTTGTCAAAAATCATTTTTATTTATAATTTACTCGCATCTCGTCAAATCAAGTTTTTTCTATATATATATATATAACTCTTGGTATAGTAACATTTATACAATTGATATATTAATCGTGAAATGATCATGAGCCTTAATAATAATGATAATTCTTGATTTTCTAAGCGTGACATGTTTAGTACAAGTATACTAATCTTCCAAACAGCCCTCCAAAATGATAAATCATACTAACAATTAATCAGGTACCTATATATATATACAATGTTGGCAATTTACTATCTAATATAATATACAACACAATGACACACTCCAATGTTGAGGTGATAGTGTGCACATCTACCTGTTAAATTAACACTAGTATTGATAATGTTATCTTTCATTCCAATGTTTATACCTTGATGGTAACATTGCCTTTGGTTATCTTCCTCATGTTAAAACCTACAGTTGGGATCATATCTTCACTAAACTGGCCAGACTGAAAAAAAGAGACAAAAAGCATGAAAAATTAAATATAGGAACATATTTTCACCAAGTATTTAACCTTGCCACCTTTCAGCAATACATGGTTTGTTAGTAAGAAAGTGATATTTCTCCACACAGATTTTTTCAAGAAAAGACATATTTCATTTTTAAAGTTCCTGAAAAAAAGTAAAGAATAAATATGTGCAAATTTACAAATATTTCCCTTGGCATTGGAAAGAATTTGTTCTTGACGTGAATAGATTGACAATCAGTAACTTAAAACATTTCATTTATCATACTTATTCTTACTTATTCTTTAAACTCTCATTAAAATGATTTAGACTGAAACATAAAATATCTTTTTACTTTTACTGATATTTGTCAGACATCAATTTCTAAGTAATGATATAAAACTCCTAACAGAGAAAACAAATGTCCTCATTGTCTTTCATCATAAATCAGGTGTTGCAGGAATCAATGATGGATACTCAACAGTATTCAATACAGCCCCATCAAGGAAGGTCAATACAGATGACATTGAAGATGGAACATCCACATCTGCATTCCTTAGTCTTATTGTACGTTGACACGTTTTGGCTAGCTAGACTAGTTGTCATTAGAACAACAGTATAAATAAGTATCACATGATACAGAAAGTTGAAATTAAATCACAGTAGAGCCAATTTTTTTAATTTCAGCTATGAAAAAAATCATACTATTGCTCCATCTTCTTTGCCGATTGTATCTAAGTAAAGTTTACTTTTTTAAAATTGCAATAAATCTAAGACTTGAAATGCTGTACAGGACCCCATGCAAAATCCGATACAGCTATATGAGTATGAGAACAATAATATTTTCCTTATGGAAAATCCAAAAAGTGTGAAATAAAACGTAAAAAACATCGTCCTGTTGCTGTTGTTCAAAGCATTCCTTGGAAGGGAAGACTGTTTTGTGAGTCTAATATAAGTCTTATATTGCCCTAATATTCATATATTATTCATATTTATACTGCGAAGCCCATCAAATCAATAAATGCAATGATAATTAAATACAAAATTAAATTACTCATTGAGGTGTTAATTAAGAAAATGTACAGGACATCTTTTTTCCGTCAATCGCCATTGTTCAATTTGTCATAACAATGGATGCTGGATGAAAGTGAATGGGCAATTGACTGAATACAGTACAACAATCGCGGCCAGTTTGCTGATGGTTTTAGGCGATTTTAAGACAAGAACAAGAACGCATATGGAAATGCACCCAGGTTAACACTATAAACAACATAGGACAACATAGAACTGGATAGGGATGGAGGTGGATAATCACAAACTGTCAAACACTCACCGCTATTACATTAACAAATGTAGTCTTCCCCGAATACTGAAGGCCTACCAGCGTAAGCTCCATCTCTTCTTTCCAAAACAGACTTTTAAACCAGTCTAAGATTCTGTGGAAAAACGCGAACATATTTGTGTATTTTCTCCTAGTCTTGTCGTTTTCCTTATTTTCTACGAGGACATACAGACAGACGTATAATCACATGATGTGATATCATCGTTCGTGGTATCTAAATAATACAAATCGGATTCATTAAAAACAAACGAAACAATATTTCAAGTGTATATTTTACGTATATCAAATACTTTGAAACAGCTTAACAGTACAAGAGTTATTGTAAATATAATATGATTAAAATACTCATCTCACTGTTATTAATATTTTTTAAAAATATTTAATTCATCTATTCCGCTTTACGTGCACCCAATTTGCAAAATTATGGTCATGTGTTTGAGCCATAGCAGTCGACAAAAACATTGCACATGACTACTTGACACAGTGCTCGGTGAGGAAATGGAGGCTTTGAAATTATTTTTCTTTTTTCTGATTTTCGTTGGGACAGTGAGTGGCGACACGCCTGCTAATTGCACGTATGAAGATATACGTGGCAAATGGGTGTTTCAAACTGGGCAAGCCGGCAATACTAACAAGGTGGACTGCAAGGAGATGACAGGTGGTACTTTATATTCTCATTTCGAATAGACATTTTATCCCACCATCATCAAATCCTTTCCATACTTGATTTATAAGTTATCTTTGGTCCAGTAGTTATTCTAATTTGAGATTGATGAGAAAAACAAAAATGGCAGCAGTGGTCATATTAGGTAGCAGGAAACAGTTAATTTGCATTTTTCTAAAATTATTGGTCAAGTGTGAGATATACAGGTAAAGCAGTTTGGTTATGAAAAATAAATACATATATTTATAGACTACATAACAAGTACATTAACAGAAGAGAAATAAAAATTGTATGAATAAAAAATTTCCTCTCTTTTCTGATATGTGATTGCAATGGTTTCCAACTCAAAAAATGCTTAAAAGCAAAAATACTACTAATTCCAACCTAACACTACAACTTCATGGAAGAAATCTATTTCTGAACACATGTCTTAAAGTAGCAACACTGTCATGGTAAGAAACTAATCCCATCTCAGCAAATTCCAACTAGGAATGCCTTCACAACATGACCATGTGTAATAATTTCGAAAATTTCATTTCCTGTAAAGCTAGCTTGTGGTGTATAGATACAGATTCAAGACTGGCCAAGCTGTAATCTCCAATACAATGCAAATATATTATTTGGAAAAATATGAAACCCCACATTTTCCACTTCAACATGACATGACAAATTTTAGCTAGGATTTATTTTTAAAATTTTAAAACCTTTATACTGGGGTAATCTAATAAGCAGAGATAACACCCATCGCCACACTGAGAAACTGTACTGCTACCTTGGATTTTGATGGTTTGTTATTGCTATTTCATGAGGATTTCCAATAAAGTGGATGACTAATTATTTTTTATTTTGATTTTTCCACAGTTTCTTATACATCAGTTCTCAGAGTATCCATTTGTACCCTTTTCATTTTGTGACTGATTAAAAAAATGGCTGCCAGGCGACCATCTTGGATTTGGCAGCTAAAGATTATTATCACTATTGCTGTAAAGGAAAGTTTAAATTTGTTATCATTAAGAGCTAATACAGAGGAGAGAAAAGAAGGGAAAAGATACAAGTCCTACCAGTTGAAACATATTACAAAACCTGGCATACATTTACCTTACAGTTTTCAATTTATAGTATGTGTAAATAAAGCATGAAATGAAAGATCAAGGTATCTATTAGTGAAGTATCAAGAAAAAATTTGATTTGAACACTCCGTAGAAAAACGTTGCAATTTTCTTCAAAATGTATATCAACTTGGGTAGCATCACATTATAATTGATTGCACCTGATGGATTGTTCTTCAAATTGATGATATGAGAATCTGAATGACAAGGAATAGATACAAATTGTTGACAAAACTTTTTTTGTGGTTTTAGATGTGGTATCCACTTTCAGTGTAGAGTTGCTGTACCCTGACGTGGCAGTTGATGAGTTTGGGAATAAAGGATTTTGGACTTTAATTTATAACCAGGTTTGTTGCATTATTGTGTGATTAATAAGTTTATAGATCTAATAACCATCAGTTTGTTCTAGGATTCAATGTCAAAGACACTGATTTACAAGAGATCAATTTTTATACAATTATTTTGTCATTTATTTTGAATCAGTTTCATTGAAGTACCCCTTAAGCTTGGTACAAATTTATTTGCAAGTTTAATACACATGACTACCACTGAACACCATGATTTTGTTGGTTTTGCTCAAAACTGAAGGAATACATTAATGAAATTTTGAAAGCACTAGCTTTCTAAATAGTTAAAATTTGAAAACCCCATTTTATTTGCACACTTAAGATTAAGTTGTGTCAAACACACAAACTTCATCAATGAATTATCTCCTTTGATTTCATTTGTTCCCACAGGGTTTCGAAGTTGTGATCAGAAACAGGAAGTATTTTGCATTTTCAAGTTATAAACAGGATGGTAAAAATGTTACCAGTTACTGTGATCAAACATTACCAGGTTGGTCACATGACACTTATGACAGAAGCTGGGCATGCTACAAAGGGAAGAAGACTAAAGCCGTTAGACCTAAATATCACACCATACTACCTCAAAAGTAAGTTACAGTAGAGAGACAGATATATCACACTATACTACCTCAAAAGTAAGTTACAGTAGAGAGACAGAGAGAGATATAACACCATACTACCTCAAAAGTAAGTTACAGTAGAGAGACCGAGAGAGATATAACACCATACTACCTTAAAAGTAAGTTACAGTAGAGAGACCGAGAGAGATATAACACCATACTACCTTAAAAGTAAGTTACAGTAGAGAGACCGAGAGAGATATATCACACCATACTACCTCAAAAGTAAGTTACAGTAGAGAGACAGAGAGGTATATCACACCATACTACCTCAAAAGTAAGTTACAGTAGAGAGACAGAGAGGTATATCACACCATACTACCTCAAAAGTAAGTTACAGTAGAGAAACAGAGAGATATATCACACCATACTACCTCAAAAGTAAGTTACAGTAGAGAAACAGAGAGATATATCACACCATACTACCTCAAAAGTAAGTTACAGTAGAGAGACAGAGAGGTATATCACACTTTATTTTGAAACCTGGATTAATGCCATATTGATTTCTTTAAAGTCAACTAAATTGTATGCGATATGTTGCTCCATTTTGAGTTTTGTTATAGCAGTTTGTGAATTGAATTGAATATTACTTGCTGTACTTAAAAGTTATGCCTGTCATGATAAATCAAAAAGGAAAATATTCATGCCTTTAAATTTTCATTGTTTTTGTACAATGTATAAATTTAATTTCTTAAAGTTCAGTATGAAAATGTTGTTTTTATGAATATTATTGTAAACTGTCGAGTATCATAAGTCATCTCTATTACAGACAGGTGAATAGTCAATACTATACAACAGACCATGAAATGTTACACAATATCAACACTAAACAGGGCTCATGGAAGGCCCAAGCATACCCACATTTTGAAAAAATGACCATGGATGAAATTATCAAAGTTGCTGGTGGGAGAAAATCTAGAATTTATGGGTAAGTGTCCCTATCATGCGTCATTTATTTTCTGCAACACATGAAGTTGTTCTCCTTTAAGTTTTGGTACAGTGTATCTCAATATTTCTTCTCTTGGCAAGTTCATGGTATACTGGATTTTTTTGTCGCCTGCAGAGCTGGCATACACTTAGGGATCACTTTGTCCGTCGTCACCCGTCGTTGTCATCAGTTTTTCAGACTTTTTTTGGTAATGCTTTAAGTTATCTGAATGAAACTTGGCATATGGTTTCTTGTTGCAAGGGTACAGATTAAGTTCGATTCCTGGCTGTCTGTGACCCTTCTTGACAGTGATATGTCCATTTGAACTTTGAAAATTTCTGAGGAATATTGCTTTGCGCAGTTTTCCCTTTATGCTTCAAATTATAGAAATGAAATTTGGTATTACAACTTTATGGTTGATTGTTGCACATCCAGTTCAATTTCTGAGTGACCGTGACACTTTATGCAGGCGACACATACAGTTCCAAAACACTCTTGTTAAAATTAATACATTTGTATCCAACTTCATTCAACAGATGGAATAATTAAATCACATAGAATGTACCCTACAATCATTAAAATGTCATACTTTTAGGCTTATAACCACACCAGTATATTAAAGGGTATGTAACAGCAACATCAAATTTAATCAGATTTTTTGTCTTGATCATGCAGTCAAGTGCAGATCACAGTCAAACATATTGAAGAAAAATATTTGTGTTCAATTACTTCTATCTCATGAACATGATGATTTTTTTAACTGTAATTATGTTTATTTTCGAAGGCAAGCAAGAGCTGTTCAGCCTACGAAGGAGGAGGTTCTAAGCACTCTCAATCTTCCAGAAGCATTCGATTGGAGAAATCACATGGGACAAGACTTTGTTTCTCCCATCAGAAACCAAGGTATGCTATCAAATCAGAGTCTGATTGGTGATATTGATAGAATCATAGTACAGAGCTACATAAAAAAAAAAATCCAAATTTTCTAAACAAGGGGAGATAACTCTTTTTTATCAATTAGCTTCATATTGTAATAAAAGCAATATTATTAAAACTTGTATTCATTGATGCTATATAACTTTACAGAATCCTGTGGGAGTTGCTATGCCTTTTCTTCCATGGGGATGCATGAGGCCCGTGTACGTGTGATCACAAACAACACACAACAGCCTGTATTATCCCCACAAGATATTGTGGACTGCAGTGAATATTCACAAGGTATATTTTCACCTACATGGCATTATTGTTTCTGAATTCATTTTGATTGATTTAGTAAACTTGAGAGAAATCAATGTTTTGTATTCATACAGCCGTGTTATAAATATCATGAGACACTCATGAATTAATACTCATGTGATGTCAAAAATATATCACATCTTGATGACATAACATAATAGTTACAATAGTGAAAAACAAACCATCCAGGTTGAAATAAGTGATGAGAGAGTTTTCACTTATTTTTTCCGGTATATGGGTTTTATGATAAACAAACAGGTTTAATTAGTAATATTTCAAACATGTTTCATAATTTCATAATTATTATGAGTACCTAGTGACATATTAAATTATTGAGGTAGCTAAATAAATACTATTTTACATAGACACTCATTCAAGATACTCTCTGTCTTAATTACATTGTATTTATACAAAAAAAACTTTCTATATGGTTTCAAAGTGTTCCACTGTTTATATATTGGATAAAATACTTTTGTTTCTAAACTGAAGATGGGAAGATGTTTACCTTATTAATTTGAAACATCCTGATTTTACTGTAGTTTAGGCTGTAGACTGATTTCCTGACTCAAATTTTTCATTAAGGCTGTGAGGGTGGATTTCCTTACCTGATAGCGGGGAAGTATGCTGAAGATTTCGGCATTGTCCTAGAGTCGTGTAATCCTTATAATGGGAAGGACTCGACCGTATGTCACAGCAAGTCCTCATGTGGCCGAATGTATGCAACAGACTACCACTATGTTGGGGGATATTATGGAGCGTAAGTGTAAAATCTCTTTTAGTGCAGTGATGTCTTCCTCTGCTTAACATTGAATTTAAACCATTTTTTATTGTACATCACTTGTAACTTTTATATACAAGTATATAAGAACAGTAAATTCTGACATATTACAAGTATAATCATTAGGTACATGCAAATTTGATCTATATTGCAGGTATAAACATTAGGAATGTCTGACCTATATTACAAGTATAAACATTAGGAATGTCTGACCTATATTACAGGTGTAAACATTAGGAATGTCTGACCTATATTACAGGTGTAACTATTAGGAATGTCTGACCTATATTACAGGTGTTACCATTTGGAATATCTCACTTATATTACAGGTATAAACATTAAGAATGTCTGACCTATTTTACAGGTGTAACCATTAGGAATGTCTGACCTATTTTACAGGTGTAACCATTAGGAATGTCGGACCTATATTACAGGTATAACCATTAGGAATGTCTGACCTATTTTACAGGTATAAACATTAAGAATGTCTGACCTATTTTACAGGTGTAACCATTAGGAATGTCTGACCTATTTTACAGGTGTAACCATTAGGAATGTCTGACCTATTTTACAGGTGTAACCATTAGGAATGTCTGACCTATATTTCAGGTATAACCATTAGGAATGTCTGACCTATATTACAGGTATAAACATTAAGAATGTCTGACCTATTTTACAGGTGTAACCATTAGGAATGTCTGACCTATATTACAGGTGTAACCATTAGGAATGTCTGACCTCTGACCTATATTACAGGTGTGAACATTAGGAATGTCAGACCTATATTACAGGTGTAACCATTAGGAATGTCCGACCTATTTTACAGGTGTAACCATTAGGAATGTCTAACCTATTTTACAGGTGTAACCATTAGGAATGTCTGACCTCTGACCTATATTACAGGTGTGAACATTAGGAATGTCAGACCTATATTACAGGTGTAACCATTAGGAATGTCTGACCTATATTACAGGTGTAACCATTAGGAATGTCTGACCTATTTTACAGGTGTAACCATTAGGAATGTCTGACCTATTTTACAGGTGTAACCATTAGGAATGTCTGACCTATATTACAGGTATAACCATTAGGAATGTCTGACCTATATTGCAGGTATAACCATTAGGAATATCTGACCTATATTACAAGTTTAACCATTAGGAATGTCGGACCTATATTACAGGTATAACCATTAGGAATTTCTGACCTATATTACAGGTGTAACCATTAGGAATGTCGGACCTATATTACAGGTATAAACATTAAGAATGTCTAACCTATTTTACAGGTGTAACCATTAGGAATGTCTGACCTCTGACCTATATTACAGGTGTGAACATTAGGAATGTCTGACCTATAATACAGGTGTAACCATTAGGAATGTCCGACCTATTTTACAGGTGTAACCATTAGGAATGTCTGACCTATATTACAGGTGTAACCATTAGGAATGTCTGACCTATATTACAGGTATAAACATTAGGAATATCTGACCTATATTACAGGTATAACCATTAGGAATGTCTGACCTATATTACAGGTGTGAACATTAGGAATGTCTGACCTATATTACAGGTATAACCATTAGGAATGTCTGACCTATATTACAGGTGTGAACATTAGGAATGTCTGACCTATATTACAGGTATAACCATTAGGAATGTCGGACCTATATTACAGGTATAACCATTAGGAATGTCTGACCTATATTACAGATGTAACCAGTATGCCATGATGACAGCCCTTGTAAGCAATGGACCAATGTCAGTGTCATTTATGGTGTACAGTGACTTCCTACACTACAAGAGTGGAGTGTACCATTACACACAGCTAGAGAATCGCTTTAACCCATTTGAGATTACAAATCATGCAGTGTTGCTAGTCGGATATGGCCAGGTGGAGGAGACAGGTGAGAAGTACTGGATTGTGAAGAACAGCTGGGGTACAGGCTGGGGAGAAGATGGGTACTTTAGGATCAGGAGAGGACATGATGAATGTGCCATTGAGAGTATAGCTGTAGAGTCCACACCCATTGTTTAGAATGCACTTTGGGACAGAATCGTCTCTCAATTGATGACTTTTCAGTTATCACCAATGTTATGAGAAAGAGTTGTCTCCCATTGTGCAATGTCTCCTTTTTTAAACCATAGTATTTGATATTTATTCAGATTTCTTTGAAAGATCAAATATTGAGACAGTCATTTTAATATATTACAGTGAAACCTCACCTAATGACTTCCTCAAAATTACAACCACCCGGCTATTACAGGCACTTTCTTTCAGTCTGGTTTTTTTCACTGTAAATCTTTGTATTGGTCACTTCAGTATTACAACCACCCCTCTGTTCTGTATTACGACCACTTCTTACAGTCTCAATGACCACTAATTAAAGATAATTGACCTCACAATTAAGCTCTGACCAGTGATTAAAGTTTACCTGGTGGGCAGTGAACCGCCAGCATTTGTGTCAATCTCGACCATGGTTTCCATCACAGGTTACCAACCCTGTCACCAGGTGGCGTTACATGAAGTAAACATCATTATCGGATTTACTTGGCCTTGAATAATATACATTACTTATTGATTTATATACAGTTTTTATTATAAACAGAGTTATGGTTCTTGGCGGTCAATCTGATCCACCGCACTATTAAGACCACCTCGCTATTAAGACCGCTTTTTGTCCAGTCCCCAAAGTGGTCTTAATAGCAAGGTTTCACTGTAGTTTGAATAACTGAATTCTGCAAAAAGCACTTTAAAAGTAATTAATGTATGATCCATCGTTTTCATATAAGATTTTAGAATAAAAATAGCTCAGATGAATGTAAACTTGCTTTGTTGAACAATTTTGTGAAAATAGAACCATAATAACAAGATTGTTTTTATTGTCTGCTCCTGAATAGTATAATCAAACTCTGGATGTCTGTTCTTACTGTGATCAACTGTTACTAAATGTTTACCCACAATGTCACAGGATTAGTGTTATTCTCCTGTAAGTACACAACTCTACACATTGTGTATTAACGTTTCTTCGCTAAAAGTGTCCTATAGAGTTCTACACATGTTTATGCTGGTACACATATCTGTATTGTAACAGAGCCTCATGGCCTCGTTAACTAGTGGTTTTTCATTTTTTTTTTTTTTTTTTTGAGAATTTTTCTGGTCATTGTTCTTTCTTTTCTGATGATATACAGTACCACATGTGTACAGAATCACACAGCCCTTACTATTGTTTGTGAATATTCCTATATACTGCTTGTTGATTCCTCTTTTGGTTATTTCAAATACAGTATATTATGAAAATCTGGACATGCGCAGAAAAAAAAATCTAGACACCGTATTCCACAAATGATTTCTCAACTAACTTGCAATTGATATGTGATGCTAAATCTGAGAGAGTAATATTGGAAAAGGTCCCACAGATGTAAATATTAGATATTTTTGTGACTTTGAAACATACACTTGTAAAGTCAAGCTCAAGTTGAACTTAAACATAAACTTCAACAAATTTCTATTTTTGAAGAAAAAAATTCCACCCAGTATTATGATTAGTTTTACTTTTTTCACTCTCCCATATGATAGAGGTTGTATAATAAGTAGAATCAGTGATGGCTGATCAACACAAAAGTACAGTCTTTAGATAGTAAATTCTACAATATTTTACTACTGATATTTACAAAAGCCTTCTTATATAGTTATTTTTGGTATTCTCTTTACAACCAAGTAGGTCAATAATTAATTTTTGAAAGTTAAACTGGAACAAAAATAATTGTTTTTTCTTTTCACTTTGTACATTTTAATTGAAATCTAAACAATTTATTTTTGTCAATAAAATCATTATATATTTCTTTGTTGTATTTATGTTATATCTTTTGAATAATCTATTAATAATGTCTATTTTCAGTCATGGGAATATTTTGCAATATTACTGGTACATTGCACTATATGACTCTAAACAACGTGACCTGTTGTCTAAAAGTGTATGACTATAAGCCACGTGACCTGCTGTCTACAAGTGTATGACTATAAACCACGTGACCTGTGTTAAAAAGGGTATGACTATAAACCACGTAACATGCTGTCTACAAGTGTATGACTATAAACCACGTGACCTGCTGTCTACAAGTGTATGACTATAAACCACGTGACATGCTCTCTTCAAGCGTATGACTATTAACCACGTGACTTGCTGTCTACAAAGATATGACTATAGACCACGTGACCTGCTGTCTACAAGTGTATGACTATAAACGACCTGACCTGCTGTCTACAAGGGTATGACTATAAACCACGTGACCTGTTGTCTACAGGGGTTTGAAAGCCATAGACATTTTGCAAAGCAGATCAGTGTATTCGTTGTGTGATCGAAAGGTTAGCAGATGGGACACATAATCGTAGTTTTCGCACCAGCAACTAACAATAGACCGGCGGACGGGACTTTAAACGATGGCCTGTGTAAGAATTGTCCAACCTAGCTCGAAAAAGATCCTCCTGCGGTTATCGATAATAAGAATAGGCGCTTAAACTGTTAGGACATCTAAATTTCCCCTGATCTAAAAGTTAGTAATCATAAAAGGACCGTCTGGTGATTGGGCTGGACATAGAAGACAATGACCCCCTCCACCACCGGAAGTCCAGACACAGCGCAACAAGATCAACCATTAGACCAGGGAGTCGTCTCCAAATTACAGACCAGCCAATCCCCAGACGACTCCCAACTTCAGGAGGGGAGCACCACCTCACGTCGCCAGAGAATCGACTCTTGTCGATAGGACAATACCCGGTAACATCATCATTACAAGGGTATGACAATAACCCACGTGACCTGCTGTCTACAAGGGTATGACTGTACAACACGTGACGTGTTGTCCACAAGGCTATGACTTTAAACAATGTGACCTGAAGTTCATTATACAAGGAAGTGAATTGTGAGATATATCTGGTTAAACGGAAATCAATTTTCCTTGTTTTACAAGCTTTCACCAGTACAGTTAATTTCCGTCAACAGGTTTACTTTGGTCAAGATGCTTAATAGTCAGTAGTCTATGACGAAGGGTTTAATGTTCAAAATTCGGATTAGGTATAATGTTACTATCACAAAGGTCGTATCCTGATGTATATATACACAAATGTACCTTCCTTGTCTACACTTCAGATGTAAGCCCCAAACTGTATACTTTCAATGAAGAATGTACCATGTATGTATACTTTAGTAGACTGACATGACTGGAGAAACGTGACACTGTTAGCTAACAAAATAACTCTTTTTGGTGACTTATATTTCATCTCGTACTCAACAGAGAAATACGGTAATCTTCTTAAAACATAAAAAAAAAGCACGCAATACGAAAATTTTAAATCGACAAATGTGGAGTGTATGCAGGTTGTACAGTGTGGGTTTACTGTGAATACTTATGATAATCCTAACGTCCCAGTAACACACTAGTACGCCAGGCTATTTGTACAAGTGATTATAGTTAATAATACACAATCGTATTATACTTTAGTATTGTTCACACTCAGGTTTGTAAGTTCTTTCGTTTTAGGCAAGGCCAGACTATTTATGTGTTACAAATAACCCTGATTTGAGCTTTGAATGTGAATTTCCGATAAAAGGAGTCCTTCACGGTACCGCGGTTATTTTGATATTACATATGTTTTCAAAACGTGCACAATTGAGGAAAATGCCAGTGTAAACATTATCATTTACTTTTATAATGTCAAAGATGCTTTAAACCCTACAGATAATACTCGTAAAGAATTACCATTTTCACTAATTACCACATTCATTAATCTGGATGAAGAAGGGATTCGATACTGATATGGAATCTAGTTTGTAGAAACAGACATGACAGTCTAGAAAGTTTTGTATTTGATCTCATTAACTGTCGAAACATTTGTTTAAATTGTACATTATTCAAATGTGCAACTGGAATTTGTTTACCAAATACAGAAATAAGACAACTATGCTATGATATATATCACGGTGAAAGGATGACAACACTCGATAAACATGTACTTGTCTATTCACAGCATCGACATTTCAAAACGCGTGACACTAGAAACATCGAATTAGTATGGCATTGCCGAGATACCATAATATAGAGTTCCTGAACAGTACCGTGGTTCACAACTTTATCGTACAATGGACACGATTTCTCCGTAAAGATGTGGATGAATCCCCGTCAGAATCCGCGGGCTTTACCAAGTCTATCTGGGTACCATTTCCAGGGATACATCGGCGATATCCGGAGCCTTGCCAGGAAAACATTACCAAGAAACCCGCCTACTAATCTACTGGGTTTCTTTGACGGTTCTGTGACTTCTGTAGAATGCTCGGAACTGACATTATCTCCTGCTAATTTGCTTCAGAACTCTAAATACCCCCGAACCATTCCCGGAGGATTTAGACATGATGACGAAGGACATGACCTCGAAGTTCTTCGTGATGGATCAGAACGATCTGCGTTTCAGTATTTCCCACTTTCGGCCAGACTTGCTCTGCATGATATTGGACCTCCTCCCGCGGAACAATCAGAGCGAAAGTGTACGAAAACTAAAATGATTTTTGGAATCTCTCTTTACTTAGCTGTAATCGTCCTTGTTCTCATCATCACAGTAGCCATCCTGGCATCGTCATTGTCAGCCTTCAGCGGGGTAGGTACTCAGATAAAATGCCGTGTAAACATGTATACAGACTGTAAATTTAATCATACAATGTATTAATAATACAATGAACTTTTTGAAGTATACAGTGTACTGATAACACTATACAATGCGCTAATTACACTATACAATGCGCTAATTACACTATACAATGTACTAATTACACTATACAATGTACTAATTACACTATACAATGTGCTAATTACACTATACAATGTACTAATTACACTATACAATGTACTAATTACACTATACAATGTACTAATTACACTATACAATGTACTAATTACACTATACAATGTACTAATTACACTATACAATGTACTAATTTCACTATACAATTTTAGGGTACACTATACAATGTCTAATTACACTATACAATGTACTAATTACACTATACAATGTACTAATTTCACTATACAATTTTAGGGTACACTATACAATGTACTAATTACACTATACAATGTTCTAATTACACTATACAATGTACTAATTACACTATACAATGTACTAATTACACTATACAATGTACTAATTACACTATACAATGTTCTAATTACACTATACACTTTTAGGGTACACTATACAATGTACTAATTACACTATACACTTTTAGGGTACACTATACAATGTTCTAATTACACTATACACTTTTAGGGTACACTATACAATGTACTAATTACACTATACAATGTTCTAATTACACTATACAATGTACTAATTACACTATACAATGTACTAATTACACTATACAATGTTCTAATCACACTATACAATTTTAGGGTACACTATACAATGTTCTAATTACACTATACAATGTACTAATTACACTATACAATGTACTAATTACACTATACAATGTTCTAATCACACTATACACTTTTAGGGAACACTATACAATGTTCTAATTACACTATACACTTTTAGGGTACACTATACAATGTACTAATTACACTATACACTTTTAGGGTACACTATACAATGTGTAGATAACACTTTATTGTGTGTCATTTACAAAGGTCATTTTTTTAGAAAATATTTTTGCTCAGATGAACTTTTCTATTTTCCAAGCCAGCCTCAGCTGTAAGTGCAATAACCGACAGTACATCTGGTGATCTTCCATCATCTACCTCGACCACCGCCGGTCTGCCCAGCTCACACAACACTGCCTCCCCATCAATAACTCGTTCACCAGATATCCCCCATCACTCTTCATCAAAGGCTAGTGAAATTAAAAGTGAACAGACTACAGTCATTGCTTTACTCACGTCACTGAAGATAACAACGACGATAAACCATCTAACAACAGTAAATCAGATGACAATAGAAACACAAAAACCGATGACAACGTCAAGAAATTCACCAGGAACTGAAGCGACTAAATCCCGCACAACGGAAACATCAACTGCCAAACCCAATACGACAACCAAACTAGTGACAAGCATCAAATCAGCGAAACCGAAAACATCAACGACCGCCATTACCAAGCCAACGATAAAAACAACAACAGCCAAACCAACTAGAACTGACGAATTATCGACAACAACCAAACTGGGCACTTCCACCAAACCAGTAACAATAAAAAAATCAACTGCTACCACCAAACCAACAACCAAACCGACCACTACCACCAAACCAACAACCAAACTGACCACTACTACCAAACCGACCACTACAACCAAACCGACCACTACTACCAAACCGACCACTACAACCAAACCGACCACTACTACCAAACCAACAACCAAACTGACCACTACTACCAAACCGACCACTACAACCAAACCGACCACGACCACCAAACCGACCACTACAACCAAACCGAGCACTACAACCAAACCGACCACGACCACCAAACCGACCACTACTACCAAACCGACCACTACCACCAAACCAACAACCAAACCGACCACTACCACCAAACCAACAACCAAACCGACCACTAAAACCAAACCGACCACTACTACCAAACCAGTCATTACTACCAAAATGACAATGACAACCAGCCCAACCAATACTACCAAACAAGCAAGCAAACAAACAACGACAGCTAGAAGAACGGCTACTACTATACAACCAAAAACGACAACTGGACCAAACACAACAACGAAACAAATAACAGTTTCAAAACCAAAACCTGTTACAGAAGCGATGACGACGACAGAAAGAACGACAACGACTAAACAAACGATGATTACCAAATCATCTACTGTAGCAGCGACGATAGAACCCACCACATTGATACCGTCTGTCACGAACCCTGTGTACCAGACATCCTCGGTAGAGGCCACTACTGTGGTACCTGTGTGTGAGACCAACCAGTGTTTCTCTGTTGGGTACGAGATGTGGTCCATGATAGACACGGACATTAACCCGTGCGAAGACTTCTACACCTTCGCGTGTGGCCAATGGATTCGTTCCCGAGAGGACATGATCAGTGAAGGCTTTGTTGACACTACAGACACAACTTATGCTAGCTCCATAGATCGTAACAGTCTGTATCCCAAGCTTCAACGTGAGTGATTTTGTTTACTTTTTATGTAGATGCTCCTTGCTCTCTGTTTATTCCCGGCTCCTTTTCCAACTGCGAAGCAGAAAACATGTTTAAACTACTTGTTCGTGGCAATGTAATCTAATTTTTTACCATTAAGGGTCACTACTGGTTTTGTTTGTTTATTTTTGGTTTTGTTTTTGTTTTCTTTCTTTCTTTTCTACTAATTGATCACGTGCCCTTGTCTTGATTGATATGATAATAAAGGGGTTCGTAAAGTGTGCCCCTGTACTTGTCCTGTGTAACCAAGATGCCATCTATCTGATTCCTTGAACAGTTTTAATTCGAAGCTGATCATCTTGATTTAAAGGTTTGCTTGAGGACCCGTTGAATCCCTCGATAGACAGCGTCTTTGCGAGGGTAACGAAACAACTCCACAAGACATGCCTAGCTTCAACCAGCGCTACAAATGATATAGGTAAGCACTTGATCAGGTAAACATGACGATGTAGGTAGCCTGATAACGCTCACTATTGATAAAGGCTCTCGGGTAACTGTCTCTAACGATATAGGTGGTTAGAGAACGCACAATATAGCCAGTTAGGTAACATTCACTTTAGATGTAACCAGGTAAAACTCATTAAAGTTATAGGTAGCCAGGTTACTGTCAATAACAATGAAAGTAACCAGGAAACGCTCACTAACGATATATGTAGTCAGATAACTGTCTATAACGATGGAAAGTAACGCTCACTGACGATACATGTAGCCAGGTAACTGTCTATAACGATAGAAAGTAACCAGGTAACGCTCACTAACGATATATGTAGTCAGATACCTGTCTATAACGATGGAAAGTAACGCTCACTGACGATATATGTAGCCAGGTAACAGTCTATAACGAATGAAGTAACCCGGTAACGCTCACTAACGATATATGTAGCCAGGTAACTGTATATAACGATGGAAAGTAACCAGGTAACGCTCACTAATGATATATGTAGTCAGGTAACAGTCTATAACGATGGAAAGTAACTCTCACTGACGATATATGTAGCCAAGTAACTGTCTATAACGATGGCAGTAACTAGGTAACGCTCACTAACGATATACGTAGCCCGGTAACTGTCTATAACGAATGAAGTAACCCGGTAACGCTCACTAACGATATATGTAGCCAGGTAACTGTCTATAACGATGGAAAGTAACCAGGTAACGCTCATTAATGATATATGTACCCAGATAACTGTCTATAACGATGCAAGTAACCAGGTAACGCTCACTGACGATATACGTAGCCAGGTAATTGTCTATAACGATGGAAAGTAACGCTCACTGACGATATATGTAGTCAGGTAACTGTCTATAACGATGGAAAGTAACGCTCACTGACGATATACATGTACCCTGGTAACAGTCTATAACGATGGAAAGTAACTCTCACTGACGATATATATAGCCTGATAAGTGTCTATAACGATGGAAAGTAACTCTCACTAATGATATATGTAGTCAGGTAAATGTCTATAACGATGGAAGTAACTAGGTAGTGCTCACTGACGATATATGTAGCCAGGAAACTGTCTATATCTATGGAATTAACCAGGTAGAGCTCACTAACGATATATGTAGCCAGGTATTTGTATATAACGTTGGAAGTAACCCGGTAACGCTCACTAACGATATATGTAGCCAGGTAACTGTCTATAACGTTGGAAGTAACCAGGTAACGCTCACTAACGATATATGTAGCCAGGTAACTGTCTATAACGTTGGAAGTAACCAGGTAACGCCCACTAACGATATATATAGCCAGTTAAGTGTCTATAACGATGGAAAGTAACTCTCACTAATGATATATGTAGTCAGGTAAATGTCTATAACGATGGAAAGTAACTCTCACTAATGATATATGTAGCCAGGTAACTGTCTATAACGATGGAAGTAACTAGGTAGTGCTCACTTACGAGATATGTAGTCAGGTAACTGTCTATAACGATGGAAAGTAACCAGGTAGCGCTCACTAATGATATATGTAGCCAGGTAACTGTCTATAACGATGGAAGTAACTAGGTAGTGCTCACTGACGAGATATGTAGTCAGGTAACTGTCTATAACGATGGCAGTAACTAGGTAGTTCTCACTGACGATATATGTAGCCAGGTAACTGTCTATAACGATGGAAGTAACCAGGTAACGCTCACTAACGATATATATAGCCAGGTAACTGTCTATAACGTTGGAAGTAACGAGGTAACGCCCACTAGCGATATATATAGCCAGGTAACTGTCTATAACGTTGGAAGTAACGAGGTAACGCCCACTAACGATATATATAGCCAGGTAACTGTCTATAACGTTGGAAGTAACCAGGTAACGCTTATTATAAGATTATAAGAATTATCAATAAGAAGAGGTAAATATTAGCATCATTGCTTACAAATATATCTTTATTTAAAATCAAAATACCTGCAGGTATTTCAAAATCGGACCACTGAATCACGAAGTATGTTCCTGTTTGAATAACTACATGTTGACAGCATTAACGCCTGAACGACTTCAGTAACATATTTGTCATGTGAAACATTGTTTACGGAAGTAAATAAGATCTTTCGTGGGAAAGAGGGGGTTTCCAATTAACAGTCCCCTTTGAAAGCTTTCCCCTGGTTTAACTGCGGTAATTGTGATTGTGTGACGTTTTAACGTTACATGGCCTGTTATAGTTATGAGAACCTTAGTCACACCCAATACATAGAGTAGTGTAATGTTTAACAGATAAACATGATTGTTACGTTTTCTCATCCTCTAACAAATCCCTGTAACCAGGTCCTCTAACAAATCTGTGTAACCAGGTCCTCTAACAAATCCCTGTAACCAGGTCCTCTAACAAATCCCTGTAACCAGGTCCTCTAACAAATCCCTGTAACTAGGTCCTCTAACAAATCCCTGTAACTAGGTCCTCTAACAAATCTCTATAACCAGGTCCTCTAACAAATCTGTGTAACCAGGTCCTCTAACAAATCTGTGTAACCAGGTCCTCTAACAAATCTGTGTAACCAGGTCCTCTAACAAATCTGTGTAACCAGGTCCTCTAACAAATCTGTGTAACCAGGTCCTCTAACAAATCTGTGTAACCAGGTCCTCTAACAAATCTGTGTAACCAGGTCCTCTAACAAATCTGTGTAACCAGGTCCTCTAACAAATCTGTGTAACCAGGTCCTCTAACAAATCTGTGTAACCAGGTCCTCTAACAAATCTGTGTAACCAGGTCCTCTAACAAATCTGTGTAACCAGGTCCTCTAACAAATCTGTGTAACCAGGTCCTCTAACAAATCTGTGTAACCAGGTCCTCTAACAAATCCCTATAACCATGTCCTCTAACAAATCTGTGTAACCAGGTCCTCTAACAAATCTGTGTAACCAGGTCCTCTAACAAATCCCTATAACCAGGTCCTCTAACAAATCTGTGTAACCAGGTCCTCTAACAAATCTCTGTAACCAGGTCCTCTAACAAATCTGTGTAACCAGGTCCTCTAACAAATCTGTGTAACCAGGTCCTCTAACAAATCCGTGTAACCAGGTCCTCTAACAAATCCCTATAACCAGGTCTTCTAACAAATCTGTGTAACCAGGTCCTCTAACAAATCCCTATAACCAGGTCCTCTAACAAATCTGTGTAACCAGGTCCTCTAACAAATCCCTATAACCAGGTCATCTAACAAATCTGTGTAACCAGGTCCTCTAACAAATCTGTGTAACCAGGTCCTCTAACAAATCCCTGTAACCAGGTCCTCTAACAAATCTGTGTAACCAGGTCCTCTAACAAATCCCTATAACCAGGTCCTCTAACAAATTTCTGTAACCAGGTCCTCTTACAAACTCCTCTAACAACTTCCTTTAACAAGATCCTCTAATAGATACCTTCAACCAGGTCCTTTAACAAATTCCTCTAATAAGATCCTTTAATGCAGTTATCCTATAAGGTTTGATAATCTTGTTCTTTGACAAATCCCTATAACCAGGTCCTTTCATTACTGAGTCTTTTCACCAGGTCCGCTAACGCTATTGATTACCAGGTCTAGGAACCTTCTGCATATGAGTACAATCTAGTTCGAAAGTTTATTCGTGTACTTGACATATAAGTAACATGTATGTACCAATTTACACGTAATGATAAAAGGAACCACTGTATACAGGATTTTCCCATACTTTTCTACAGCACTAACTGAGCTCCACACGATCCTCGATCCCTTGGGTATAGACGAAAGCCTTCAGACCCCTCTCAGTCTAGAGAGTTTACAAAGATCAGCTGTGACGTCATTTGGTGTTGGTGCGCTGTTCGATGCATCTCTACAGCAAACAGAAATTGATGGAGTGAATACATATGTTTTACAGGTATGTCAGTGGTACATGGAACAAGAACGTCACGAATTACGTCATATTCGTGATAAGCTATACAGATACGTCACATAATACATACACAAACAGACACCATACAATGTCATACAACATTTACAGGTTATACATACAAATATGATAATATATGACTAGATACATTTCTGATTTACAACTATACTTACTCCCTGTACTCACTGTAACGTAACGTAAAATTCGTACTCACTGTTACGTAAAACTTGTACTCACTGTAACGTAAAATTCGTACTCACTGTAACGTAACGTTAAACTCGTACTCATTGTAACATAAAACTCGTACTCACTGTAACGTAAAACTCGTACTCACTGTAACGTAAAACTCGTACTCACTGTAACGTAAAACTCGTACTCACTGTAACGTAAAACTCGTACTCACTGTAACGTAAAACTCGTACTCACTGTAACGTAAAACTCGTACTCACTGTAACGTAAAACTCGTACTCACTGTAACGAAATGTAAAACTCGTACTCACTGTAACGTAACGTAAAACTCGTACTCACTGTAACGAAATGTAAAACTCGTACTCACTGTAACATAAAACTCGTACTCACTGTAACGTAAAACTCGTACTCACTGTAACGTAAAACTCGTACTCACTGTAACGTAAAACTCGTACTCACTGTAACATAAAACTCGTACTCACTGTAACATAAAACTCGTACTCACTGTAACGTAAAACTCGTACTCACTGTAACATAAAACTCGTACTCACTGTAACATAAAACTCGTACTCACTGTAACATAAAACTCGTACTCACTGTAACATAAAACTCGTACTCACTGTAACGAAATGTAAAACTCGTACTCACTGTAACATAAAACTCGTACTCACTGTAACATAAAACTCGTACTCACTGTAACATAAAACTCGTACTCACTGTAACGTAAAACTCGTACTCACTGTAACGAAATGTAAAACTCGTACTCACTGTAACGTAAGGTATTGTACTCATTAATTGTATAATGTTTAACCCGTTGCCAGAGTAGGGCTACCCAGCTTTCTACTCACAATAATGGTAAAGTTTTGTTTTGTTTTTTCGTATGTTCGGTACTCACGCCATACAACGCTTGATAACAACCCAACAAAAATCAAGAACGGCATATGTTCTGGTGACCTTTGCATCTTGTGTACTTCACACAAGGTGAATGGTCTAACTGACGCGTTAGTTTGCAGCAAGTCATTTCGTCACATCGTGACATGAAAATATGCTATAAGTTTTGTCTAATTTGTTATGACGAAATGACTTCATGCACAAAAAGGATTATGCAAGCTATTTCACCAATAGCTTCATTCACTTTCAAGATTGATAAGCCCAAGCAATATTTCACCAGCTCATGGCCCCTTAAGGGATGGTGTCAGATCCTATGCTGAAAGCAACAGAGGGAGAATTGCACATTTTTATCAGATTGATTGTATTAAACTGTAGCAGAGCTGGCAATCCTATCAATATAAAGAGCTTTACCTACTAGGTCACGTGAGCATTACATACTGTGTCCTGTATTCGATATAGCGTCAAAATGATATTTACGTATCAACTTATGGCTCTATTTTGTGTTACAAAAACAAGAAACATTTTTATGCCTCCGATCATTTGTGCGCTGTTCGTTTGTTGTCAACTTCAACCTTGCACATAAATATTGCACCGTAAAAGGTAGGGCGCTCATATTTGGTATGTGTCTTCGTTGTGAAATGACCTTTCCGGTGGTACCAGGTTTCCACGTGACCTTGATCGTGAACTTTGACCTTTATTTAAATAAAATCAACATTGGCCATAACTATTGCATCATATGAGGTATGGCTTTCATAGTTGGTATGTATGTTCCGTGTGACAAGACCAGTCTGATAGTACCAAAGTATTCAACCATGTGACCTTGACCGAAGACATAAGTGTTTCACACAGTGTGCATGCAATCAGCACATGCCTTACGCAGTAGTTTAAATGTCCCACTTAAGAGTTTTGTTGCAACCAAGGGCATCATCATATTTTTCCTTGTTTTATAAACACATATTATTTTAGGGAGTGCCTGTTTTATATTTAGATATACAAAGTAATGTTTATCATTACCGTACTCACATAGCTTTCATCACACTGTTGATAACGTGGCCTTTACGTCATATTCACGTAATAATTAATAAAGAACAATAATAATTAGGCCAACAGTGTCCTCAACACTGATAAATACAATCTGGTGGAAACACTGATTCACGAGTCACATGTTGGGTATTCTTGTTTCTAGAAAAATAAGATACAATGACACGATGATGTTTTCAATGTAGTATCAGACTCATTTACTTCATTTTTATTAGAGTTTGTGATAAACCAAATGAACGTGAATTTTTTTTGTCGGCAGTTGGAGCCACCGTCACTGTACTTCAGTTTTGAACAATATCAGACACCGGTACAACAAAACAAGGTAAACGTACTGCACAGATGTCTTCAGTGGTTTGTTTCCTCCAATAGCATCAACAAAGTGATCCCATATCCCAGGTCCTACAGAACTACATTATTTACATATTTAGATTTCTGTCCCAGATCCATAGATTTCTGTCCCAGGCCCTACAGAACTACGTTATTTACAGATTTAGATTTCTGTCCCAGGTCCTACAGAACTACATTATTTACATATTTAGATTTCTGTCCCAGATCCATAGATTTCTGTCCCAGGCCCTACAGAACTACGTTATTTACATATTTAGATTTCTGTCCCAGGTCCATAGATTTCTGTCCCAGGTCCTACAGAACTACGTTATTTACAGATTTAGATTTCTGTCCCAGGTCCTACAGAACTACATTATTTACAGATTTAGATTTCTGTCCCAGGTCCTACAGAACTACATTATTTACAGATTTAGATTTCTGTCCCAGATCCATAGATTTCTGTCCCAGGTCCTACAGAACTACATTATTTACAGATTTAGATTTCTGTCCCAGGTCCATAGATTTCTGTCCCAGGTCCTACAGAACTACGTTATTTACAGATTTAGATTTCTGTCCCAGGTCCTACAGAACTACATTATTTACAGATTTAGATTTCTGTCCCAGGTCCATAGATTTCTGTCCCAGGCCCTACAGAACTACGTTATTTACAGATTTAGATTTCTGTCCCAGGTCCTACAGAACTACATTATTTACAGATTTAGATTTCTGTCCCAGATCCATAGATTTCTGTCCCAGGTCCTACAGAACTACATTATTTACAGATTTAGATTTCTGTCCCAGGTCCATAGATTTCTGTCCCAGGTCCTACAGAACTACGTTATTTACAGATTTAGATTTCTGTCCCAGGTCCTACAGAACTACATTATTTACAGATTTAGATTTCTGTCCCAGGTCCATAGATTTCTGTCCCAGGCCCTACAGAACTACGTTATTTACAGATTTAGATTTCTGTCCCAGGTCCTACAGAACTACATTATTTACAGATTTAGATTGGTGTTCCAGGTCCTACAGAACTACATTATTCGGGTTGCGCAGGCTCTCACTGTGTACTTCAGCCAGGAACCTGACTATGGTGACTATGACTATATATTAGGTCTAAAGAAACGGAAAAAAAGATCAGACGAGTCTCTTGATGACATACAAGAGGACGAGGAATACGCCGATTACGATGAGGACTCGTTAGTACGTACAGGGAGACGTCTCCTACAGGATGACGGTTAGTAATTAATTGTTTGTATATTTTTATCATGACATACTTCCAAGGAACAGCAAGCACGCCCGATCTCTGATGTTCAAAATACATATGTCTTACAGGGGCAAGGAACAGCAAGCACGCCCGTTCTCTGATGTTCAAAATACATATGTCTTACAGGGGAAATGAACAGCAAGCACGCCCGTTCTCTGATGTTCAAAATACATATGTCTTACAGGGGCAAGGAACAGCAAGCACGCCCGTTCTCTGATGTTCAAAATACATATGTCTTACATGGGAAAGGAACAGCAAGCACGCCCGTTCTCTGATGTTCAAAATACATATGTCTTACAGGGGAAAGGAACAGCAAGCACGCCCGTTCTCTGATGTTCAAAATACATATGTCTTACAGGGGCATATTAGCGAAATATGGCCCAGAAGTCGTGCAACGAGAGTCATTCGCACTGGAAATGAATTCATTGATTTACTATCCTCATTTCTGGGGAAATGAATAGTTATTTTAACATAATCCATGTTATCTTTCAAATTAGCCAATTGGTGAAATTAACCGCTCACAAGTTTCGTTTTTCCGCATTCATATTTTGACCGAGTTTTTTTTTTTAGGTATACATCATAGAAAAGTAAAATTATGGATGGGTACATATTTCTGTATTTGTTTGTTAAGTGAGTCATATCGGAGACATCTGTATTCGTCTGCATGTCTATAAATTCTTAACCATCTCTGTTTTGGTAGGGACGCCAGACGACCTGTACACAAGGATAAAGACTGTGCTCACTTCAACCGTGGATATCGACAGGAAACTTTCAGATGTACGTTTATTCCGAGAAAAATGGTTTTATTTCTGTGAAATAGATTTAATTATGTTTATCAAGTGTCACATGACGCTACAATGCATTGTATGAATTTCTGTAAAGAAGGAAGCTGTATTGTGTGTCTATATCCTGCTACGAGACACGTTAAGCATTGATATTTACACCTGTAGTTTATCATTCGAATGCGACAATGGATCTTTAGTAAAATCATTTTGTCATAAGCAGAAGATATACACCTTGTCTGTCCTATGTAACACAGGTAATAAGTCAAGTGTCTGTCACCTCCCCGTCTGTCCTGCTGTCCATCGACATTCTGTCGGCTCGACTTCCAACCATAGACTGGACTCAAGCCACAGGAGTGACGTCATCAAGTCAAGTTCTTGTCAAGCATTACGGCTACTTCGAAATTATCAACGGCATTGTTCGGGACACGGACCAAAATGTCATCAAATTTTATATATGGAAGCAGGTTATTAATCATTAACTCTAGAGGAAATATATACACACGATCATATGATATAAGTTCATAATATTATATTTTGGAGCTCGTGCTATATGCCCTACACGAGATTGTTTGTGTTTATCAGAAAAAATGACGAAACCAAACCCATTATAGATTTTTAGGTCACCTGAGACGAAGTGACTTACTGCGATCACCTTTTGTACGCCGTCGTACGTCGTAAATACAGTATAGGCCCCGGGTGCTGAAATTTGGCCGATGGTATGCTAGGATGTATTGTTATCAAATTTGTTTATGTGGTTGAGCTTTTCTCTTTTTGAAGGTCACAGGGGTCAAATTCCCGATTCCCTCCCACGCATTATCAAAATTGCACGAGATCGAGATCCCCCTTTCCGCCTCCCCTACACCTTTTTTCTACGTAACATTTAAGTACGTTATGAACATTTTCTCTTTTTATTTCAAATCTAAACAGGAAATATTATTGATTTTATTGCGTCAATACCTCGATCTTCGGAGGTGCGTGAAAACTATGGGACTTCAGCTTGAAATATTTGCAGGAAATGTGACATAGATAAGTCTGTTTCATGGGGTAAATAGTTTTACAATACAAGAAAAAAAAATCACAACATTTGCAGATTGTCGATATGACAAGTTAAAGGTGACTTCCTGAATGCCAACTGAAAACAGTTCAATGATAAAAAATAACAAAACAACGTCTGGTAGTACTTGTGACATCGTGTTTGATTGTCTACAGATTTTACTGTCTGGGATCTGGAAATACCTGCCACCCACACTCCGAAGGACACTTGACGGTCTTGGAGGTCGTCGGGAGAGGGATTATACTTGGGTTGATTGTATCGGTTTCACACTGGATCTCTTGTCTCCAGAACTTCACACTGTTTATACGGATCTGTACTTCACAGAAATCAGCGAAGCTGAGATGTACCTGACAAGCTTAGTGCAGAACATCACATCCACCATGGAGCATGCTGCTACCAGTTCTAATGTTATGTCCGACGCTACGAAAATGGTGACGTCAGAAATACTCGGCAGTGTCTCCAGCAAACTCTCCAAAGTAGAAGAAGTTCGTGACGTCAATATCCTTATTTCAAACGTCCAAGTAAACTTGACATTTCTTCAGCTTGGTCATAGGTACACGGGGCGGAATTATCGGCGTCAGGTGACGGACAAGCTCTATACGCCAGTGGGACTCCTGGAACCGAACTGGTACACGGCTATACCCTACCTGGACAAGAACACACAAACTCTGGGTAAGTTGTTGGCTTCAATACATCCAGTTCAAAATAAAAGGGTCATTGACCAGACAAAACTAGTCTTACTTTTCTTGTTAGAAGTGAGCTAGAGAATGCTTCTACACAGAACATCATGGAATATTAAACAAAGTAAATTTCATAAATGTTATTAAAAAACATTAACATATTCTATTCAAACGATGGGAGAGGTAAGATGTTGTAGGTGACCATTGTTATAATAGTCTAAGTATTACTTTCCGTTACTCAGATTTGAATGTTCCTAATTTTTCTACAATGTGAATCGCTTTCAACACAGTATGTTTACAAAACTGTATCTCACAAATGATTTATCAATTTCAGTCCTGCCAACAGCCGTCACAGCACAAGAACTCCAGCTTAAGCCACAGTTCTTCGTCTACAGTAACTTTGGGCGACAGATTGCGTCCGAACTGTTGACACCCGTCTACGGTACTTATATATGTAACATTCAGAACCGGTCCACGGTAACTCAAAATACGGTATTGATACGGAACAGTAACTCCAAAATACGGTATTGATACGGAACAGTAACTCCAAAATATGGTATTGATACGGAACAGTAACTCCAACATACGGTATTGATACGGAACAGTAACTCCAAAATAAAGCAAAAAACGCTTACCCTTACGGAACACCTAGTTCCAGGATCATGAAAAGATCTTAAGTCTAAAACAGTCTTAGCCAATTACGGATAACGTCATGAAAAATGACGTCACATGTGACTAGTCCATCAAAGACCTAGGTCGAGGATTGTATCATAATCCCCGGGTCAGGTCTTATGTTTTGCAAATTTATTTATGAATATTTTATTTTATATACTTATAAAATTTATTGTTCTTTTTATTTATAAAAGATGTAAATCTTTATTAATCCACATGTAATCCTCATTTCAACGATTTTGAGTTTGAGTAATGTTTTATTGACTTGTTGGTTGCTGTTTTAGATGATATGGCTGACCTAAACCAGACCTTGACATGGTGGGATGATGTCTCCTTGTCTTCTTTTGAGGACGTTCTGAAATGTTACTCCAGTGGTGTCACTGACATAGGTTCTGTAAGTTCACCCTGACACTCTGTATCCGCTTTGTATAACTGTAGTAACCTATTGACCGCTGTGTAACTGTAGTAACCTATTGACCTTTGTATAACTGTAGTAACCTATTGACCGCTGTGTAACTGTAGTAACCTATTGACCTCTGTATAACTGTAGTAACCTATTGACTAATGTTTAAGTGTGGTCACTTGTTAACCTCTGTGTAATTGTGGTAACATATTGACCACCGTGTAACTATGGTTATCTATTGACCTCTGTGTAATTGTGATAGCTTAATGAACTGTTCATTTGTAGGTCATTTGTAGTCTTCTCGGACTCTACAGTGATGCTACGAGTCTTGATTTTTAAGTCTAGCAGACGACTGAGGAAAATCCACTGTGATCGGATCTACTTAAAAAACATGATTTTAAATATTACATTTTCCTCGTGTTTTATTTCCAGTTATAATTTACGTTTAGAAACCTTTATGTTACAGATTACTGCAGACTCGATCACAAGTCGGATTGCCAAGATCCATTCAGCATTTAACATAACGTTGAAGGTTGGTACCAACCTGACATGTAATTCGTTTTTTTTTTTTGTGTTTATTTATTGAAGTCTCTTAAGATTTCTGTTAACTTACAACAAATTAACTTTTTCAAGGTACTTGCAGTCTAGACAGACGGCTTTGGTATAGTTTGAAACTGTTGCATACCGTTTTGTATTACAAACATTTTAACCCCAACCCCCCCCCCCCCCCCCAACCCCCCCGCCCCGCCCCACCCCCGCTCCCGCCCCACCCCCGCACCGCCTAGCCGATCTGATTACGATACATAAGTTTTTACGTCTTTCCTTGAATTTACCTGTCGTTTGTTTATATTGATTCTCAGAAACTATTGCAAGTTTGATTGAAAATTGACAATTCTCAATATTGTATTTTGGCAAAAGGAATATTCCAAGCAAAGTTTCCCGGACAGCTACCGAGTTCCGATGCTGGACTATACCTCCAAACAGCTGCAGTTTATATCGTTTGCCCAGGTAGGTGTAACTTGTGTCAGTCTATTAACAATCTTTGTCATTTTTAAACTTGACTTAAACTACTGGACCTGGCCTGGTTGTTCAAAAGCTAGTAGGTTGATAAAAAAATTAAACCCGAATTAAACGGAATTGGAAACATGATTTATCAGCTGTGGGTTTGTTGATACAGATCAGACTGGTATATTTTAATACTGATTTTGCATTTAACAGTCTTGTTTGATCAGTAGCAGCACTTTTAATTCTCTGCTATCCACTGGTTTAGTCTAAACTTTTAAGCAACCGAGGCAAGGTCTTCCAATATCTTCTTTTGTTTTTTCGAAAATATTATGTATACGGTGTAATAAGGTCACCCTGGCGTTCTTTCGAAGTGAAGATTTGACACTATCATCATTGTACAGTTAAACCTCGTTATCCTGAATCCGTATAACTCGAAGACCCCCTTTAGTTCGAAGTTCCCGACCAGACGTCACAACATACATTCGAAAATGCTTAACTCGAATACTTGGCTAACCTCAGCAATACTCACAGGCGGGGAATCTAGAATAAGATTGGCAGCGTTAACACTTTGACAATATGGAAATATCTTCTGTGGATTGGATATATCTGGATCAGAAACTAAGGCTGTAGGCAGTGTGTGCTTGATAGTTCAAAATAGTACATGTACGTCATTATGGCAAAAGATAACTATCTGTGGCTCTGCGAGTTCGACATTGATGTCTATTTATAGACCTGGACTCTGAGATGACTTTTGAGTCCGCGACTGTCAAGGAGTCCACATCCGCCTGTACTATTCTATGCTGGTGGCAGTCCTCTGTGATACTGGCACCTGACCTCAACTGTCGCTGTTACTTTGCGCGTCAGAGCGCCAGTCTTATCCAGAGTGAGTTCCTCAACTGTTTGGAGGCTATTTCGATGTTGTCTTTGAAATGTTTCTTTGGCCTGTCTTGCTTTCTCTGCTGCTGCTATGTTCGTGTAAGTAAGTGTTTTAGGGTCCTCCATCCATCTGGCTGAGCGTTCAGTAGACGCCCCAACACCTAAAGGTTTGTGATCCTGTTGCGCTATTTAATGCCAGGTTTGAGTGCGAACTTCGTATGTGAAACGTTCCAGTCGTTCCAGTGGTCTGATGTGCCGTCTGTTCAAGTTTCAGACCGTATATCCACTAACAAAGACCACTGACTTGTTGAATTTGAGCTGCTTGAGTTGGGCTGCTACTTGCTTATTCAACACTGGTTTGTTTTACCAACCCCGGCTTTGATCTCGTGATCGAGGTCACCGTAATTGCCGATACAACTCAGTTCAATTGGTTGAGACGGATAGAGATGGCAGCCTGTTATGATAGGACCGGGTTTGAACATGCCAGCTGTTTACCTGAGGCTAATGGTAAAGCAGAACAGGCCCAATGATACAGCGAACCTGTTCACAATAATGTGGAGAATACGTTCCGTGTGTGTCATAAGAGCTCTAGTATAATTTATAAGTTATTGTTGGGATGCTACGACGACGCAAGATTGACCCGTCCATTCTTAACATAACGTTGACACCTTCCTTTACGTCCCTGAAAAAAGATTAACCAGTACTAGGCCTAAAACACACCATTTCTTCACACTGCTGAGAATCCCAAAGGACTCAGATGCCTCTCCTCTATCAAGTGCATAGTCAAACAGACGAATCAGGGTCGCGAGCGTTCTGTGGGGGCTTTCTGTGTGAATGTTTACGATGGCTACCTTCTAACTATACCAAATACCGGGTACTTACGTACTGGTAATGAACATTGCCAACAGACAGCAACATTTTAATTAAATGTTCTTCGGCCTGTACAGAATCTACGTTTGGTGTAGGTGTAAAGGAAAATATCAGGTGTCATTTAGATCTTACATAATAAGTGCCAGTAAAACGTTCAGTAGTACCTGTTTGTAATTGTAATACATATCAGTAAAACATCACATGTAATATACACGATAAACAGTGTCTGTATAACATTGTATAGTATTCGTGACGTGAGTTATTAAATAACTGCTGTTTGTGAGACGTACGTCGGGGACAAATTTCCTTAAATGAGCAATTGTTTCTTTAAATAGAATTCTGCGAAATCCAATTTATAGTAAGTTTTAGTGGTTGTTGGCCAACTGTATTGTGACGTGACGATGACCGACGGTACGTGACTTGACGATGACAGACTGTACGTGACGTGATGATGACCGACAGTACGTGACGTGACGATGACCGACAGTACGTGACTTGATGATGACCTACAGTACGTGATTTGATGATGGCTGATTGTACGTGACTTGATGATGACCGACAGTACGTGACTTGATGATGGCTGATTGTACGTGACTTGACGATGGCTGATTGTACGTGACTTGACGACGGCTGATTGTACGTGACTTGACGATGGCTGATTGTACGTGACTTAATGATGACCGACAGTACGTGACTTGATGATGACCGACAGTACGTGACTTGATGATGGCTGATTGTACGTGACTTGACGATGGCTGATTGTACGTGACTTAATGATGACCGACAGTACGTGACTTGATGATGACCGACAGTACGTGACTTGATGATGGCCGACAGTACGTGACTTGATGATGGCTGATTGTACGTGACTTAATGATGACCGACAGTACGTGACTTGATGATGGTTGATTGTACGTGACTTGACGATGGCTGATTGTACGTGACTTGACGATGGTTGATTGTACGTGACTTAATGATGACCGACAGTACGTGACTTGATGATGGCTGATTGTACGTGACTTGATGATGGCTGATTGTACGTGACTTGACGATGGCTGATTGTACGTGACTTAATGATGACCGACAGTACGTGACTTGATGATGGCTGATTGTACGTGACTTGATGATGGTTGATTGTACGTGACTTGACGATAGCTGATTGTACGTGACTTGACGATGGCTGATTGTACGTGACTTGACGATGACTGACAGTACGTCACGTGACGATGACCGACAGTACGTGACGTGATGATGACCGACTGTACGTGATGTGACGATGACCAACATTACACTGTAGTGAGTGTGTTCAATTCATGACCCTTATGAAACAGAAACAATAACTATCTGACATCCCTTACTGATGACAAAAATTGAACTAAACATCCTTCTTACAGTTTACACGTGTTAAAATACTTACTCTTCCTTATGATATATTCAGTGATCCTTCTGATATTTATCTTTATCTAATTAGCAATACGTTCCTTTTATTCAATGCTTCAATATGTTTTTTCTCGACTCAGCTGCTCCATTACTTTTTTTCTTCATTTAGCTGTGTGTTTACCTCATTTAAGTAGTTCAATTCAGTATGTTCTTTTCTTCATCTTACCATTTCAATACGTTCTTATCTCCATCTTACCATTTTAATACGTTCTTTTCTCCATCTTACCATTTTGATACGTTCTTTTCTCCATCTTACCATTTTAATACGTTCTTTTCTCCATCTTACCATTTTAATACGTTCTTTTCTCCATCTTACCATTTTAATACGTTCTTTTCTCCATCTTACCATTTCGATACGTTCTTTTCTCCATCTTACCATTTCGATACGTTCTTTTCTCCATCTTACCATTTTAATACGTTCTTTTCTCCATCTTACCATTTTAATACGTTCTTTTCTCCATCTTACCATTTTAATACGTTCTTTTCTCCATCTTACCATTTTAATACGTTCTTTTCTCCATCTGACCATTTTAATACGTTCTTTTCTCCATCTTACCCTTTTAATACGTTCTTTTCTCCATCTGACCATTTTAATACGTTCTTTTCTCCATCTTACCATTTTAATCTTACCATTTTAATTTTTTCCATCTTACCATTTTAATACGTTCTTTTCTCCATCTTACCATTTTAATACGTTCTTTTCTCCATCTTACCATTTTAATACGTTCTTTTCTCCATCTTACCATTTTAATACGTTCTTTTCTCCATCTTACCATTTTAATACGTTGTTTTCTCCATCTTACCATTTTAATACGTTCTTTTCTCCATCTTACCATTTTAATACGTTCTTTTCTCCATCTTACCATTTTAATACGTTCTTTTCTCCATCTTACCATTTTAATACGTTCTTTTCTCCATCTTACCATTTTAATACGTTCTTTTCTCCATCTTACCATTTTAATACGTTCTTTTCTCCATCTTACCATTTTGATACGTTCTTTTCTCCATCTTACCATTTTAATACGTTCTTTTCTCCATCTTACCACTTTAATACGTTCTTTTCTCCATCTTACCATTTCAATACGTTCTTTTCTCCATCTTACCATTTTAATACGTTCTTTTCTCCATCTTACCATTTTAATACGTTCTTTTCTCCATCTTACCATTTCGATACGTTCTTTTCTCCATCTTACCATTTCAATACGTTCTTTTCTCCATCTTACCATTTCAATACGTTCTTTTCTCCATCTTACCATTTCGATACGTTCTTTTCTCCATCTTACCATTTCAATACGTTCTTTTCTCCATCTTACCATTTCAATACGTTCTTTTCTCCATCTTACCATTTCAATACGTTCTTTTCTCCATCTTACCATTTTAATACGTTCTTTTCTCCATCTTACCATTTTAATACGTTCTTTTCTCCATCTTACCATTTTAATACGTTCTTTTCTCCATCTTACCACTTTAATACGTTCTTTTCTCCATCTTACCATTTCAATACGTTCTTTTCTCCATCTTACCATTTCAATACGTTCTTTTCTCCATCTTACCATTTTAATACGTTCTTTTCTCCATCTTACCATTTTAATACGTTCTTTTCTCCATCTTACCATTTTAATACGTTCTTTTCTCCATCTTACCATTTCAATACGTTCTTTTCTCCATCTTACCATTTCAATACGTTCTTTTCTCCATCTTACCATTTTAATACGTTCTTTTCTCCATCTTACCATTTTAATACGTTCTTTTCTCCATCTTACCACTTTAATACGTTCTTTTCTCCATCTTACCACTTTAATACGTTCTTTTCTCCATCTTACCACTTTAATACGTTCTTTTCTCCATCTTACCATTTTAATACGTTCTTTTCTCCATCTTACCATTTCAATACGTTCTTTTCTCCATTTTACCACTTTTATACGTTCTTTTCTCCATCTTACCACTTTAATACGTTCTTTTCTCCATCTTACCATTTTAATACGTTCTTTTCTCCATCTTACCATTTTAATACGTTCTTTTCTCCATCTTACCATTTTAATACGTTCTTTTCTCCATCTTACCATTTTAATACGTTCTTTTCTCCATCTTACCATTTTAATACGTTCTTTTCTCCATCTTACCATTTCAATACGTTCTTTTCTCCATCTTACCATTTTGATACGTTCTTTTCTTCATCTTACCATTTTAATACGTTCTTTTCTCCATCATTCGTTAATTTTTTACACTTGATGTATTTCACTTGTGACGCTTTCAGTTGTGTATTTGTCACCCTTCCTATAATGCCGGCACGTGCTCATTTCTTGTTTGTTCGGTTTTTTATTTCTTGTCCAGTATCCTAATTCTAGTTCAACTGACCGGACGTCTAGGAATCCTGGAGGGTAAAGTTGTCACCATGGATTTTTGACCAGAAGCAGTTTTACATTTTGACAGTACTGTAATCATAAATACATGTATTTCGGAATATCAGTCAAGTTATCATGCATTATTTGCAGTGAAAATAGGAGTTCCCAAATCGTGACAAAGTTTAACACGCTTCAGTAAATTTTAAAATTACATTCACATTACGACATAACGGATGAAATTTATTGTCAAAAGCATAAGAGTTCCTTCTTTATTTTGTAACAATGACCGGTACGAAGCAATCTCCGAGCCGGATGTTTGTAAGATGTGTGTGTGGGCCATCTCTATCTTTAATCACGGATACTGTGAATCGGTACTTGTAGTGTTATACAGCAACGCCTTTATCTGGGTGACATCCTAGACTTTCTCTATAATAACTACTTCCTCGTACGTGAAGTAAACACGAGTTTAAAGGGTGATATGATATTCATCTAAATATATGTCTGTAATGTGTTTGTGTCATTTATGTTTTGATGGGCGGATTCCGCCATCTACATAAAGTATAAAGAACCTGAATTGATGGCCAAAGTTAAGTGTATAAATGTTTGGAGTAAACAAAAAAAAGGGTCTATAGTTGTCTATATTCATTCACAGACATACATGTCGTCATACCAATAATTTATATCACATATAAAAATTAGTGAAATTGAATACCGTTTTTGTAAATGAAAACTGAGGATTTTCTAATCTCAGCCTTAGGATGGTATAGAGGCAGGCTCAACAAGAGTCTGGCATTTTCGCACTGAGAATACAATGATAATTTGCAATACGTTACTTACAAGACAAGAAAGCATTGGCTTTGTGTTGGTCGAACGTTCAGGCTTCTGTTGGCCCTGTCTGACCTTGACCTTTTGTTTGTAGACCGTGCAAACTTCTGTTGGCACTATCTAACCTTGACCTTTGTTGGTAGACTGACAGACTTCAGTTGGCACTGTCTGACCTTGACCTTTGTTGGTAGACTGACAGACTTCTGTTAGCCCTGTCTGACCTTGTGTTTATGTATCGTTAAGATTTACGATTAGTTCTGGTTGTGTTGATGGGCAAATTACGCTAATGATTAGCCCTGTCTTGTCTACCTGAAAGCGGATAAGAACGCCTGCTAAAGCTAAATGAATATATCTTGGCGTTATTGTAGATAATTAAAATTTATATTTCAAGTCGTTTTTACTTTGTGCTAATCGTGCTCTATTCTCTTCATGTAACATTAATTCATTAATGTAATAACCAAGCAAGGATATAAAGTAACAATAACACAATGATACAAAGTAACAACCACACAATGATACACGGTAACAACCACACAATGATACACAGTAACAACCACACAATGATACACAGTAACAACCACACCATGATACACAGTAACAACCACACAATGATACAAAGTAACAACCACACAATGATACAAAGTAACAAAAACACAATGATACAAAGTAACAACCACACAATGATACACGGTAACAACTACACAATGATACACAGTAACAACCACACAATGATACACAGTAACAACCACACAATGATACACGGTAACAACCACACAATAATACACAGTAACAACTACACAATGATACACAGTAACAACCACACAATGATACACGGTAACAACCACACAATGATACAAAGTAACAACCACACAATGATACACAGTAACAACCACACAATGATACACAGTAACAACCACACAATGATAGTGGTAACAACCACACAATGATACAAAGTAACAACCACACAATGATACACGGTAACAACTACACAATGATACACGGTAACAACTACACAATGATACACAGTAACAACCACACAATGATACACGGTAACAACTACACAATGATACACGGTAACAACCACACAATGATACACGGTGACAACCACACAATGATACACGGTAACAACCACACCATGATACACGGTGACAACCACACAATGATACAAAGTAACAACCACACAATGATACACAGTAACAAACACACAATGATACACGGTAACAACCACACAATGATACACAGTAACAACTACACAATGATACACAGTAACAACCACACAATGATACAAACTAATAACCACACAATGATACAAAGTAACAACTACACAATGATACACAGTAACAACCACACAATGATACACGGTAACAACCACACAATGATACACAGTAACAACTACACAATGATACACAGTAACAACCACACAATGATACACAGTAACAACTACACAATGATACACGGTAAGAACCACACAATGATACACAGTAACGACCACACAATGATACACAGTAACAACCACACAATGATACACGGTAAGAACCACACAATGATACACAGTAACGACCACACAATGATACACAGTAACAACCACACAATGATACAAAGTAACAAAAACACAATGATACAAAGTAACAACCACACAATGATACACGGTAACAACCACACAATGATACACAGTAACAACTACACAATGATACACAGTAACAACCACACAATGATACACGGTAACAACCACACAATGATACACGGTAACAACTACACAATGATACACAGTAACAACCACACAATGATACACAGTAACAACTACACAATGATACACGGTAAGAACCACACAATGATACACAGTAACAACCACACAATGATACACAGTAACAACCACACAATGATACAAAGTAACAAAAACACAATGATACAAAGTAACAACCACACAATGATACACGGTAAGAACCACACAATGATACACAGTAACAACCACACAATGATACAAAGTAACAACCACACAATGATACACAGTAACAACTACACAATGATACACAGTAACAACCACACAATGATACAAACTAATAACCACACAATGATACAAAGTAACAACCACACAATGATACACAGTAACAACCACACAATGATACAAAGTAACAACCACACAATGATACACAGTAACAACCACACAATGATACACAGTAACAACCACACAATGATACAAAGTAACAACCACACAATGATACAAAGGAACAACCACACAATGATACAAAGTAACAACCACGCATTGATACACAGTAACAACCACACAATGATACAAAGTAACAACTACACAATGATACACAGTAACAACCACACAATGATACAAACTAATAACCACACAATGATACAAATACACAGTAACAACCACACAATGATACACGGTAACAACTACACAATGATACACGGTAACAACCACACAATGATACACGGTAACAGCCACACAATGATACAAAGTAACAACCACACAATGATACAAAGTAACAACCACACAATGATACAAAGTAACAACCACACAATGATACACAATAACAACCACACAATGATACAAAGTAACAACCACACAATGATACACGGTAACATCCACGCATTGATACACAGTAACAACCACACAATGATACACGGTAACAACTACACAATGATACACGGTAAGAACCACACAATGATACACGGTAACAACCACACAATGATACACGGTGACAACAACACAATGATACACGGTAACAACCATACATTGACACACGGTAACAACTACACAATGATACACGGTAAGAACCACACAATGATACACGGTAACAACCACACAATGGTACAAAGTAACAACCACACAATGATACAAAGTAACAAAAACACAATGATACACGGTAACAACTACACAATGATACACAGTAACAACTACACAATGATACAAAGTAACAACTACACAATGATACACAGTAACAACTACACAATGATACACGGTAACAACCACACAATGATACTCGGTAACAACTACACAATGATACAAAGTAACAACCACACAATGATACACGGTAACAACTACACAATGATACACAATGATACACGGTAACAACTACACAATGATACAAAGTAACAACCACACAATGATACACGGTAACAACTACACAATGATACAAAGTAACAACCACACAATGATACACGGTAACAACTACACAATGATACACAGTAACAACTACACAATGATACAAAGTAACAACTACACAATGATACACGGTAACAACTACACAATGATACAAAGTAACAACTACACAATGATACACGGTAACAACTACACAATGATACACGGTAACAACCACACAATGATACACAGTAACAACCACACAATGATACACAGTAACAACCACACAATGATACACGGTAACAACTACACAATGATACACAGTAACAACTACACAATGATACAAAGTAACAACCACACAATGATACACGGTAACAACTACACAATGATACACAGTAACAACCACACAATGATACACAGTAACAACCACACAATGATACACGGTAACAACTACACAATGATACAAAGTAACAACAACACAATGATACACAGTAACAACTACACAATGATACAAAGTAACAACAACACAATGATACACAGTAACAACCACACAATGATACAAAGTAACAACCACACAATGATACACAGTAACAACTACACAATGATACACGGGAACAACTACACAATGATACACGGTAACAACTACACAATGATACACGGTAACAACTACACAATGATACAAAGTAACAACAACACAATGATACACAGTAACAACTACACAATGATACACGGTAACAACTACACAAAGATACAAAGTAACAACTACACAATGATACACGGTAACAACTACACAATGATACACGGTAACAACTACACAATGATACACGGTAACAACTACACAATGATACACGGTAACAACTACACAATGATACACGGTGACAACAACACAATGATACACGGTAACAACTACACAATAATACACGGTAACAACTACACAATGATACACGGTGACAACAACACAATGATACATGGTAACAACTACACAATGATACACGGTAACAACCACACAATGATACACGGTAACAACCACACAATGATACACGGTAACAACTACACAATGATACACGGTAACAACCACACAATGATACAAAGTAACAACCACACAATGATACACGGTAACATCCACGCATTGATACACAGTAACAACCACACAATGATACACAGTAACAAGCACACAATGATACACGGTGACAACAACACAATGATACACGGTAACAACTACACAATGATACACGGTAACAACTACACAATGATACAAAGTAACAACAACACAATGATACACAGTAACAACTACACAATGATACAAAGTAACAACTACACAATGATACACAGTAACAACCACACAATGATACACGGTAACAACTACACAATGATACACGGTAACAACTACACAATGATACAAAGTAACAACAACACAATGATACACAGTAACAACTACACAATGATACAAAGTAACAACCACACAATGATACACGGTAACAACTACACAATGATACACGGTAACAACTACACAATGATACACGGTAACAACTACACAATGATACACGGTAACAACTACACAATGATACAAAGTAACAACTACACAATGATACACGGTAACAACTACACAATGATACACAGTAACAACCACACAATGATACACAGTAACAACCACACAATGATACACAGTAACAACCACACAATGATACACAGTAACAACCACACAATGATACAAAGTAACAACCACACAATGATACAAAGTAACAACCACACAATGATACAAAGTAACAACCACACAATGATACAAAGTAACAACCACACAATGATACACGGTAACAACTACACAATGATACACAGTAACAACTACACAATGATACAAAGTAACAACTACACAATGATACACGGTAACAACTACACAGTAACAACTACACAATGATACAAAGTAACAACTACACAATGATACACGGTAACAACCACACAATGATACACGGTAACAACCACACAATGATACACAGTAACAACCACACAATGATACACAGTAACAACCACACAATGATACACAGTAACAACCACACAATGATACACAGTAACAACCACACAATGATACACGGTAACAACCACACAATGATACACGGTAACAACTACACAATGATACACGGTAACAACTACACAATGATACACGGTAACAACTACACAATGATACAAAGTAACAACAACACAATGATACACGGTAACAACTACACAATGATACACGGTAACAACTACACAATGATACAAAGTAACAACTACACAATGATACACGGTAACAACTACACAATGATACACGGTAACAACTACACAATGATACACGGTAACAACTACACAATGATACACGGTAACAACCACACAATGATACACGGTGACAACAACACAATGATACACGGTAACAACTACACAATGATACACGGTAACAACTACACAATGATACACGGTGACAACAACACAATGATACACGGTAACAACTACACAATGATACACGGTAACAACAACACAATGATACACGGTAACAACCACACAATGATACACGGTAACAACTACACAATGATACACGGTAACAACCACACAATGATACAAAGTAACAACCACACAATGATACACGGTAACATCCACGCATTGATACACAGTAACAACCACACAATGATACACAGTAACAAGCACACAATGATACACGGTGACAACAACACAATAATACACGGTAACAACTACACAATGATACACGGTAACAACTACACAATGATACAAAGTAACAACAACACAATGATACACAGTAACAACTACACAATGATACAAAGTAACAACTACACAATGATACACAGTAACAACCACACAATGATACAAAGTAACAACCACACAATGATACACGGTGACAACAACACAATAATACACGGTAACAACTACACAATGATACACGGTAACAACTAAACAATGATACACGGTAACAACTACACAATGATACAAAGTAACAACAACACAATGATACACGGTAACAACTACACAATGATACACGGTAACAACTACACAATGATACACGGTAACAACTACACAATGATACACGGTAACAACCACACAATGATACACGGTAACAACCACACAATGATACACGGTAACAACTACACAATGATACACGGTAACAACCACACAATGATACAAAGTAACAACCACACAATGATACACGGTAACATCCACGCATTGATACACAGTAACAACCACACAATGATACAAAGTAACAAGCACACAATGATACACGGTGACAACAACACAATGATACACGGTAACAACTACACAATGATACACGGTAACAACTACACAATGATACAAAGTAACAACAACACAATGATACACAGTAACAACTACACAATGATACAAAGTAACAACTACACAATGATACACGGTAACAACCACACAATGATACACGGTAACAACTACACAATGATACACAGTAACAACTACACAATGATACACGGTATGATACACGGTAACAACTACACAATGATACAAAGTAACAACTACACAATGATACACGGTAACATCTACACAATGATACACAGTAACAACCACACAATGATACACAGTAACAACCACACAATGATACACAGTAACAACCACACAATGATACACAGTAACAACCACACAATGATACAAAGTAACAACCACACAATGATACAAAGTAACAACCACACAATGATACACAGTAACAACCACACAATGATACACAGTAACAACTACACAATGATACAAAGTAACAACTACACAATGATACACGGTAACAACTACACAATGATACACGGTAACAACTACACAATGATACACAACAACTACACAATGATACACGAACAACTACACAATGATACACAACAACACACAATGATACACGGTAACAACTACACAATGATACACAACAACTACACAATGATACACGGTAACAACACACGGTAACAACTACACAATGATACACAACAACACACAATGATACACGGTAACAACCACACAATGATACACGGTAACAACTACACAATGATACACGGTAACACCCAAACAACACAATGATACAAAGAAACAACCACACAATGATACACAGTAACAACAACACAATGATACACAGTAACAACAACACAATGATACACGGTAACACACAATGACACAATGATACACAGTAACAACTACACAATGATACACAGTAACAACTACACAATGATACAAAGTAACAACCACACAATGATACACGGTAACAACTACACAATGATACACAGTAACAACCACACAATGATACACGGTAACAACTACACAATGATACACGGTAACAACCACACAATGATACACGGTAACAACCACACAATGATACACGGTAACAACTGACACAATGATACACGGTAACAACAACACAATGATACACTGTAACAACAACACAATGATACACGGTAACAACCACACAATGATACACAGTAACAACTACACAATGATACACGGAAACAACCCAACAATGATACACAGAACAACTACACAATGACAAAATAACAACAACACAATGATACACAGTAACAACCACACAATGATACACAGTAACAACCACACAATGATACACAGTAACAACTACACAATGATACACAGATAACAACCACACAATGATACACAGTAACAACCACACATATATACAGTTGATACACAGTATTACACATATACAAAGTAACAACCACACAATGATACACAGTAACAACCACACAATATACAAAGTAACAACCACACAATGATACACAATAACAACTACACAATGATACAAAGTAACAACTACACAATGATACACGGTAACAACTACACAATGATACACGGTAACAACCACACAATGATACACGGTGACAACAACACAGTGATACACGGTAACAACTACACAATGATACACGGTAACAACTACACAATGATACACGGTGACAACAACACAATGATACACGGTAACAACTACACAATGATACACGGTAACAACAACACAATGATACACGGTAACAACCACACAATGATACACGGTAACAACTACACAATGATACACGGTAACAACCACACAATGATACAAAGTAACAATGATACACGGTAACATCCACGCATTGATACACAGTAACAACCACACAATGATACACAGTAACAAGCACACAATGATACACGGTGACAACAACACAATTATACACGGTAACAACTACACAATGATACAAAGTAACAACAACACAATGATACACAGTAACAACTACACAATGATACAAAGTAACAACTACACAATGATACACAGTAACAACCACACAATGATACAAAGTAACAACCACACAATGATACACAGTAACAACCACACAATGATACACGGTAACAACCACACAATGATACACGGTAACAACCACACAATGATACACGGTAACAACCACACAATGATACACGGTAACAACTACACAATGATACACGGTAACAACCACACAATGATACAAAGTAACAACCACACAATGATACACGGTAACAACCACACAATGATACACAGTAACAACTACACAATGATACACGGTAACAACCACACAATGATACACGGTAACAACCACACAATGATACACAGTAACAACCACACAATGATACACGGTAACAACTACACAATGATACACGGTAACAACCACACAATGATACAAAGTAACAACCACACAATGATACACGGTAACAACCACACAATGATACACAGTAACAACTACACAATGATACACGGTAACAACCAAACAATGATATATAACTTCATTATATATATTGTTATATTATATATATAACAACAACATCTGTATCATCAGAATAACACTTATAAACTCGTGTGAAGAAAGAAAACTCAGATAATTTTGTATTTAAATTTTGAAAAAACTCAGAAATCATCAATTAACATATTGTGAATGTTATTACATATATTGCAGAATTTCTGTGAAATCCAAAGTGTGGATTCCGGACAGGTGTCAAGGAAGGTGTAAGTAACACATATGTTTCTAACAGAAAGGGTCAGTGTCGTGTATCAAAGGGGACATACCTAGGTGTTCCTTCCTGATATTTTGAAACATCAGAAGTTGCAGTTAATCCTACGAAGGCACAGTGACCCCGAAAGGGAACGAAAACTATCGTTGTTTGTAAACTCTTATTAGATATTAACGTAAACAAATCAATTTAGATAGGAGGGATAGATTTTTTCAATAAACGAGACACGCTTCATCAGATGTATATATGAGAACAATATTAATGGAAAATAAAACCAAACGAGCGATATCACAGGAGATATCACAGGAGATATCACAGGATATATCACAGGAGATATCACAGATGCAATCATATCAGAATAATGTAGTGATCAACACAGATCATCAATCAATGGTTGTTTAAATGCAAAACGAATGTTTTGAGGATGTATAAGAGGGGTCAGTCCTGTATAGAATGTGTCGATGTTGTATGAGAGAGGTCAGTCCTGTATAGAATGTGTCGATGTTGTATGAGAGAGGTCAGTCCTGTATAGAATGTGTCGATGTTGTATGAGAGAGGTCAGTCCTGTATAGAATGTGTCGATGTTGTATGAGAGAGGTCAGTCCTGTATAGAATGTGTCGATGTTGTATGAGAGAGGTCAGTCCTGTATAGAATGTGTCGATGTTGTATGAGAGAGGTCAGTCCTGTATAGAATATGAATGTGTCGATGTTGTATGAGAGAGGTCAGTCCTGTATAGAATGTGTCGATGTTGTATGAGAGAGGTCAGTCCTGTATAGAATGTGTCGATGTTGTATGATAGGGTCAGTCCTGTATAGAATGTGTCGATGTTGTATGAGAGGTCAGTCCTGTATAGAATGTGTCGATGTTGTATGATAGGGTCAGTCCTGTATAGAATGTGTCGATGTTGTTTGAGAGATCAGTCCTGTATAGAATGTGTCGATGTTGTATGATAGGGAATGTGTCGATGTTGTATGATAGGGTCAGTCCTGTATAGAATGTGTCGATGTTGTATGATAGGGTCAGTCCTGTATAGAATGTGTCGATGTTGTATGAGAGAGGTCAGTCCTGTATAGAATGTGTCGATGTTGTATGAGAGAGGTCAGTCCTGTATAGAATGTGTCGATGTTGTATGAGAGAGGTCAGTCCTGTATAGAATGTGTCGATGTTGTATGAGAGAGGTCAGTCCTGTATAGAATGTGTCGATGTTGTATGAGAGAGGTCAGTCCTGTATAGAATGTGTCGATGTTGTATGAGAGGGGTCAGTCCTGTGTAGAGTGTGTCGATGTTGTATGAGAGGTCAGTCCTGTATAGAATGTGTCGATGTTGTATGAGAGAGGTCAGTCCTGTATAGAATGTGTCGATGTTGTATGATAGGGTCAGTCCTGTATAGAATGTGTCGATGTTGTATGATAGGGTCAGTCCTGTATAGAATGTGTCGATGTTGTATGAGAGAGGTCAGTCCTGTATAGAATGTGTCGGTGTTGTATGAGAGAGGTCAGTCCTGTTTAGAATCTGTCGATGTTGTATGAGAGAGGTCAGTCCTGTATAGAATGTGTCGGTGTTGTATGAGAGAGGTCAGTCCTGTTTAGAATCTGTCGATGTTGTATGAAAGGGGTTAGTCGTTTGTAGAATGTGTCGATGTAGTATGGGGGGCCTACACTAAATATAAAATACGTTGTGTTAGTAATATTTGTACATCAAATACATTTTATTTCATAAATAAGACCAGATCGTCAGATTCGTTGTATTGTTAGTACATTGAAGTTCTCTTCTTTTGTTTCAGGGTGAATGACGTCATAAAGAATGTGGCTGGTTTTGTGGATATATTCGATTGTTTAAGTCTGTCACAAATGGATAGTCAAAACAAATGTTCTGTATTCGAGTGACAGCAGCACTGTAATGTGGATATCTGTATAAGACGGAGCCCGCCAGACAACGTCACGTGTGCGTTTGTGACGTTTGTTCAATCTCTCCCAGAGTACATTGCAGTGTATTGTGACTGTAAAGGAACGGCAACTCTTGTAGAGATTGATGTAGGATGAGACATGGTCTGTCTGACATCGTCACGTGTGAGTTTGTGACGTTGGGTAAGACGTGGTCTGTCTGACATCGTCACGTGTGAGTTTGTGACGTTGGGTAAGACGTGGCCTGTCTGACATCGTCACATGTAAGTTTGTGACGTTGGGTTAGACGTGGCCTGTCTGACATCGTCACGTGTGAGTTTGTGACGTTGGGTAAGACGTGATCTGTCTCACATTGTCACATGTAAGTTTGTGACGGTAAAGTTCGAGGTAACCGAAGACACTAACTTGGTACTGAAATTAAATTCGCCCAGACTATGATTTAAAAGGTTTGGTACGGCGTTGTCATATCTGGTTGTGCTTGCAGCAAAATAGAACTTGATACATAAATGCAGATAAATTTCACCGATGTTTCACCAGTTTTACAAAACGACCCTTGTAAGTGCATGCTCTCTTCTCTCCTCCAACCCCTGCTCCCCTGCTCTGCAACCCCCCCTTCCCCTCTCCTATCTTCTTTACTACACTTGTTATGAAACATCAGAAAGCAATAAAACCGTAACGATGACGATATTTAAAACGTTTTTGTTTTTGTTAGAATGTCAGACCAAAGTACAAGAGTAACTAAATGGTTGTACCACGCTGTGTTAATACACCTCGGGGCAAACGTTCATGGATGTGAATATCGCTAAAGTCGTTCCGTACATATCAAAATGTCACACTTACACAAACGTGTAGACATATCCTGTCAACAAAATATCATAAAAAATGTTGTTTATCCAATTGCATTGAATTTTGCTTTTCAAATGGGCACTTTTTCTGAGTTTGTTGTCAAAATTTGCATGTATTTCATTCGTCACATTTAAGCCTTCGCTATACACAGAATTAAAGATTATTTTGTGTTTAATATGTTAAGTGAAAAGTCTTAAAAAGAAGTCTGGAATCTGGAGTAGAGATTTTTATATTGGTGGTAATAGATTTGAGGAGAGTTGCGCGCACAGTATTAATGGATGCAGGATTTACATTAGGTACATACTAAACAGCCAAGTGCCAGTGGCTGTAATGATGGTTTGTTATTATCGTTAAAGACTGTTATTGGTCATTCACTTCGTGTTTATCAGTTATTGAAAGAAATACATTTGTATTTAAATGATCAATTTTCAACAAACAATATTTACGACTTTTTTTCAGTGCAATATGATGTTTTCACGATTTTTGGCAAAAATATGAATGCTATGTAAAGTGTATATAGGATATTACATTTGTTTCCTTCTATGCCACAAAATGAGAATGTTACAACTTGTTACGAATTTATCGTATTATCTCCCTAGAGGCTTGATAAAATGTAAAAATTCTCCTATTTATTTCGTAAATCTCATAGAATCGAAAACTTGCGTAAGACTAAATAATATGTATATTTTAGTAATAAAGACTCGAGGTTATATGAAGAGTGACGAAACTGCGGACGACTGCCTTTTTTAAGAGTTTTCGCGTGAATCTTTCTTTAGTTCATCATTTTTCATCGTTTCCTCCATTTTGCAGACATGTCACTATTTTCTTAACTATTTAACATTTACATCATATACTAAAGTATAGATATTTATTACATGACTTGATAAAAAAATCGCGCACACCTCAACACTGCTTTCGTTTCCCGCATGGAAAACGAAAAACAAGATGAGAGAAAAGCTAACCAAGAAACAAAAGACATTTTTTCTATCTTTTTTTCGAAATGAAATGAAAATTCGGAAAAACAATAAAACACAATAACAACTACAAGACCGGCAAGGCGCTGGCAGCAAGGCTTCTGATGTATAGCCGAACCCTCCGACCTGGTTCAGGTCACAAAGGAGCACAAGCGCCTGTTCGACCAGGATTCAGTATTTATGTGGAGACCGGTAGTTCTGTGTTTATATGCAGGTAAGAGTGTCTTTGTACTGATCATATGGTCTGTATACAGATGCCATGCTGTTTTTACTATATCTACATTCACTGTAAGTGAAGAATTGACATGTGCCACTTGACAGACCCTAGTAGAAAGTAGCCAAGGTGTACAGTATTTATAAGGAAGTTCGAACAGCGTAGGCCTAAAATTACATCACGCTTGAGTACGGTAGCACATATGTAGTAAAGCAAAAGGCGAAGGCAGTCGTGCTTATCCACTGTCACTTTGAACCATGCAGTTAACATGCTTGTTTTGTACGTCAAATATCGATTATAACTTACGTCGTAATCGATATTTGATAAATGAATTTGTCAAAACGACAGATATGAGTGTACGAAACGTCAGTCAAGCTGTGACTAACAAATATGGAAACACGTACATAGACTGATCAATGTTTAACGGGTTGGGGGTGTGGGCTGGCTACTCGGGTAAACGTAAGCCTACATATATACACCACTGGGCGATCGCCATTTTTATCATGATACTGGCACTGTCAACCCATAGTACTACCGAACTCGTAAATTAAAAAGTTACAACAAGTTAAAAAGTTACGATGAGGGTGCATATCTCTTAGACCTAAAATGCACGGTCCTTTTATAACATGATAAAATATTCAATTTACGGGAAAGTTACGGGAAAACTTGTTTATGAGTTGGGATACTAAAGTAGGTGTTATTGAAAGCTTAGTAGCTGGCACGTGTATCGCACGCTTCCAACGAGGAGAACTCGAGATCGAGGCCAAGATGCACGTATTTACGCTTTATTTTTCCTCTTAACATCTAGCGCTGTTCCCTTGTCCGACCACGTGAAGTGTTTCTACGTATGCACTGATTTCCCCCCATATTTCTTCATAAACAATTTCTATATACCCGAATAAAGTCTAGGGATTTCCCTTGTCAGACCACAAGGGATTTTTTCCTCGTGCACGGACTTCTTCCATATTCAATGAAACGGTTCCCCTACATTTTCTCGTGAAATCTATGTCTGTTCGATTCCCAGTTTTGTGTTATATCACATGCACAATGCAACTAGCGATTCCTCATCTAAATCGGTCGTCCTAATCAACACAGAATTGATTTATCAATAAAGTATTAGCTATGTCCCTCACCAGCAGTGCTCTAAGGGACTGTTTAATTCATACATCTCCATCAGTGATTTGTCATTTTAACAACATGATCTAAAACCTACTTATATATTCTCTTAGGGACGCTAATCATCGAAATGGAAGAGAACCGTTTGACCGGAAGTACACGTTTTGACCTGTACGTGAAGGCTGCCAGTGATGGGAAGAGTCTTGGAGACTGTCCATTTTGTCATTATGCACTTATGTATGCCAAATCACTGGGCATAGCAGATGAGCAATTTAGTATACACTTCATTGACACTACAAATAAGCCAGAAGAGTTCATGAACCTCAACGAAAAAGGCACTGTCCCAGTTCTAGTTGATAATCAAAACAATCGGACCTTCACGGAATCAGCCGACATCGCCAACTATCTCCGAGAGCAGTTTTCTAGCACTGATCCTTTGGCAGAGTACATTGGACCCGATAAGGCTTTCTTTGGTGTTGTTCTTCCAAAGCTTGGCAAAATGTTGAAGAAAAAGGACGAAAATCAGGATTCTGAAAAATGCAAGTCCGAGCTCATTGACCAACTTGAAATAATTAACAAATACTTGGAACAGTCTGCCTCAGACCGGAAAGGTCATTATCTGGCCGGTGAACGGATAAGTGAGTTGGATTGCGTGTTTATGCCAAGGCTGCGCCATGTGATAGTTGCTGGTGGTCATTACGAAGGCGTCGATATCGGCGAGTTTTCAGCTTTGAAGGAGTACTTGGATATTGCTATGGCGTGTAATGAATTCACATCCACGTGTTGTGCAGAGGAGGAAATCATCAAAGGCTGGGCACGACACAGGAAATGATTACATAAATGGCACCGGAAGTACAAATGGTGTAATTGTTTTGAACAAAAAATTGATGTCGGATCAGTAGACCTGCTGTTCCTTTAATAGACTATTATCGGCTTACAAAGACAGGTCAAAGGTAACAAGTATATAATAGTATAACATATAGTTACTTTGTACAAAAATTGGATGTTGTTGGTTTCATAAAGTTTGAATAAATACACACACGCTGTATACATTGTTAAATTTGCTTCTTTGGTGTTAAGGGCACATGATGTCATTTCTTAATTTTAAAGATTTTAAGATCATCTGAAAGGTCGGTAGGAGTGATAGTCATTACGTTTGCACCATGCGTTAATTTTTCATACAAGCGACATCTCTTTATAACAAAAATGCCCAGGGTAATGACATTGAGCCTTTACTAGCATGCTCGGATGAATGGATACCAAGTCAAACGAAATACAAGTAATATGGGACATTATTTGTGAAAATGACAGAGCGTATTTTGGCAGCAAAACTGGAAACGTTACCGGAAGTAGACCTGTTTAAAACAATTTACGTTTAAGTAGACGTGTTTTATTGACGATTGAGCAGCGGAACCGGAAACGTTACATGAAGTAGAACTTCTATGTTCTTTGTCAAACAGATGACTTGCGATATCGGTGTTTGATAAACGGTTTTGTTAGATTGAACAGACTTTTACTATATCATCTATATCAGCTATGTGTTTATCGTGTTTTGATTGATCACTTTTTGTTTCACTACTTTGTCAATATTTACATATGGGTATAAGAGCAGGGCCCGTATTCATGAAACCGTTCTCATGCTCAAGCATGAATTTTGTGTTCAAGCCTTATGTCTTGTTTAAGTTAAAAAAAATAAGGCTGATTTTGCCAAAGATTTAAAAGAAATATTGAAAAGACTTTCAAGACAAAGCTATATTCAATGTTTAAATTTGATATTTGTATTATTTTATATGATTTAGGTGAATTATAAAAATCTATGCTTGAGCATGAGAATGGTTTCATGAAAATGATTTCAGACGGCACACCAGGAAATAATTTTATGTTACTGATATTGTGTCAGACAGCACACCAGGAAATAATTTTATGTTACTGATATCGTGTCAGACTTCACACCAGGAAATAATTTTATGTTACTGATATTGTGTCAGACAGCACACCAGGAAATAATTTTATGTTACTGATATTGTGTCAGACTGCACACCAAGAAATACTTTTATGTTACTGATATCGTGTCAGACAGCACCCCAGGAAATAATTTTATGTTACTGATATCGTGTCAGACTTCACACCAGGAAATAATTTTATGTTACTGATATCGTGTCAGACAGCACACCAGGAAATAATTTTATGTTACTGATATCGTGTCAGACAGCACACCAGGAAATTCCTATATTGACAAGTATTTCAGAGGAAGCTCTCCTTATCTGGTGTCATCTCTATGACTACATCATACTTTTCCTCAACTTTCCTCTCGCATCAACACTTCACCAAACGTTTGACATTGTGACTTTTAGATGTCTCGTTTAGGGCTAGAGTATACTTTATGTGAAAATGTGATTCTCCAATATTTGTTCTTCAAATACATGGACCAGTTTTACAATTTTTGAATACTTGTAGTACATAGCCACCCATGTTTCAGGCCAAGGTCAAGGTTAGCGAGATATTCCTTTGTAGCAAGATGAATCAGAAAAGTACTACGGATGTGGTCTTATTTTGTGCTCCAAGACCAGGTTTACAAATTGTATGTAAATACTGAACACCACCAACAATTATAATTGAATGAAAACGTCCGTTCGGCTTCAGATTTCATTTTTTAAATAAGTACCCAAGATACAAAATGAAGGCCGGCTAAGTTTGTTCAAACGAATGACCTTGACTTACACGTGTGCTTTCAAGATAACATGGTTCAAATATACACAATGTTTTATGAATAACCAAAAGTTGTGGTTAGATGTGGTAAAAGTTTTTAATCACTTCTATTATATGCGGTGAATAATGTTTATAAAAATAATCTTAATATGGAATCTCGTCTTGCTGTTTTTACACTTATGTAAATAATATTTTAATGTGTGGTTCTGAAATCTGGGGTTATCACAGAGCTTCGGAAATTGAAAAACTCCATATCTCATTTCTTAAGTCGTTTCTAGGACTAAGAAAATCAACAAATACTGCTTTTTCATATATTGAGCTGGGAAGATTTCCCTTAGAAATCCCCAGTAAAGTTAGAATATTTAAAAATTGGCTGAAACTAAACATTTTCTAATAATTGTGTACTCAAATCGTGTTAAAACCATGACCCTTTGATCCTTGATTTAAAACGTGACCTTTCAACTGTCGGCCTTGGATACATGTTCGAAATTACCAATAACAGTTCTGATAAATTTCATAGTATTGTTTATTAACAACGTTTATTTGATAATTTTCTACAGCAATGTCTTACGAAAGTTAATTCTTCATCCAAAATGATTTTTATATCAACATCTGGTTGAAAGTATTAAGCTCCAGTCACACCTACATTAATCAGTTAATTCTATTGATTTCGGAGATCTGTAAATGATTTAGCAGTGGAACGTGGGCGATACAGGGACGTGCCAAGGGAAGAAAGAAAGTGAATTCTTTGTAATGATAACGATATAGAAAACGGATATTATTTTATTATTAAATGTAAGTGTTATGCAGATATTCGTATTAAAATTTTATTAATTTATTTGATAAGCCTAGTATATTTAAATTTATCCAGTTACTCAAAGTCGAAAATATAAAGGAACTTAATCATTTAGGAAACTATCTAACATCAGCAAATAAACGTAGGAAATATTTATTGTCACAATTTAATTTAAGTATTTCATGGTTTACTCCAAAAATATTATATCAACATTATGAATAATGACGTAGTGTACATAATTATAAGATTGTGAGTGTCTTTGTTCTTTTAACCGTTCTTTATCCAGTGAGTTGTATAACTTACGGACATAGATTGAATTAAAAATCGCAGTACAAGTATACGGGTATAAATTAAATTGTAGCATGTCATTGGTTAATTTTTGATATCTTATATCATTATACAGGTACAGCGGCTAGCTGGAATCGGCAAAAACTTTCAATTATAATGTAAATATAATTCCACAGGTAAAATTAACAGGTAGTGAGACATCGACAAAACTTTTATGTAGTGTAATTCCACAGGTAAAATTAACAGGTAGTGAGACATCGACAAAACTTTCATGTAGTATAATTCCACATGTAAAATTAACAGGTAGTGAGACATCGGCAAAACTTTAATGTAATATAATTCCACAGGTAAAATTAGCAGGTAGTATGACATCTGTGAAACTTTAATTAACATGTAATACAGTTATACAGATACAAATAAATATATGTAAAAGGGTTGGGCCACAGGCCTTTCCTAATTGATAGGGACAGGATGTCGTACAATGTATGGAATTCACGCACGAGAAACTGCTCACCCAACAGCGCCGGTGTTACAGATACACACGTGTGATTGTATAGCGACATAAATAGATTTAGTGTAACAAATAAATTATACAAAAAGGGTGTTGGTGTAGTACACAATTTTAGGCGACGACCCGGAAATGTAAGATACGGCGGCACATATTGGTATGATCCTACCGACAGATGTCGCCTGCTAATTTCCAACCAGGAAGTTTTTAACAACATTGACAAACAGTTTTGGACTGTAATATTGTCGGAGAAGGAAACTTACAAGGTAAGACTATCCACAATTTACGCCTACCTATATATATATATTTATTTATGATACGATAACTACCGACGTAAAGCGTAGTACTTATATTAACTAATAGACAAGACATACATTGTGAACAGTCACTGTAGTTCCTTACCTTATGTTACCTTATGTTGTCTCTGCCCGCAGGACCTGTTGGTCCTCTATAGGCAGCTCAAAATTGTCATTACGTCGGTTTAATGTCCTTCCGGTGTCTTTATCTGGTCCATATCTTACTGTATAATTAAACCTCAATGGATGTCTTTCCCAGTATTTGTCGAGCCTGTTTTTGAATTGGTTTGTTGTGGTAGCTGTAACAACTGTGTCAGGGAGGCTGTTCCAAGTGTCCACTACCCGATGAGAAAAGCTGTACTTCCTAATGTCCTTAACACAATGTTGTTTAGTTAACTTAAGTGAGTTTCCCCTGGTGTTGCTGGTCATGTTTAAATTCAGTATTTTCCTGGTTACTTTTTGGTCGTATATTCCCTTCAATATTTTAAACACCTCGGTCATATCCCCTCTCATTCTTCTAAATTTCAACGATGGTAGTCTTAGGTGATTCAGTCTTTGTTCATAATCTAGGTTTTTTTAGCTGTGGTAACATTCTTGTTGCCCTCCTCTGGACGTTTTCGAGTAATTCTATATCTTTTATCTTGTGGGGTGACCATACTGAGCTTGCATACTCCATATAGGGTCGGACTAGTGCCTTAAATAGTAAACAGAATGTCCTGTTATCAAGGTAAATGAATGTATGTCTCATTAGTCCTACTATCTGGTTAGCTTTGTTTGCCTGGGTCTGTATATGTTTTTCGAATGTGAGGTGTTTGTCAATGGTAACTCCAATGTCCTTTTCACTGTCCACGTTCTCTAAAATCTTACTTCTTCCTCCCTCTTTGCGCATACTGTACTCTGCTTCTTCTACCTGTTTTCCTTTGTTATGAATGGATAGGACCTTGCACTTATCCGGATGAAACTTGAGCAACCATTTCTCACTCCATTGGTATAATTCGTCCAGATCCTTTTGAAGAGTAGCTTTATCACTGCTACCTATAATTTCTCTAAAAATTTTGGTGTCGTCTGCAAACAAAAATACATCCGACAATACGCAATCTGGAAGGTCATTTATAAAGATTACAAATAACACTGGTCCCAACACAGATCCTTGGGGTATGCCACTAGTAACAAAATGCCATTTAGAATGAGCTCCATTAACTTGTACACATTGTTTCCTATCTGCCAAAAAGTGTTCTACCCATGTACACAGTTTCTTGTGGATCCCGTACATTTTCAATTTTTCAATGAGTCTGCAGTCAAAAGCTTTCATAAAGTCCATGTAGATTGTATTTATGACTCCTCCCCGGTCCAGAATTTCTGTCCAGTTGTCTAGTACACTCAATAATTGTAAAGATGTAGACCTCCCTCCTAGGAATCCGAACTGTTTTTCACTGAATAGGTTATTCTTCTCCATGTATTCCATGATTTGTGCTCTTATTATCTTTTCCATCGTTTTACATACAATACTCGTCAAACTGACTGGCCTGTAGTTGGATGCTGAACTTTTGTCTCCTTTCTTGAATATAGCTGTTATTTTTGCGACTTTCCATATTTCTGGTATGTCTCCCGTCTCTAATGATTTCACAAATATCATGAATACTGGTTCACTAATCACCGAACGTAGTTCAAACAGCACTTTTGGGTGAAGTCTATCGGGTCCTTGTGATTTTGTAACGTTTAGTTTGGAGAGAAGCTTGGTTACTTCTTCAATGGTTATGCTTTCAAATGAATTTTGTATGATATCTTTATTTTCCAACTCTGGCATGTTCTCACAATTTTCCACAGTAAAGACACTACTTAAAAAGTTTGCAAGTACTTCCGCCTTCTCCTTGTCTGTACTAGCTATTCCCATCCTGTGAGCTTTCATGTAGTTCTGACACTCCGCTCCTAGATTTCCTTTTTGAGTTCACGAACTTCCAAAAGTTTTTACTATTACTCTTTGCTGATTCAGCCACTTGTCGCTCTTTGTCTTTTCTCTCTTTCCTTATTAATCTTTTAACCTTGTTTCTTGCTTTGCAATAATCTCTGTGTTTTTCTGTCGTTCTGTCTTGCATATACCTCTCCCATAATCGGTGCTTCCTTTTAATGGTTTTAACTGTCTCCCTACTAAGTGGTATTGTACCTTTGGTATTCCTAGATTTACTCATAGGGATGTGCTTATCTATCAATATGGAAAGCTTGTCTATAAATATGTCCCACATTTCCAAGGTGTTGCGTCCGTCAAATTCCTCTTCCCAGTTAATGTTCATTTCTTTACCCATTATATCATAATCCCCTTTGTAATAGTTCAGACGAGCAGAGTTATCCGTTACGTCATCCAAGCAACAATTAAATTCAAACTGAATAACGCTATGGTCACTAGCTCCCAAGGGATGTAAGTATTCGGTCTTTATAATATTGTTAATATCATTCACAAGTAGTAGGTCTAACAGTGAAGATTCTTGTCCATGCCTGTGCCTGGTTTCTGTGTCAACAACTTGATAAAAATAATTGTCCCGTATACATTCAACAAATCTGGCACTACTGGCGTTCCCTGTGCTCCAGTCATCCCAATCTATATCTGGGAAGTTAAAATCTCCTGTTATAACTGTGTGAGTGAATCTGCATTCCCCTACTTTGTTCAGCAAATCATTAAGTGCTTCAAGATTATGTTCACTCGATGATGGGCTTTTATACATGCACCCAAATAGCAGTGTGTCTTTTTTATTCAAGGATATCCTCACCCATACACATTCTTCAAAATCTGTTTCAAATTGAACTTCAACAGCATTTATTTTCTTTGACACATAAATGATTGCCCCTCTTTTTTTGTCACCTGGGAAATTACTTGGAAAAAGTTCATAGTTTGGTATTTCCAGTTCCGCTTTATTTAGGGTATAACTCCTATTTTTAGGTAAAACTTCTGTAATGGCTATAACATCTGGTGGGGTTCCTGACAGAAATCTATTTTTGAATTCGTCCATCTTGTTTAAGAAACTGTCAGCATTTGTACTGATACATTTAAGATTATGCTTCTTTTCTGAGTCATTTCTCACATTTTTAAGCGATGAATTATTAATATCAACAACAACACTATTTAAATCAAAAACATTTGAATTTTTTAACTTATTTGCACTATGTACAGTAATATTGTTACTACTTCTTGCTCTGTTTAATTTTCTTTTTGTGTGGTAACTTTTACCACTTTCCTTGCCCATGGAGGGCCCCTCACTCTGAATTTGAATTCCCCTGAAGACTGCGATTCTCTGTTTTTAGCTTCTTCTCTTAATTGCTTTTCTTGTTCTCTCTCTGCTTTTGTCAGGTCATTTGATATTCTGATGTTCTTGAATTTTCCTGCTGAGTGTAAATTCCTAATATTCTTGAATAATCTGGATTTTGTATCCACCTTGTCAAAGGATACCAGTAATGGTCTTCCACCGGTTTTACTTGCATTTTTTTCATTCTCACTGCTCTGACTGTTTCTTTATAGCGACCAAGTCTGATAACTTTGACAATGCTTTCTTTCTGGTTATCTTGCTCCATTTTCACATTACATGTTTCAAGTATTTCTCTAATTACTTTTGTGTCCTGTTTCTTCCTTTCATACTTATCATTTGAATCACTTTCTTCTATCCCATGAACGACTATGTTGTTTTCCCTTGCTTTTCTCTCATTCATTTCAGTTATGACAGTATCCATGGTAACTATGTCAACAACTTCTCCAATGTTGTCTTTCCCTTCTGTTTGTTCATCTTTATCATTGTTCCTTATATCATCCATTTCATTCTTGACTATTTCCTGCACCTGTTTTTCATCACACTTACTGTCCAGTTTTTCTTCAGTAGCTGTAATTCTGTTCTCATAAGTTTGCATGATAAGCTGGCATCTCTCTTCTATCTTGCGATCAGTATTTTTCTCTATTAGTTCCCTGCACCTACCACAAAACCACATCAGATGACTGCAACAGTTTATATTCTTCCTCTGATTTATTCAAACACTTGATACAGAAGTGGTGTTTGCAACGTTGACATTCCAGCATTTTCGCCATTGGATCTTTAGACACCTTCTCACACTTCTCACAAGTCCACGCCTCATCTCCTTCATCTTCAATGTCACTGTTCCATGCTAACCTAAATGGCGATTCAGATGGGGATTGAGTTCTGGAGTTGGATCTTGATGCTCCTCTAGAGTTTGTTCCTTTGGCAGCTCTCTTCTTTTTTGTCTGGTTGCCGGCCGGTAGGCCTCCATCTTGTTTACCTTTTTGTGCCATGACTTCCGTTTATGAAAAATCCTTATTTTTCATAAAATAAGCAGAAACTAGACTATTGATGTGTAAAACTTACAGTGAAAATAAAAACTTACCACCTTCCAGCTTTTAGTGTGCTTAACAATCTTTTAAACGAATGTAAGCATAGAATTTTGTTCAGGCCGAAGTGCTGCTGTTAATAATTCAACTTTACCGGTCGACCGGAAGTGACGCTAGAATGTACACATATATGTCCTGATATTAGTAGTGTGTATGCCTGTTCTCTATAGAATATACTGTGGCGACAAGTACAAGTGCCCCTTATCTGAGAAATTACTTTAACCGCACTATCAATAGATATGACAACTACCCATCGATTGGTCAGTATTAAATAGGTAGTTTTGACACCAGTATTTCAATGATATAGTGACGTTAGTGTTCAAGATATGTAATACATAGTGAAATTTGTATTCCATAGATATATAGTGACATCAGTATTTCATAGATACAAAGTGACATCTGTATTCCATAGATACAAAGTGACATCTGTATTCCATAGATATATAGTGACATCTGTATTCCATAGATACACAGTGACATCTGTATTCCATAGATATATATTGACATCTGTATTCCATAGATATATAGTGATATCTGTATTCCATAGATACACAGTGACATCTGTATTCCATAGATATATAGTGACATCTGTATTCCATAGATATACAATGACATCTGTATTCCATAGATATACAGTGTCATCTGTATTCCATAGATATATAGTGACATCTGTATTCCATAGATACAAAGTGACATCTGTATTCCATAGATATATAGGGACATCAGTATTCCATAGATATACAGTGACATCTGTATTCCATAGATACAAAGTGACATCTGTATTCCATAGATATATAGTGACATCTGTATTCCATAGATATACAGTGACATCTGTATTCCATAGATATATAGTGACATCTGTATTCCATAGACATCTGTATTCCATAGATACACAGTGACATCTGTATTCCATAGATATATAGTGACATCTGTATTCCATAGATACACAGTGACATCTGTATTCCATAGATATATAGTGACATCTGTATTCCATAGATACACAGTGACATCTGTATTCCATAGATACATAGTGACATCTGTATTCCATAGATACATAGTGACATCTGTATTCCATAGATACATAGTGACATCTGTATTCCATATATATATAGTGACATCTGTATTCCATAGATATATAGTGACATCTGTATTCCATAGATATATAGGGACATCAGTATTCCATAGATATATAGGGACATCAGTATTCCATAGATATATAGTGACATCTGTATTCCATAGATATATAGTGACATCTGTATTCCATAGATATATAGGGACATCAGTATTCCATAGATATATAGTGACATCTGTATTCCATAGATATATAGGGACATCAGTATTCCATAGATATATAGTGACATCTGTATTCCATAGATATATAGGGACATCAGTATTCCATAGATATATAGTGACATCTGTATTCCATAGATATATAGGGACATCAGTATTCCATAGATATATAGGGACATCAGTATTCCATAGATATATAGTGACATCTGTATTCCATAGATATATAGGGACATCAGTATTCCATAGATATATAGTGACATCTGTATTCCATAGATATATAGGGACATCAGTATTCCATAGATATATAGGGACATCAGTATTCCATAGATATATAGTGACATCTGTATTCCATAGATATATAGGGACATCAGTATTCCATAGATATATAGTGACATCTGTATTCCATCGATTTTATGAATTTAGCTTCTGTTTAAGCCAATACAGGGTAGATGTTGTTTGTTATACAAGAATACAAGAAGATCAGTATGCAATGCAAATGCTATATTAAATTGATGTTTTGGGAGTTTAATCCAATTAACAGTTTTAAAGACGTCTTGTTTTTCAGTAAATTTTAAAGGAGGACCTGATGCTGTAAGGAGCCGGAACATCACAGAAAAGACCTTTACTTTTATTATAGAAAGAAAACATTGTGATATGGCAAAATTTTTTCTGTGAAAAGTGAATTTGACATTAAAAACTGTGTTAACCGTCAAACTTGTTTTTTATCATCAAGTGACAGCTAGTCCTTTATGAAAATGAGAGGTCTTTGACAAGAGGATAAGTGAGAAATGACTGTTACGTTTGGTTTAGAGTGACAAGGAAGTGGAAACATGGAGTACCCTTGGATTAGCACTGCGGTGTTGGCTTTGATGATGGTTATTGAATGTGTCTGCTGCATGAAAACATTTATACCCAGAGCAACAAAACTCCAAAAGTTTAGGAAAATAACTGTAGACAGTACTGGCAGAAATATCTTTGTAGGTGGGAAAAACAGCCTCTATCACCTGGATGCGAATTTAAATGAAATTGGCCTCCATGGAGTATCAACTGGCCCGCGGAAAGATTCTAAGATTTGCATTCGAGAAGAAATGGAAACCAATCCAGATATGTGCGATATTCAGTTATCTGATGACTACCCGCAGGTTTTACAGGTGTACAGAAATTTACTTGTGACGTGTGGTACTGTGTCACTCGGGGAGTGTGTAGGTAGAGATTTGCAGGATATTTCTGTTGTGAACATAACCAGTAGTACCCACTTTGTTGTAAATACTGAGAAGTTGGGTACTACAGAGAGTGTTATTGCAGAGATTGGCACGGAATCAGTTCTCTTTGTGGCAAAATCGCATGTTAGATCAAAAAAAAATTTTGATGCCAACTCAGAAGTAAGATTAATTATTTATGCTGGACAGCTGAATTTGATAGAAAATTCATTTCTGCAGCCATATGAATATCAAAGAAACAGAATATTTAGTATACAAACTGTAAATACATTTGAGGACCACAGCTTTGACTTTGATATAAAAGCCATGTTATATATGAAGAATTCAAAATCTGTATATTCTCTTCTAAGAATAACAAATCTACATCAAAAACCACTTGAGACTGTGTCCAAAGTCTCAAAAATATGTGCAAAAGAAACAGCTTTTAACAGCTATGAGGACATACCAATTAAGTGTGCTGATTTTCCTCATGTCCAGGATGGATTTGCCATTCAATATGGACAGAGTGAGGTGCTGGTTGCACTTTTCTCATCAGCTGAGATTGTCAGTAAAACCACTGCAGGTGCTGTGTGTGTATTTACAGAGAAAGAACTATTGGAAGGATTCAGAAAATCACGCATAAAACAATGCAGTAGCCCAGAGGTATATCTGGATCCTTCCACGACCAATAGTTGCATAAAACCAGATATGGTAAGTTATATCTCACCAAACTGGCTTACATGTACTGGGCAATTCAAAAGTGTTTTGAAGCTTCCATCTTTTATTTGAGGGTTGATTTTCAACCCATCATTTTGTCATGCTTCTTGCTGACTGAGAATTATTCTTTTGTATCTCAGTTTCTGTCTTGCTATTTCTAACCTGTTGATCTGTCATTGGGTATATAAACTTATATACATGTAATTATAAAAAGACCATTTTATCAGTGTATGATTAGATATTGACCGCTGTGTTGGAATCTGTCTAGAGATATTTTAAGCTCAAAAGTAACCAGAAATTTTGTACCTCCAACACCAACATTAGATTTTAAGTTATTTTCTTTTCTTTTGTTTTTTAACTCACCTGCCCAGAGGGCAAGTGAGCATATGATTTGGCATGGCAGCATTGTCGTCTGTCTGTCTGTCTGTCTGTCTGTCTGTTGTCCATCCATCATTTTGTCTAGCTATCATTCTGGTGTCAACTTTTCAATTTAAATATCATGTTGGGATGAACTGCTTTCAACTTTTTAAAAAGATAAATAATCTTAACTACTTTCAAGGTCACAGGGGTCAAATGTGCAGAAATCTTTGAAAAAACTTCTCAATAACAAAAGGGCAAGTAAATCACTTATTCTCAATAACCCAGGATGCTGATATTAAACCTATAGCATGCTTGGATGATGGAGTTCAAGTGAATGACCTTTGACCCACTTTCAGATTCACAAGGGTCAAATATGTTAGTACTTAATATTTCTCCCTTGCAATAGCCAAATATCCCAGGATGCTAATATCAGGTGTGTAGAATGCTAGGAAGAAAGGCTTTTCAAGTTGTTCATGTGATTGACCTTGGGTTTTTCAAAGTCATGTTGGTCATGTGTGTTAAGAACTTAATCTTTCTTCTTTTCAATAACCAGAAGCGCGAGGGTGCTGATATAAGGTCTGTTGCATGCTGTAATGAACATTTACCAAAATTGTTCAAAGGACTGACCATGGCCCACTTTCAGGAGCATATGAATGGAGAAATTGATCTTTTTTTCTTTTCAACCAAAAAACTTTGAGATGCTGACATTTAGTTTGTAGCATGCTGGGATGATGGGCTACCAAATTTGTTCTTATGAAGGGCCTTTTGAAAGTCAAAGAGGTGAAATGTTTGAAGAACAAAAACATTCTGCTTTTTCACAAGCATTAGATTCTGGGTCATAATATTTGTAGCAAACTAGGGGTTAAGACTATCAAGTTTTCATCTGTGTAAGCTGCAGAACAGGGAGCAATTAAGGTCCAAAGTTAAGCCAAGGTCATACACGATGGAATAGCTCATTTACTTGTAACATTGACCTTCCAACTACCCATGGCGTTTTGTGATTCTCAGGAAAATGGGAAATATGGTTATGTCCTTCGGCCATTTTGCCCTAATTTCTCTGGATGACATGTGACGAGGCTCTCCTATTTTGTTTATTGAGGTAGTCATCAGCTTCTGCGACTGGAAAGCCTCAAAATGACCTTGACCTTGGGTGATAAACCCAGCAAACAAACGAACACAAGGCCCCTTAGATCAGTAGGGGCTACACCTGGGTAGATTTTAGTCGTCATTGAACAAAGTTAAAGGTCAAAGGTCACCCTTGACTCCTTTGGAATAGAAAATTTGACTTGCAAATAAGAAGCTTTTGTACAAAATATCTCATGACACCCCCCCCCCCTTCCCCCCTCTGAAAAAAAATAAAAAATAAAAATTCATTTCAGATTCACATCATAGCAATACAATTCCAATGTTTTCACTTGATTTGATATTGAAGACAATTAGTTATGTTAAAAAGACAAAATTTAAAGGCAAGCTCATTTTGACTTCCTGATCAAGGGACAAGGGGACATAATTATCTTCATAAGCCCCTGCTTGATTTGACTTCCTGATCCAGAGGTGGGGTTATATCTATGTGAGCCCCTGCTCGCTTTGACTTCCTGATCCAGAGGTGGGGTTATATCTATGTGAGCCCCTGCTCGCTTTGACTTCCTGATCCAGAGGTAGGGTTATATCTATGTGAGCCCCTGCTCACTTTGACTTCCTGATCCAGAGGTGGGGTTATATCTATGTGAGCCCCTGCTCGCTTTGACTTCCTGATCCAGAGGTAGGTTTATATCTACGTGAGCCCCTGCTCGCTTTGACTTCCTGATCCAGAGGTGGGGTTATATCTACGTGAGCCCCTGCTCGCTTTGACTTCCTGATCCAGAGGTGGGGTTATATCTACGTGAGCCCCTGCTCGCTTTGACTTCCTGATCCAGAGGTGGGGTTATATCTACGTGAGCCCCTGCTCGCTTTGACTTCCTGATCCAGAGGTGGGGTTATATCTATGTGAGCCCCTGCTCGCTTTGACTTCCTGATCCAGAGGTGGGGTTATATCTATGTGAGCCCCTGCTCGCTTTGACTTCCTGATCCAGAGGTGGGGTTATATCTATGTGAGCCCCTGCTCGCTTTGACTTCCTGATCCAGAGGTGGGGTTATATCTATGTGAGCCCCTGCTCGCTTTGACTTCCTGATCCAGAGGTGGGGTTATATCTATGTGAGCCCCTGCTCGCTTTGACTTCCTGATCCAGAGGTGGGGTTATATCTATGTGAGCCCCTGCTCGCTTTGACTTCCTGATCCAGAGGTGGGGTTATATCTATGTGAGCCCCTGCTCGCTTTGACTTCCTGATCCAGAGGTGGGGTTATATCCATGTGAGCCCCTGCTCGCTTTGACTTCCTGATCCAGAGGTGGGGTTATATCCATGTGAGCCCCTGCTCGCTTTGACTTCCTGATCCAGAGGTGGGGTTATATCCATGTGAGCCCCTGCTCGCTTTGACTTCCTGATCCAGAGGTGGGGTTATATCCATGTGAGCCCCTGCTCGCTTTGACTTCCTGATCCAGAGGTGGGGTTATATCCATGTGAGCCCCTGCTCGCTTTGACTTCCTGATCCAGAGGTGGGGTTATATCCATGTGAGCCCCTGCTCACTTTGACTTCCTGATCCAGAGGTGAGGTTATATCCATGTGAGCCCCTGCTCACTTTGACTTCCTGATCCAGAGGTGGGGTTATATCTATGTGAGCCCCTGCTCGCTTTGACTTCCTGATCCAGAGGTAGGGTTATATCTATGTGAGCCCCTGCTCACTTTGACTTCCTGATCCAGAGGTGGGGTTATATCTATGTGAGCCCCTGCTCGCTTTGACTTCCTGATCCAGAGGTGGGGTTATATCTATGTGAGCCCCTGCTCGCTTTGACTTCCTGATCCAGAGGTGGGGTTATATCTATGTGAGCCCCTGCTCGCTTTGACTTCCTGATCCAGAGGTGGGGTTATATCCATGTGAGCCCCTGCTCGCTTTGACTTCCTGATCCAGAGGTGGGGTTATATCCATGTGAGCCCCTGCTCGCTTTGACTTCCTGATCCAGAGGTGGGGTTATATCCATGTGAGCCCCTGCTCGCTTTGACTTCCTGATCCAGAGGTGGGGTTATATCCATGTGAGCCCCTGCTCGCTTTGACTTCCTGATCCAGAGGTGGGGTTATATCCATGTGAGCCCCTGCTCGCTTTGACTTCCTGATCCAGAGGTGGGGTTATATCTATGTGAGCCCCTGCTCGCTTTGACTTCCTGATCCAGAGGTGGGGTTATATCCATGTGAGCCCCTGCTCACTTTGACTTCCTGATCCAGAGGTGAGGTTATATCCATGTGAGCCCCTGCTCACTTTGACTTCCTGATCCAGAGGTGGGGTTATATCTATGTGAGCCCCTGCTCGCTTTGACTTCCTGATCCAGAGGTAGGGTTATATCTATGTGAGCCCCTGCTCACTTTGACTTCCTGATCCAGAGGTGGGGTTATATCTATGTGAGCCCCTGCTCGCTTTGACTTCCTGATCCAGAGGTGGGGTTATATCTATGTGAGCCCCTGCTCGCTTTGACTTCCTGATCCAGAGGTGGGGTTATATCTATGTGAGCCCCTGCTCGCTTTGACTTCCTGATCCAGAGGTGGGGTTATATCTATGTGAGCCCCTGCTCGCTTTGACTTCCTGATCCAGAGGTTGGAGATGCATTTTTGGAAAGCCTTTCTCACTTTTGTTTGTACAGATTCCTTTGTCCTGGACTGTCGAGATTAATTAGTATCAATCGAGATAAATTGTTTCACAATTGCTGTTTTGTTGTTAGTTTCCCTGGATTATCGTCCCTTGAAAAGCCAAGGTCATTGTGAGGTATGGCCTCCTTGTAGTAACTGGTTTTCTACCTCATAGATGAACAGACAGGAGGCACACTGCATGTCACCCAGACTAGTAACAGTATAATATCTTGCCCAATGATACAACAAACCAAAACCACACTGACTCATTTGTTCCAAGCTTCATAATTGTTTTCATATAAAGTTTTATCTATAAAGGGATAATTGTCATCAAAGAGGCTGAGATCATCCGTGGCCACAAAGGAATCAATCTATTGAGCAGTTAATCTCAATTTTTTTTCCCTTGAATGATTATTATCAATTACTTATCTGTGTCATAATGATGGAGGCATGAAGAAATGAGTCATATTTGTCAGAATCTACTATAAAATTAGTTTTAATCATACAGTTTGCAGACATTTTTTCATATATTTATCCAGAAAATCATTTGACAAACATCTTATGTAATAAAGGTTGATCTAGGGCTCCTTATTTACAAAGTACATTTCTTTCTGAATAATCACCAGTAACTTTTTTCTAATGGTTCTTGATATTTCAGCCTCTGTATACAGCTTTCAATAAAACCGATTTCTGTAATGAAAATGTTAACTTTGAAAACATTATTGGATCGGTTACTCTGGAAAAATCCCCAGTATTCAATGGGACAGGGCTGACAAGTGTTGGAGGAAGTTTCAGAAACAATCTTACAACCATCTTAGTGGGATCACACACAGGTGTTCTTCAAGAGGTAAATAAATAAACAAAATGTTCCTGTCTAGAATACAATGACATATGTGATAGAGGTATATCTAAAACAAACACACACAGATCTACCTGTAATTATACACAAAATATAACATACATATCTACCTGTAATTATACACAAAATATAACATACAGATCTACCTGTAATTATACACAAAATATAACATACACATCTACCTGTAATTATACACAAAATATAACATAGAAATCTACCTGTAATTATACACAAAATATAACATACAGATCAACCTGTAATTATACACAAAATATAACATACACCATCTACCTGTAACTATACACAAAATATAACACAAATTATACACAAAATATAACATACAGATCTACCTGTAATTATACACAAAATATAACATACACATCTACCTGTAACTATACACAAAGTATAACATAGAAACCTACCTGTAATTATACACAAAATATAACATACAGATCTACCTGTAATTATACACAAAATATAACATACAGATCTACCTGTAATTATACACAAAATATAACATACAGATCTACCTGTAATTATACACAAAATATAACATACAGATCTACCTGTAATTATACACAAAATATAACATACAGATCTACCTGCAATTATACACAAAATATCACATACAGATCTACCTGTAATTATACACAAAATATAACATACACATCTACCTGTAATTATACACAAAATATAACATACAGATCTACCTGTAATTATACACAAAATATAACATACATATCTTCCTGTAATTATACACAAAATATAACATACAGATCTACCTGTAATTATACACAAAATATAACATAGAAATCTACTTGTAATTATACACAAAATATAACATACAGATCTACCTGTAATTATACACAAAATATAACATACAGATCTACCTGTAATTATACACAAAATAGAACATACCGATCTACCTGTAATTATACACAAAATATCACATACATATCTACCTGTAATTATACACAAAATATAATACAGATCTACCTGTAATTATACACAAAATATCACATACAGATCTACCTGTAATTATACACAAAATATACATACAGATCTACCTGTAATTATACACAAAATATAACATACATATCTACCTGTAATTATACACAAAATATAACATACAGATCTACCTGTAATTATACACAAAATATAACATACAGATCAACCTGTAATTATACACAAAATATAACATACAGATCTACCTGTAATTATACACAAAATATAACATACAGATCTACCTGTAATTATACACAAAATATAACATACAGATCTACCTGTAATTATACACAAAATATCATATACAGATCTACCTGTAATTATACACAAAATATCACATACAGATCTGCCTGTAATTATACACAAAATATCACATACAGATCTACCTGTAATTATACACAAAATATAACATACATATCTACCTGTAATTATACGCAAAATATAACACACAGATCTATCTTTAATTATACACAAGATAAGTCATTCATAGTTACCTGTAATTATAAAAAAAAAAATTGCACCTACTAAAGATTTAAATTATTGAACACAGAATGAAGTGACTGTAAAGGAACCTTTTATCCTCTTTTTTTTTACCTGGACAGTTTTATCTCAACAAGTCTGATGTCACAAATATACGTGAGTTGAAACCAAACCATATACAGGACAACCAATGGCCAATCATCGACATAGTGACAACTCCACTACACAGTACAGTTCTCCTTACAACATACAGTGTAAGTATGACAATCATATCCTAACTCCATCTTACCATTCAGATATAGTGTCTGATATAAACAGAAAAAAGAAATACAAGTTCGGTTTTCGTAGTAAAACTTTTAGATATGGGGACGAAACTTGATTAAATTTGACATTGTGCTACCTCATCGAAAATGGTCTTCAGTTACAATTCAGCTGACCATGACCCCGCTTGATGCTGCAGGCTTTCAGCAGATTTTCAAGTAAGCATGCATCTGACATGCTCCTGAAAGACGTGCTGGTAAATCATTACAAATTGAACATTGGAACAGTACAGATCAGCTACACAACATTTCTCTTGAAGTGATTGTAGAGCGAAATGCCACAATTGGGTGAAGTCGATAGGGGTAGGGCCATTGCTTTAATAATGTAGGGCCAGTAGCAACAATATCCAATTTAGTTTGGAATCTCAGGGGTACAGGGAGATTGGGTGACCGTCCCAGGAGCAGACACCTTACATTGGAAGGTCAAGAAAGAGGCATTTCACATCTCTGTAACCTATTTCAGACGGTGATGGAGATGGCACGCTAAGTTGTTGGCACTCATCATTGGCAAGTGTGTCCAAGAATGGTTAGGAATGGTTTGCTAGAGTTTCATTTAAGGCCAAAAATTTTGATAGACTTCAAACATTCACACATGACCATAACGTATTGATTATTAAATGTGAGGAAACAGTATTTTTAGGTTTCGTTTTAACATTAAAATCAGTTAAAAGAAGTGGTGCACTTTTCTTTTTTCTCAAATTTAAACCAAACGGCACCTTCTTTATATATATCATTAAAGGTGTCTTGGCTTGTGGGGACCGATAGGAAACATATCTTGCTTTAGCAATACTCAGTATACTTGTTGGATTTTGTTAATATGGATCTTAATTTGCTTTGAAATTGATGCAATTGTTTTACTTTTCTCTCAGCTGTAAATATAAATCAGATTCCACTGTACCTTAATTGTAGGTGGTTCTTTTGGAAGATGAAGGGAGTTGTCCAGGTGAAACCTGCACGGAATGTATGACGAATGCTAATAGTAAATGTGGCTGGTGTATAATGGAAAGCAGGTATTATTGTAATGTTACTGAATATATAGTGATCAGTAACTGAAATATAGAGTTATGCTTTACATTGACTTTTAAGAAAATCACTAGGAGTCCTAACATGATGAAGAAGTGACTATTTTACATTTCTATTCTCAGATGTAAGGAGAAAACTAGCTGTAAGGAAGAAAATTTCTGGCTGCCATCTGTAGAAGGAGCCTGTTTGACAGTCCATACAAATGCTGCTGGAGCCAGTCAAATAAATCAGATATTAAAAGTATGTTTCATTTATAACCTAGAATTAATGACTGGTAATTTTAGACTACCTGTATATGTAGTCCATCGGCTGTATAATTCCTCCATCTATCCTTTTGTACTCAATTCTTGTTATGCTGATTTCCTGAGAAGAATTTGATGAATTCTTGCTGATGATACCTAGTTGTAGTTGATTTTGTGACAGATATCAAAAACAAACTAGACACTAACTGTCCATCTTGGAATTCCACTGTTGAGGTATATCTTTTAAACATACATGAAGACTGGTTATTTTATGTTTCCCTTGGTTTGTGACAGTTCCTATTTCTAGGTTATCTGACACAGTCAGTGTATTTTGTTGGTAGCGCATCATGTGCTATCTGCCATGTATACATTTCCCAAATTTTTAATTTTCTAATTACACCACTGGGATTCAGCCCAGACTAACCTGAAATGACATTGATTTTGTTCTGACCAAATACTGTTATATTTTTGGTCTGTCAAAAATCCAAAATTGCTGCCACCATCTTGAAAAACACATTTTAAAATTCTCCGCAACTTCTACTGGTGTCTTAACTGAAAATTGATGGTAATGATAAATAAGGAAGCAAAAAGTGCTCTTATTAATTAGCCTTTTCAAAGTTGATATTACAACCCCAAGTTAGAAAATATTAGAACTGCTTTAATCGTTCAATAAAACCGGTCTGATTCCTACTACTGTTACATCATATATAGGTCTTTATTGAGTGAAATGACTCCTAAAGCCAATGGGACTCTTTCTATTTTTGAAGTGATCAGTGTGAATGGAATAGAACCAGATTATTGAATACCAATAGAAAAGATAGTAAAGATACACTATTTTTTGATTTAGTGACTGAGTCAGAAACAAAATGGTTGCCAAGCTGACGTCTTGGATTTTGACAATGAAGGATAATTTTTGGCACAAAGCATTCCCATGGGAAGCCGCTTCAATTTTGCGAGGGGGTAAAATTAGGTAAATCTTTAAAAATCTTCTTCTCATGAACCTTCTTTAAATGACTTCTTCTAAAGAACCAGTGGATGGATTTTGACCAAACTTGGCACACAGCATCCCCATGGAAAGCTGCTTTAAGTTTGCGAAGAAAAATGGCGTGGCCATAATAGGGGCCCCAGGAGGGGGAAAAGGGGGAAACTTGATATGAATGTTCTACACAAGGTCCTGGCAAGTGTTTTAACTTTTTGGGGCAATTCAAAATCCAAGATGGCCACCTTGGAATCTGTTTAGCTAAGACATTTTGGACTTCCTCTCAAGAACCACTGGGTGGATCATGTTCAAACTTGGTACAGATGTTTTACACACGGTCCTGCACAAGTGTTGTTACATTTTTGCAACATTTTAAAATCCCCAGATTATTGATATATATTCCTCAGGTGACCATTATGGCCCCTTGGGCCTCTTGTTTATGTTGGAACTGATCAGAAAAGCAAAATTGCCAACATACAACTACCTAAGATTTAACAGTGAAATATTAATTATCAATATTTCCAAGTGGATGTTACAAATTTCATGGCATTGAGAGCTAAAATGGAGAAAGGAAGATAAGTAATTGAAAAGAAGGGGAAAAGTAGAACATTTAAAGAAAGGAATAACCATCAAACAATAGAGGGAGCTCAGGTCCCTGCAGGATATAAAAAATAAGAAAAAAAACAACCATGCTTGTGACTTAGATGGGGATACTGACTCCTTTGTGTGTTGGGATATAAGATATTCCGACCAAGGGGTCACAAAGTGTCGTAAAACCTTCAGCTTTGTGACCTTGAGGGTGAAATATCCCATCCTACACCTGACATATGATAGAGTATCTTACTCTCATTTCTCATTCTAGAATATTGAAAAATATTTTACCTTAGGATGTCAACAAGGTATTACCAAGGACATTGTTTTACACACAATCATATTCTTTCATTATGCAATAAAATCAACCATAGAAAATGCATTCTCTGTATCTAGATTTGGCAAACCAAGTTTGCCTTACAAAATTACAAGAAAATTTAAACAGTCACTGCAAATAACTATTTGTACACATGTGTGTATACATGGTGACAGGTGATGATGTCAATTGAGAAGGAACCTGTCACATTTAAGACTATGCATGCATGCTGGTATTGTACAGGTGGATGTGTAATACCTGAACAGCAAACCTGTATGTATTGTCCTTGATAGACCAGTATTACAGGGATAGAAATGAGAGTGAGATGAACAGCAAGCCTGTGCGTATTGTCCTTGATAGACCAGTATTACAGGGATAGAAATGAGAGTGAGATGAACAGCAAACCTGTGCGTATTGTCCTTGATAGACCAGTATTACAGGGATAGAAATGAGAGTGAGATGAACAGCAAACCTGTGCGTATTGTCCTTGATAGACCAGTATTACAGGGATAGAAATGAGAGTGAGATGAACAGCAAACCTGTGCGTATTGTCCTTGATAGACCAGTATTACAGGGATAGAAATGAGAGTGAGATGAACAGCAAGCCTGTGCGTATTGTCCTTGATAGACCAGTATTACAGGGATAGAAATGAGAGTGAGATGAACAGCAAACCTGTGCGTATTGTCCTTGATAGACCAGTATTACAGGGATAGAAATGAGAGTGACATGAACAGCAAACCTGTGCGTATTGTCCTTGATAGACCAGTATTACAGGGATAGAAATGAGAGTGAGATAAACAGCAAACCTGTATGTATTGTCCTTGATAGACCAGTATTACAGGGATAGAAATGAGAGTGAGATGAACAGCAAACCTGTGCGTATTGTCCTTGATAGACCAGTATTACAGGGATAGAAATGAGAGTGAGATGAACAGCAAACCTGTGCGTATTGTCCTTGATAGACCAGTATTACAGGGATAGAAATGAGAGTGAGATGAACAGCAAACCTGTGCGTATTGTCCTTGATAGACCAGTATTACAGGGATAGAAATGAGAGTGAGATAAATTACATGTATGTGTATTAGGATACCGTTTTAATGAATACATGAAATTTATTTAATCAAATTATGTATTTGGATACTTATTATAATCAAAGTTGGTTTTCAGTCATATTTTATATTATGTTTCATACTGTGTATCGTATATTTGCTTCAGGTGGATGTGTTTCTGAATCCTCCAGTACCTATCACAGGCAATGACTGGTATTGTGAATATGGGAAATCTTGTAAAGGTGACGGGGATCCATGTAAATCTAAACTGACAATTAATGACTCAGGAATGTCTTGCGAAATAGAACATAAAGATGGTAAGTTATATCTGTATTCATAATTACCAAAATTACTGGTACATTAGGAGACAAAAACAATTAGATGCATACGACTGCAATTGGCTAGATCTTGCTGAGGTATAAAGACAGTACTGAGGACTATCAGTAAACTCTAATATATTATTTTTGAAAATTATCAAAACGTATCTTAGAATTAAATTATGAAAACACATCATATCAGAGAATTCCCACCCAAAACTTAATTGCTAATTCTTCATACACAAAATGTATAGATGTATTACTTATATTCATGGGCCAAATCCTTGTTGCCATGGGCCAAATCCTTGTTGCCAGGGGCAAAATCCTTGTTGCCATGGGCCAAATCCTTGTTGCCGGGGGCCAAATTCTTGTTGCCATGGGCCAAATCCTTGATGCTATGGGATTATCTCAAGTAACTGTATTAATGATACCTAACATATATTTATATGAAAAAATATGTGGACAGGCAAAAGCATGTTCTATCTGGTAACCTTCGTCATCTATCTTATTTTACGCACCTGCACTCAACCATGTTGGTATAAATACATCTGTATTATAGATATTTTTGTTGGTATTCAGATACATAACTAAGAGGACATCCTCTGTATGTGTAAAATACCATAAAAAGTCTGTTTGCACCCAAAAACTGAATGAACTTTCCCTTCTTGTTTCACCAGTAATTCATCTCAAGGTCTCAATTTAGTTGCAGGTCACTCTCTTCTAGGTTAGAATTTTGGTATCCAAGTTCCCTACCTAGTCAGCAGTCTAGGACTTAATCCCAGACAAATTATGAAATTTTCAAAAACCTGGCTACAAATATTTAATGCTGTCTTTTTTGTCACAAAATTGTCACCGAACTTGTCTGTTTGTTTGCTAAGAAGTCTTCAAAGGAACGCTTCAAATTTGACCTCAGACATTTTTTAAAATTGTTGTTTAAATATTAATGGGAGGTAAGTCAGCTTGCTGATTCAGTTTAAGCAGTCACTTCATGATCCAAGAAAAGTGAAAAATCATTTCAGGATAACATACATACAACTGCAGAGCAAATAGCCCTTATCAGCTCTCTATGGATATACAAAAAAATATGGTCATCAGAAAGATGCCAAGGTGTTTCCAAGTATGTTGTTGACTAATCATTTATGAAGCTTAAAAGGTAAAAGGCCAAATCTATATCTTGATGATGTTCTTCCTGAAATAACTTTGCATTTTCAGCCCTTTAAATGAAAAAATGAACAACATTTTTTCCTAGCTATGCATTTTGAGAAAACAAGCCATTTTACAAGCATCCAGTTGACTTGAAATTTGTTGAACAGTATCATTTAACGTTTCATATAGGTTTTTCGCATTTTCATTGAAAACGTAATTTTTGGTGTTGTTTTGTGGTCCTTTTTCCATTGAATAGTTTTATAGTGTCTGTGTAGTGTCTTTTCTTATATTGGACAATCAATTTAGAATTCTGATTTTTTGTGGAGATAATTTATTGATATTATAAAGTGAAATAGTTATTCATTAAAACAAGTGATTAGTATTTAACTATAGACACAAAATAAATTGCAACACTCTTTAAAGCATAACGTATATCAAGGATGAGTGTTTGGTAAGAGAATATGGGTGTGTGTAAATACCCAGGTGAACATTTATAGGGGTATGTAGGGATAATGTAGCACACATCAAAAAACAAATGCTGACATATCATTACATTGAAAATAATTGGCATTTATTAATTTGTTGCCATGGTTCTGGATTTAGCTTATATAATGCTAGATATAGGACGTCAATTCTTTACATTATTAACATATAATATCACTCATGATCTGAAGTCATTTGATAAAATTTCAACAGATGATATATTTTTACATTTTAAATGCCACATGAAGATTGGTACGCAACTACCACCCCCACCCCCCACCCGCCACCCAAGTCAGTATACTGTATATAGATAGTAAATAAAACATCTAAACAACCAGTCAGTATACTGTATATAGATAGTAAATAAAACATCTAAACAACCAGTCAGTATACTGTATATAGATAGTAAATAAAACATCTAAACAACCAGTCAGTATACTGTATATAGATAGTAAATAAAACATCTAAACTACCAGTCAGTATACTGTATATAGATAGTAAATAAAACATCTAAACTACCAGTCAGTATACTGTATATAGACAGTAAATAAAACATCTAAACTACCAGTCAGTATACTGTATATATACTGTTTAAAAGAAAGTGGATGTGTTTTTTCTCTATTGCAGCATTCCTCGAAGAGGAAATATATCGTGCACCTTTCAGTATCGGCAGAAATGGATCCATATTAGTTGGCGGATGGGAGTTTCTCTTCTATACTTGTTCTGGATTCAAAACGTATGTTGAAAGCTTTACTTTTACATCTACAATATGTGTATCACCAAATGTTTGTGTAGAATTAACATGAGGAAGTTCTAGAATGGTCAGTTATACCTATTGCGTTTATGCTTTGTCCGTGGTTGTGTGCCGTCCGCTGTACGTTAACTTTTCCTTCATCTTACCACCTGGGTCTGAAATGTCATTGTGGATGGGGAATCATTTATTAAATTCAGAAAGTTGATTTGACATCAAGGGACCTGGGGAAGTTGGGGGGAGGTGTGGGAGGAGAGGGGAGGGGGCCCAAATAGGGAAGGTAGACAATATTTTGCTTTAAAATGCTACTCTCCCTTAATGCTTGAAGGGACTTAATTAAAAATTTGGCTGAAACATCATGAAAGGTGAGCAATTATTTCTACAATTCAGAAAGTTGATTCAATAATTAGAGACTTAGGTATAGGGCCTCAGAGGGGGAAGTTAGGCAATATTTAGATACTTAGGTATAGGGCCTCAGAGGGGGAAGTTAGGCAACATTTTACTTTATAATGGCCTCAGAGGGGGAAGTTAGGCAATATTTAGATACTTAGGTATAGGGCCTCAGAGGGGGAAGTTAGGCAATATTTAGAGACTTAGGTATAGGGCCTCAGAGGGGGAAGTTAGGCAACATTTTACTTTATAATGGCCTCAGAGGGGGAAGTTAGGCAATATTTAAAAATAGGGCCTCAGAGGGGGAAGTTAGGCAATATTTAGAGACTTATGTATAGGGCCTCAGAGAGGGAAGTTAGGCAACATTTTACTTTATAATGGCCTCAGAGGGGAAGTTAGGCAATATTTAGATACTTAGGTATGGGGCCTCAGAGGGGGAAGTGAGGCAATATTTAGATACTTAGGTATAGGGCCTCCGAGGGGGAAGTTAGGCAATATTTAGATACTTAGGTATAGGGCCTCCGAGGGGGAAGTTAGGCAATATTTAGAGACTTATGTATAGGGCCTCAGAGGGGGAAGTTAGGCAATATTTAGATACTTAGGTATAGGGCCTCAGAGGGGGAAGTTAGGCAATATTTAGAGACTTATGTATAGGGCCTCAGAGGGGGAAGTTAGGCAATATTTAGATACTTAGGTATAGGGCCTCAGAGGGGGAAGTTAGGCAATATTTAGAGACTTATGTATAGGGCCTCAGAGGGGGAAGTTAGGCTACATTTTACTTTATAATGGCCTCAGAGGGGGAAGTTAGGCAATATTTAAAAACTTATGTATAGGGCCTCACAGGGTGAAGTTAGGCAACATTTTACTTTATAATGGCCTCAGAGGGGGAAGTTAGGCAATATTTAGATACTTATGTATAGGGCCTCAGAGGGGGAAGTTAGGCAATATTTAGATACTTATGTATAGGGCCTCAGAGGGGGAAGTGAGGCAATATTTAGATACTTATGTATAGGGCCTCAGAGGGGGAAGTGAGGCAATATTTAGATACTTAGGTATAGGGCCTCAGAGGGGGAAGTTAGGCAACATTATACTTTATAATGACTTCAGAGGGGGAAGTTAGGCAATATTTAGAGACTTAGGTATAGGGCCTCAGAGGGGGAAGTTAGGCAATATTTAGAGACTTAGGTATAGGGCCTCAGAGGGGGAAGTTAGGCAACATTTTACTTTATAATGGCCTCAGAGGGGGAAGTTAGGCAATATTTAGAGACTTAGGTATAGGGCCTCAGAGGGGGAAGTAAGGCAACATTTTACTTTATAATGGCCTCAGAGGGGGAAGTTAGGCAATATTTTACTTTATAATGCTACTGCTTCTTTCCTTATTCATTGCTGGATTTCAACCAAATTTAGTTTGAAACATCATTGGGAGAAGAGAATGATTTCCTTAATCCAGAAAAATATTTGATCCCGAGGGACTTAGGTGTGGAGCCCCAAAAGAGAAAGTTCAACAACATTTTGTTTTAAAATGTTTCTATTTCTTAATGCTTGAATGCATTTCAACCAGATGTGATCTGGAACATTACTATGGAGTGGAGAGGATATCAATCAGATGTGATCTGGAACATTACTATGGAGTGGAGAGGATATCAAACATGCATAAAGTGATCAGTATTTTTCAGTTTGGTCCAAAATCCAATGTAACTCAACTTGAACAAGTATTCTGAGCTACTTTCCAAGTTTCATTCATACCATTGAAAAAATTATTTGGTGTTGAAGGAACAATTGTTTTTTTTGTTTTTCAGTCTGGCCAAACCTTGGATATGGTAGCCATGCAAAATGGTGATTTTGAAACATGATTGCACAACTTTTTTCTCATGAACAATGGACTAAATACCATGCAAAAAGGCGTTTATATGTTAGTCTTCAAATCCCATGCTTTGCCCCCATGTAATCACTGTGTCACAAATCTGCCCACCCTTTTGGGAATCTCTTCATTTTGTTGATAAAGCTTCTAAGTAAAGTAGGGATCTTGCTGTTTTTAGGAAAGTATTCTCTAAGCTAAGCTAGACACTTGATCATACAAACATTATGTAAAAGAGGAACACACATCTGAAAGCAATGCTTATTTTTGAAGAAAATTTGAATGTTTGAGTATGTTCTACTATGTAGGCAGTGATCATCTGTAGTAAATGCTTTAGAACTGTAGTCAATATCTCCTCGATCTTAGCTACCTTCTATTAGGCTACCTCATTCTGTGCTGAATTAGCACCGCTAATGAGTCCTAGGACAAAACAGCTGTATGATGCAGCTTACTACTCATACAAAAATATTAACATCTGCACATGAGCAACTCATGAGAAATATTGCAATGATTTGTTCTCAATAGAACAAATCCTATACAATGTTAGTTACTCTGATCATGTTAGAGACATTGTAGCTTCAGTACTTCCCTGTCAAAATCTAACCATCATTTTCAAATGTAAGTAAATGGGAACTTGTTGGAATGCACATCACTCCAGAACGAAATGGATTTAAGGATACTTGTGGCACATTATTTAGTTCTGTTTAACTCTTAAGATGTATCTTACTTGAATCTTTTCTATAATTATCCAGCTTTGTTTTACCAAACATGCTATTGACTTTCAGGTGTTTAGACTGTGTCAACAATCCAAAGGTGAACAAATGTTCTTGGAACATTCAAATGGCAACATGTACAGAACGTGTGAACGAACCTGCCTATGTAAACACTGATGTAAGTCACTGAAATGATTTTAATAAGGGAGTGATATTCTTAAAACAAGTTTTAAGTGATTTTTTTTTAAAGATATGTATCATATATGATTAAAACAGACGTGGTTATTAAAAGAAGGGAGAAAGAAAAAGACTTTTAATAATGAATTACTTAGGCCAAAATAAATTGTCTTCATCATAAGAATTTTCTTTTTTTTGGTCATCATTGTGAATTGTCATGGGGCTATATAACTGAATACATTTTGTAGATCATGCAACAGAATACATGATAATATGCTAAACAAAAACCATGTTGTTAGTGGTTATGTTTTTATATCGACTTATCTTCACCGCAGCACTTTTCACCCTGATTCACAAATGTTGACATCAACCGTTAAAATTAATTTTTAAATGATGAAAATGTGGCCTAGTTAAGGATAGTAATATTGTGTTCTCAGTATAGTAGGATAATTTATATTAATTAGTCATGAAATGGAAGGGACAACTTAGTATCTATAGTGATACTATTGACGTGACCATCATTTTCTTACTACATCATTTTGTCATTCTGTCATGATGATTTCGACTCATTCACTCAAATTTAATCATTTAAACTTGAAAACAAAATTCAAGAAATTTGATTCTGTTAATTGTCTCACAGCTAGTTGGTGGGGAATATTGAAATGAAATATATGACATGTAGAGGTATAATGAAGACATGCACTCTAACTTTTCAACAATAAAGACTTGTAAAATACTGCAGTAGGTCTTGAGAGTCTGCCTGTTTATACGTCACATCTTCTTTATAAAATCTAAAGGCCTGAATAGTGGGTGAGAGTGAGTTGAGAGTATTAAAGTGCTACTTTGGACTGGTCAGGTGTTTCATCTTTAGATATTTTCAATGTTAAGGAATGTAAATGTTGAAATTTGTGAGACTATGATAATATAGGACAAACTTTAATTGGCTATTTACTGTAACTAATTACCACTATGCTGTATTAATTACTAACCTTCCTTTCACCTTTCAGGATGTCAGTAGATGTCCACAAATATCAAAAATGGATCTCAAGCTGCCTTACGATCGGCAAAAAAATGTTTTAATTAAGGCAAAAAATCTCCCATCCTTGTCTCCGGTAAGCTTTCTTCTCACACAAATGGACTACTGACAAAAATTTGATATCAACTGGCTACTATTTAATACATGTACTTTGATAAACATTTGGACTTCTGTGATTGAATTATTTGATATATTTATGTCTCAGATTTTGGTAAAGAGGACATTTTAGGATAAAGTGAAATTTGTCCTCTATATCACCAAAGGTACAACGAGTACATGATCTATTTTGACAAAAAACATTCTGTCTACCGCCTTCAATATTTAAATTATGTGACGACAATCTGAAACAAGTAATAAGACATTTGTACTTTGTTTCTATAGATTTACATAAATAAAATAAGGAGACAAAAATTATCAACAAGGTGCTAATACAAAAAACCCTTAAGTGACCTTGATATATCTATTTAGGCAGGTGATTAACACATGTGATTAGGGCAGGTGATTAACACAGGTGATTAGGGCAGGTGATTAACACAGGTGATTAGGGAAGGTGATTAACACAGGTGATTAGAGAAATGATTAACACAGGTGATTGAGGAGGTGATTAAACACAAATGATTAGGGAGGTGATTAACACAGGTGATTGGGGAGGTGATTAACACAGGTGATTAGAGAGATGATTAACACATGTGATTAGGGCAGGTGATTAACACAGGTGATTAGGGAGGTGATTAGCACAGGTGATTAGAGAGGTGATTAACACGGGTGATTAGAGAGGCGATTAACACAGGTGATTGGGGAGGTGATTAACACAGGTGATTAGGGCAGGTGATTAACACAGGTGATTAGGGCAGGTGATTAACACAGGTGATTAGGGCAGGTGATTAACACAGGTGATTAGGGAGGTGATTAACACAGGTGATTAGGGCAGGTGATTAACACAGGTGATTAGGGAGGTGATTAACACAGGTGATTGGGCAGGTGATTAACACAGGTGATTAGGGAGGTGATTAACACAGGTGATTGGGGAGGTGATTAACACAGGTGACTAGGGGAGGTGATTAACACAGGTGATTGGGGAGGTGATTAACACAGGTGATTAGGGCAGGTGATTAACACGGGTGATTGGGGCAGGTGATTAACACAGGTGATTAGGGTAGGTGATTAACACGGGTGATTGGGGCAGGTGATTAACACAGGTGATTAGGGTAGGTGATTAACACAGGTGATTAGGGAGGTGATTAACACAGGTGATTAGAGAGGTGATTAACACAGGTGATTAGGGAGGTGATTAACACAGGTGATTAGGGCAGGTGATTAACACAGGTGATTAGGGAGGTGATTAACACAGGTGATTAGGGCAGGTGATTAACACAGGTGATTAGGGCAGGTGATTAACACAGGTGATTAGGGCAGGTGATTAACACAGGTGATTAGGGAGGTGATTAACACAGGTGATTGGAGAGGTGATTAACACAGGTGATTAGGGCAGGTGATTAACACAGGTGATTAGGGAGGTGATTAACACAGGTGATTAGAGAGGTGATTAACACAGGTGATTAGGGAGGTGATTAACACAGGTGACTAGGGGAGGTGATTAACACAGGTGATTAGGGAGGTGATTAACACAGGTGATTAGGGCAGGTGATTAACACAGGTGATTAGGGCAGGTGATTAACACAGGTGATTGAGGAGGTGATTAACACATGTGATTAGGGCAGGTGATTAACACAGGTGATTAGGGCAGGTGATTAACAAAGGTGATTAGAGAGGTGATTAACACAGGTGACTAGGGGAGGTGATTAACACAGGTGACTAGGGGAGGTGATTAACACAGGTGATTGAGGAGGTGATTAAACACAGGTGATTGGGGAGGTGATTAACAAAGGTGATTAGAGAGGTGATTAACACAGGTGATTGGGGAGGTGATTAACACAGGTGATTAGGGCAGGTGATTAACACAGGTGACTAGGGGAGGTGATTAACACAGGTGACTAGGGGAGGTGATTAACACAGGTGATTGGGGAGGTGATTAACACAGGTGATTAGGGAGGTGATTAACACAGGTGATTGAGGAGGTGATTAAACACAGGTGATTGGGGAGGTGATTAACAAAGGTAATTAGGAAAGTGATTATCAAAAGTGATTAGGGAGATGATTAACATAGATAATTAGGGAGGTGATTAACACATTAAAACTGTTGATTGGGGACAATGACAATATTGATGATTGTTTTTGTTGCGAACATTTATCTCTATGAAATGTTTTATGTTCATGATACAGAGTGACTACAATTGCAGTGTGAGTGGTCAGGTGTTCAGCGTTTTAGAAGTTAATGTAACAACAATTCTATGTGGTGTAAAGGTAAGCTCACACGTGTCATACATAAGCCTAGATATAGTAACTCACAGCTCTGGGAATCTGTTGTCCACATTGACACATGTGTCATACATAAGCCTAGATATAGCAACTCACAGCTCTGGGAATCTGTTATCCACATTGACACACATGTCATACATAAGCCTAAATATAGCAACTCACAGCTCTGGGAATCTGTTATCCACATTGACACACCTGTCATACATAAGCCTAGATATAGTAACTCACAGCTCTGGGAATCTGTTGTCCACATTGACACACTTGTCATACATAAGCCTAGATGTAGTAACACACAGCTCTGGGAATATATTTTCCACATAACATTGACACACCTGTCATACCTAAGCCTAGGTAGAGTAACTCACAGCTCTGGGAATCTGTTGTCCACATTGACACACCTGTCATACATAAGCCTAGATATAGTAACTCACAGCTCTGGGAATCTGTTATCCACATTGACACACCTGTCATACATAAACCTAGATATAGTAACTCACAGCTCTGGGAATCTGTTGTCCACATTACATTGACACACATGTCATACATAAGCCTAGATATAGTAACACACAGCTCTGGGAATCTGTTGTCCACATAACATTGACACACATGTCATACATAAACCTAGATATAGTAACTCACAGCTCTGGGAATCTGTTGTCCACATTGACACACATGTCATACATAAACCTAGATATAGTAACTCACAGCTCTGGGAATCTGTTGTCCACATTGACACACCTGTCATACATAAACCTAGATATAGTAACTCACAGCTCTGGGAATCTGTTGTCCACATAACATTGACACACATGTCATACATAAGCCTAGATATAGTAACACACAGCTACAGTTGTACATTGACACACACACATGTCATACATGCCTATGGGACAAAGCTTATACAGGTAAAGTCACCAGACATTGACATTCAATGATGGGACAAAGCTTATACAGGTAAAGTCACCAGACATTGACATTCAATGATGGGACAAAGCTTATACAGGTAAAGTCACCAGACATTGACATTCAATGATGGGACAAAGCTTATACAGATAGGACAAGTCATGAGAAATGGAAAACTTGTTACCTTTAAAGTTGATGATTCTATTATATTCCAGATAAAAACTGACTCTCCATTCTCTGTAACATACAAAGAGTCGAGAATTGACAATCCAGGGAAAGACATTGCAACAGGTAAAATTTGCAAAAGGTTAAAAACCTTTTATTTTTTCATTTTTATGCAGAAATTTTAACTGTCACCCTTTGACTATCATTGAACTTGATGGAGTATTGTGTCAAAAACCATTTGCTTATGTTTTTTTTACATTTGTTAATTCTGATAAGGATCAATGAAATGATAAAAGCTGGTAAACTGAGATTTAAAAAGTCCATTCAGTTAACCGTTAAACTGTTCCTATTATAGTTATCTGATTTCAGTTTTCCCCCTTGATTGTGGTAGATGTTCTGTTAACCTACAAATTTCACCATCATACATGTTTCAAATAATCATATATTTAATCATACTTTGTAACGCTTTCAACATGGGCACAAACATCAAGATATCCATGTAATCAACAGAGATCTAAAAATAACACAGACATTTACTCTTGTGTTATAAATACCTAATGATCAGTAATTATCACATTGTTTCTGTTATTAGTGTACAGGTGTGATCAGCTTACTCAGGGTTGTTTCTGTTATTAAGTGTGATCAGCTTACTCAGGGTTGTTTCTGTTATTAGTGTACAGGTGTGATAAGCTTACTCAGGGTTGTTTCTGTTATTAGTGTACAGGTGTGATCAGCTTACTCAGGGTTGTTTCTGTTATTAGTGTACAGGTGTGATCAGCTTACTCAGGGTTGTTCCTGTTATTAGTGTACCGGTGTGATCAGCTTACTCAGGGTTGTTCCTGTTATTAGTGTACAGGTGTGATCAGCTTACTCAGGGTTGTTCCTGTTATTAGGTGTGATCAGCTTACTCAGGGTTGTTTCTGTTATTAGTGTACAGGTGTGATCAGCTTACTCAGGGTTGTTCCTGTTATTAGTGTACAGGTGTGATCAGCTTACTCAGGGTTGTTCCTGTTATTAGTGTGATCAGCTTACTCAGGGTTGTTTCTGTTATTAGTGTACAGGTGTGATCAGCTTACTCAGGGTTGTTCCTGTTATTAGTGTACAGGTGTGATCAGCTTACTCAGGGTTGTTCCTGTTATTAGTGTACAGGTGTGATCAGCTTACTCAGGGTTGTTCCTGTTATTAGTGTACAGGTGTGATCAGCTTACTCAGGGTTGTTTCTGTTATTAGTGTACAGGTGTGATCAGCTTACTCAGGGTTGTTCCTGTTATTAGTGTACAGGTGTGATCAGCTTACTCAGGGTTGTTTCTGTTATTAGTGTACAGGTGTGATCAGCTTACTCAGGGTTGTTCCTGTTATTAGTGTACAGGTGTGATCAGCTTACTCAGGGTTGTTCCTGTTATTAGTGTACAGGTGTGATCAGCTCAGGGTTGTTCCTGTTATTAGTGTACAGGTGTGATCAGCTTACTCAGGGTTGTTTCTGTTATTAGTGTACAGGTGTGATCAGCTTACTCAGGGTTGTTCCTGTTATTAGTGTGTGATCAGCTTATTAGGTGTGATCAGGGTTGTTGTTCCTGTTATTAGTGTACAGGTGTGATCAGCTTACTCAGGGTTGTTCCTGTTATTAGTGTACAGGTGTGATCAGCTTACTCAGGGTTGTTCCTGTTATTAGTGTACAGGTGTGATCAGCTTACTCAGGGTTGTTTCTGTTATTAGTGTACAGGTGTGATCAGCTAACTCAGGGTTGTTCCTGTTATTAGGTGTGATCAGCTTACTCAGGGTTGTTCCTGTTATTAGTGTACAGGTGTGATCAGCTAACTCAGGGTTGTTCCTGTTATTAGGTGTGATCAGCTTACTCAGGGTTGTTTCTGTTATTAGTGTACAGGTGTGATCAGCTTACTCAGGGTTGTTCCTGTTATTAGGTGTGATCAGCTTACTCAGGGTTGTTCCTGTTATTAGTGTACAGGTGTGATCAGCTAACTCAGGGTTGTTCCTGTTATTAGGTGTGATCAGCTTACTCAGGGTTGTTCCTGTTATTAGGTGTATCAGTGTGATCAGCTTACTCAGGGTTGTTCCTGTTATTAGTGTGATCAGGTGTGAGGGTTGTTTCATTAGTGTACAGGTGTGATCTTACTCAGGTGTTGTTTCTGTTATTAGTGTACAGGTGTGATCAGCTTACTCAGGGTTGTTTCTGTTATTAGTGTACAGGTGTGATCAGCTTACTCAGGGTTGTTTCTGTTATTAAGTGTGATCAGCTTACTCAGGGTTGTTTCTGTTATTAGTGTGTGTTCCTGTTATCAGGTGTGAGCTTACTCAGGGTTGTTTCTGTTATTAGTGTACCGGTGTGATCAGCTTACTCAGGGTTGTTCCTGTTATTAGTGTACAGGTGTGATCAGCTTACTCAGGGTTGTTCCTGTTATTAGTGTACAGGTGTGATCAGCTTACTCAGGGTTGTTCCTGTTATTAGTGTGTGTGATCAGCTTACTCAGGGTTGTTCCTGTTATTAGTGTACAGGTGTGATCAGCTTACTCAGGGTTGTTCCTGTTATTAGTGTACAGGTGTGATCAGCTTACTCAGGGTTGTTCCTGTTATTAGTGTACAGGTGTGATCAGCTTACTCAGGGTTGTTCCTGTTATTAGTGTACAGGTGTGATCAGCTTACTCAGGGTTGTTCCTGTTATTAGTGTACAGGTGTGATCAGCTTACTCAGGGTTGTTTCTGTTATTAGTGTACAGGTGTGATCAGCTTACTCAGGGTTGTTTCTGTTATTAGTGTACAGGTGTGATCAGCTTACTCAGGGTTGTTCCTGTTATTAGTGTACAGGTGTGATCAGCTTACTCAGGGTTGTTTCTGTTATTAGTGTACAGGTGTGATCAGCTTACTCAGGGTTGTTTCTGTTATTAGTGTACAGGTGTGATCAGCTTACTCAGGGTTGTTTCTGTTATTAGTGTACAGGTGTGATCAGCTAACTCAGGGTTGTTTCTGTTATTAGTGTGATCAGCTTACTCAGGGTTGTTTCTGTTATTAGTGTACAGGTGTGATCAGCTTACTCAGGGTTGTTTCTGTTATTAGTGTACAGGTGTGATCAGCTTACTCAGGGTTGTTTCTGTTATTAGTGTACAGGTGTGATCAGCTTACTCAGGGTTGTTTCTGTTATTAGTGTACAGGTGTGATCAGCTTACTCAGGGTTGTTTCTGTTATTAGTGTACAGGTGTGATCAGCTTACTCAGGGTTGTTCCTGTTATTAGTGTACAGGTGTGATCAGCTTACTCAGGGTTGTTTCTGTTATTAGTGTACAGGTGTGATCAGCTTACTCAGGGTTGTTTCTGTTATTAGTGTACAGGTGTGATCAGCTTACTCAGGGTTGTTTCTGTTATTAGTGTACAGGTGTGATCAGCTTACTCAGGGTTGTTTCTGTTATTAGTGTACAGGTGTGATCAGCTTACTCAGGGTTGTTACTGTTATTAGTGTACAGGTGTGATCAGCTTACTCAGGGTTGTAGCCAATGTATCTACCTAAAGTCACAAGGATATTTGTGTGGCTGGGACACCTTTAGAAGACAATGTTCCTACAACACAGCAAAAGAGGTTGATTCCACAAGTTGTCCCTCTCCACACATCACAGTGAGTATACAGGTGTAAGATATACAGGTGTGAGGTGTACAGGTGGGACATGTACAGGGGTGACATATACAATTGTGAGATATATTGTTGTGATGTTTAAATGTGTGAGGTGTACAGGTTTGTGGTGCATGTATACAGGTGTGAGGTGTACAGGTGGGACATGTACAGGGGTGACATATACAAGTGTGAGATATATTGTTGTGATGTTTAAATGTGTGAGGTGTACAGGTTTGTGGTGCATGTATACAGGTGTGAGGTGTACAGATATGTGGTACATGTATACAGGTGTGAGATATACTGGTGTATGATGTACGATTGTGAGGTGTATAGGTGTGTGGTACATGTATGCAGGTGTGAAGTATACAGGTTTTTGGTACATGTATACAGGTGTGAGGTGTACAGGTGTGTAGTACATGTATACAGGTGTGAGGTGTACAGGTTTGTGGTACATGTATACGGGTGTGAGGTGTACAGGTTTGTGGTACATGTATACAGGTGTGAGGTGTACAGGAGTGACATACACAAGTGTGAGATATATTGTTGTGATGTGTAAATGTGTGAGGTGTACAGGTTTGTGGTACATGTATACAGGTGTGAGGTGTACAGGAGTGACATACACAAGTGTGAGATATATTGTTGTGATGTGTAAATGTGTGAGGTGTACAGGTTTGTGGTACATGTATACAGGTGTGAGGTGTACAGGTTTGTGGTGCCTGTATACAGGTGTGAGGTGTACAGATATGTGGTACATGTATACAGGTGTGAGATATACTGGTGTATAATGTGTGATTGTGAGGTGTACAGATATGTGGTACATGTATACAGGTGTGAGGTGTACAGGTTTGTGGTGCCTGTATACAGGTGTGAGGTGTACAGATATGTGGTACATGTATACAGTTGTGAGATATACTGGTGTATGATGTATGATTGTGAGGTGTACAGATATGTGGTACATGTATACAGGTGTTAAGTGTACAGATATGTGGTACATGTATACAGGTGTGAGGTGTACAGATATGTGGTACATGTATACAGGTGTAAGATATACAGGTATGAGGTATGCAGGTGTGACATGTACAGGTGTGACATACACAAGTGTGAGATATATTATTGTGATGTGTAAATGTGTTAGGTGTACAGTTTTGTGGTACATGTATACAGGTGTGAGGTGTACAGGTTTGTGGTACATGTATACAGGTGTGAGATGTACAGGTTTGTGGTACACGTATACAGCTGTGAGATATACAGCTGTGATGTTTAAAAGTGTGTATAATGTGTGATTGTGAGGTGTACAGATATGTGGTACATGTATACAGGTGTGAGGTGTACAGGTTTGTGGTACATGTATACAGGTGTGAGATATACTGGTGTATGATGTATGATTGTGAGGTGTACAGATATGTGGTACATGTATACAGGTGTTAAGTGTACAGATATGTGGTACATGTATACAGGTGTGAGGTGTACAGATATGTGGTACATGTATACAGGTGTGAGATATACAGGTATGAGGTATGCAGGTGTGACATGTACAGGTGTGACATACACAAGTGTGAGATATATTATTGTGATGTGTAAATGTGTTAGGTGTACAGGTTTGTGGTACATGTATACAGGTGTGAGGTGTACAGATATGTGGTACATGTATACAGGTGTGAGGTGTACAGGTTTGTGGTACATGTATACAGGTGTGAGATGTACAGGTTTGTGGTACACGTATACAGCTGTGATGTTTAAAAGTTTGTGGTACATGTATACAGGTGTGAGGTGTACAGATATGTGGTACATGTATACAGGTGTAAGGTGTACAGGTTTGTGGTACATGTATACAGGTGTGAGGTGTACAGATATGTGGTACATGTATACAGGTGTGAGGTGTACAGATATGTGGTACATGTATACAGGTGTGAGGTGTACAGATATGTGGTACATGTATACAGGTGTGAGGTGTACAGGTTTGTGGTACATGTATACAGGTGTGAGGTGTACAGATATGTGGTACATGTATACAGGTGTGAGATATACTGGTGTATAATGTGTGATTGTGAGGTGTACAGATATGTGGTACATGTATACAGGTGTGAGGTGTACAGGTTTGTGGTACATGTATACAGGTGTGAGGTGTACAGGTTTGTGGTGCCTGTATACAGGTGTGAGGTGTACAGATATGTGGTACATGTATACAGTTGTGAGATATACTGGTGTATGATGTATGATTGTGAGGTGTACAGATATGTGGTACATGTATACAGGTGTTAAGTGTACAGATATGTGGTACATGTATACAGGTGTGAGGTGTACAGATATGTGGTACATGTATACAGGTGTAAGATATACAGGTATGAGGTATGCAGGTGTGACATGTACAGGTGTGACATACACAAGTGTGAGATATATTATTGTGATGTGTAAATGTGTTAGGTGTACAGGTTTGTGGTACATGTATACAGGTGTGAGGTGTACAGATATGTGGTACATGTATACAGGTGTGAGGTGTACAGGTTTGTGGTACATGTATACAGGTGTGAGATGTACAGGTTTGTGGTACACGTATACAGCTGTGATGTTAACAAGTTTGTGGTACATGTATACAGGTGTAAGGTGTACAGGTTTGTGGTACATGTATACAGGTGTGAGGTGTACAGATATGTGGTACATGTATACAGGTGTGAGGTGTACAGATATATGGTACATGTATACAGGTGTGAGGTGTACAGATATGTGGTACATGTATACAGGTGTGAGGTGTACAGGTTTGTGGTACATGTATACAGGTGTGAGGTGTACAGGTTTGTGGTGCCTGTATACAGGTGTGAGGTGTACAGATATGTGGTACATGTACAGGGGTGACATATACAAGTGTGAGATATATTGTTGTGATGTGTAAATGTGTGAGGTGTACAGGTTTGTGGTACATGTATACAGGTGTGAGATATACTGGTGTATGATGTACAATTGTGAGGTGTATAGGTGTGTGGTACATGTATGCAGGTGTGAAGTGTACAGGTTTTTGGTACATGTATACAGGTGTGAGGTGTACAGGTGTGTAGTACATGTATACAGGTGTGAGGTGTACAGGTTTTTGGTACATGTATACAGGTGTGAGGTGTACAGATATGTGGTACATGTATACAGGTGTGAGGTGTACAGGTTTGTGGTACATGTATACAGGTGTGAGGTGTACAGATATGTGGTACATGTATACAGGTGTGAGGTGTAGGTGTACAGGTGTGAGGTGTACAGATATGTGGTACATGTATACAGGTGTGAGGTGTACAGGTTTGTGGTACATGTATACAGGTGTGAGGTGTACAGGTTTGTGGTGCCTGTATACAGGTGTGAGGTGTACAGATATGTGGTATACAGGTGTGATACAGTATGTGGTACATGATATACTGGTGTATGATGTATGATTGTGAGGTGTACAGATATGTGGTACATGTATACAGGTGTTAAGTGTACAGATATGTGGTACATGTATACAGGTGTGAGGTGTACAGATATGTGGT